>NC_053392.1:52217981-52525526 GCF_905171765.1 Bufo bufo
GCGTGGCCTACTAGAGCAACTGGTTTCCAACAGACCGAAGTTGGATGCGATCAGAAAAGATGGTCGGCAACAATTTTCGCAACGTTGAGGAAGAATTTGTGAGCAAGTAATTTGACATTAAACCAGTGTATTTGATTACATTTCACATGCATGTTAGAACAATCACTGCACAGTATATGCAGATTGAGTGTTTGAATAAAAGCGCCATTGCGAAAATCTCTAAGAATGCGATTTTTTTTTTGTTGCGGTACACACAACTTAGCATTTTATAAGGTCTCATGAGATATTAGTGATTGGTGCACTAAGTATTGTTGTGAGAACTTGCCACTCCAGTACAGGCCCCAAAAAGTAGCCAATAGGCATTCACCTGACAGCAAACAACTTTGTAGGATTCTGTGACTGGAGGGACATTAGGCGGTCACAGGATAAAAATGTAACTGTCGGCCAGTACAGGCCCCAAAAATTAGCCAATAGGCATTTGCAATGAGCAGGATATGGGTAACACTGACGCCAAATTATGCAATGACTGGGTCAGGTGTATTTGGTAATCAATAGTCTATAGTTTGTTCATGACGCCAATTGAAGCGTGCGCAGGGTACTATCACAGGACCCTCCTAAGGTGTTATAACGCACGTCCCAGGTTAGGAATGCCAGAGTGGTGTAATGTCCTATAATGTCTCTGTATGGTGAGGATAATGGTGTCAACGGTGTCTCCTACCTGGGTACGGCTGGACTCCTGGCTCCTGGCTCACTTGCAATAAATTGAGTGTAGTGATAGTAGGAGTAATAGAGGGATTTTGCAGCAGAAAATGATGTCCAGACCTTTGGATGAAGTTCAAACTTGTCTTTACTGAAGTTAACTTTCATCCAAGCAAGCTTTGGTCTTAGGTCCCAGCAGGTTTTGGCAATGGTTGGCAGGAATGAATCTTCTGTACTATAAATCTGGAGCTTGCAGGATAAGACGTCTTGGTAGCTCTAAAACTGTGGCAGGAATTTAGCTTCTGCACTTCTCTTTACCTTCTGCTGTATGGGGACTAACTATCTGAGGAGGAATATGGCTTCTCCTAGGTCTCTGGACTTTACTGACAGATAGGCTCACAGGGAATGCTTTTGTCCTGGGACTCTGGAGGTTGTCTGCTTGCTTCATCCAGCCGAGGCTGCAGGGCTCAGGCTGGGGATTTGATCAATGTCTCAGCCGAGACAAGATCCTGGCTTTCTTCCCTATATCGGGGAGCTCCTAACACACACACCCTACCCCTAGCAGGGGGTGGGCTACACTGAATCTAACTTCCCTTCTCTCCAAGCTGCAGGATGTGGGAACAGTCTACACCTCCACAGAGGGGAGAGCTAAGCTGGAATGAACCATTCCAGCTTAGAAATACTCAACTGTAACTAACTCCTTACCAATCCATTGCTGCCACCTGCTGGTGAACATGGAAAATGACAAGGAAAATTGTATTTAACATAATTTTACATGCACATTTGTGAAGGACATAATGTAAATTACATCAGATGACAGTTTAAAGCCTCTTAGGAGATAGTAGCGGGGTAGAGGAGTGTAGTAACACAACTCTGGGGTGTTACACATTCACCTAGCAGCACAAAACTTTGTAGGATTCTGTGGCTGGAGGGCCATTAAGCGGTCACAGAATAAAAATGTAACGGTTGGCCAGTACAGGCCCCAAAAATTAGGCAATAGGCATTCACCTGACAGCACACAACTTTGAAGGATTCTGTGGCTAGAGGGACATTAGGCGGTCACAGGATAAGGCCACAAAAATTAGGCATTCAACGGACATAAAATGACTTTTATTCCGCTGTATTTACCTAGGGCAGAGACCATGATTTGTTCTAGGTTGTGGTGGATATTTGTGGGCTGGCATGAGGAAATTCAATCAAACTTGGTCGACTCGTCATATTCGTGCTGAATTCCTCTGAGATCCATGCCTCATTCATTTTTAGAAATGTGAGGTAGTCCACACTGTCGTAAGATAGGTAAGTGAGCTTATCTGTCACAACAAATTGTGCCAGCTCTGGACACAGGTCAAGCCTGCACACCCAGTAGTCCAGGGGTTCATCGCTTCACAGAGCATCCACATGGGCCGTTAACACGATGTAGTCGCACACCTGTCGGTCTAGGAATTCCCTGAGGCTGGATCCGGAGGACGGCTCTCGATTGGTTGGCTGAAAGAATGATCTCATATCCGAAGTGACCAACACATTTTAAACCGCCCTCTTCTTGCATGCGCTGTTGGATTGGTACCCGCAACTGTTTCTCTTTGAGTGAAAATTTCTCTGCCAGCGCCCGCAAAAGCAGAATGCAGCATTTCTCGAAGCAGGGCCTGGAAGTGCTGCATTCTGACAGCCCTCTGTGATGGTGGCAACATGTCTGCCATTTTGTGTTTGTACTGTGGGTCTAAGTACATTGCCACCCAGTTCTGGCCTTGCCCTTTATGCTCTTTATAAGGGGGTCCCTCTTCAAACACTGGAGCATGAAGGCCCCCATTTGCACTAAACTGGAAGCAGTGGAGTGGCCTGGCTCCTGCTCATCATTAGAGATAATGTCGTCCTCTTTCTCTTCCCCCCAGCCACGGACAACACCAGGGATCCCAGAAAAGTTTAAAGCATGTTCTTCTTGCACCTCCTCCGCCTCGGCCCCATCCTCCTCTGACTCCTCTTCAGACTCCTGTTGTTGACTTGTCTCAGATGGAGTAGCCCCCCCTGGGAATTCATCCAGCATTGCAACTTCCTCATCTTCCTGCTCCTGTTCCTCGACGGCTTGATCAATGACACAACGCAATGCACGCTCCAGAAAGAAGGCGTAAGGTACGATGTCACTGATGGCGCCCTGGCTGCAACTGACCAGTTTGGTGATCTCATCAAATGGCTGCAGAAGTCTGCATGCGTCGCGCATGAGCAGCCACTGGCGCGGTGAAAAAAAACAATCTCCCCAGAACCTGTCATGCCGCAGAGTTTGTACAGGTAGTCGTTAACTGCACATTTCTGCTGGAGAAGACTATCAAGCATATACAAGATGGAGTTCCATCGCGTCGGGCAGTCACAAATCAGATGTGTGACGGGCAAGTGGTGTCGCCGCTGAATGTCAGCAAGGTGAGCCAGGGCCGTGTAAGATCTAAAATGGGCAGAGATTTTCCTGGCCTGCCACAAGACGTCCTGGACCCCGGGGTATTTGGCAACGAAGGTCCTTTAACCTTTCTTGGTAAGTTTTATCCTGCAATCCCTGTACTAGTTTAGTAGCTCTTCTCTGAACTTTCACCAAAGTATCAATATATTTTACAAGCTCAACTAAAAAAAAACTAGTCTCATACAGTATAATGTGTAATTAGGCTAGTGTACAGAATACTAGTATATCTTGTATATTTCAATATTTTACTTAATTATTTATTGTCTATACACCTTTGATATATCGATATTTGCTCCGTTGACTTATCTACATATATTTTTGTATGCATTATAGGCCATGACCAAAGTTCAGGATGGACCGAAACAAGAGTGTTGGCCTTCTAATGGTCATATTTGGAACTCTCTGATTAAAGACAAATTTATTTGCATCGCAATCCTTAAGTGCTGTGGTTTCACTAATTTTACTACTTGGACATTGCCTCCTACTACGAAGCGCCACATCCACAAGGTTGCGATGATAGATGCTCAAGAACCTGTTTCATAGGTCAGGGGTGGCACACAGACCGCCAATGTAACAGCTTGCTATTGCTGCTGAAATTTCTTTACTGGTACCAAACGCCCAGTGTTTACACTTCACCGGAGGTTTGCCAGCCTAGTAGTAGCCTTAGACGAAAAATTGATGACCAATTATATTATATAAACATATATAATTATATGTTTTGGGTAACTTACATTCTATGTAAGAGGGTCTGCATAACTGTTCCCCACAGATTTGCAGGAATTCTATGGGGAAAAAGATGTCTGCAATCAAAATCAAGTTTTGCCTTTTGGCTGAGGATTACCTGTGGATCTCAAACAATATATGCAGGAGTGAATGCTCATTAAAAAAAATACTGGCCTCCACTAATAATATATTATGTTGACACATAACCACTGCAGTCTATCAAGATATTCCAGTGAAGATTTAATTGCATTTCTGCAGCAAATCTGACCCATAAGAACTTACCCTGATGCAGATGGGTCATAAACTTGTTTTCACCACCACCACCTTTCCACCTCACCCCATGGTATCTGATAACGCAGACGTTTTTTTTAGTTTTTTTTTAAAGGATAGTCATTCATAAGTTCTCACTGCCTAGTAGTATGTGGCAAGGAACCAGTCATTGCTGAGCCTCCACCCCTAGTAGGATACCAATAGCAGATGCAAGATCTGCCCTTGCCATCATCCTTATCTCCATAGGCAGGTTCACATATCCCTTCCCCTTTAACAATTCTCCAGTTAATATTTATTTCAAATGTTTTTGGACATTATGTACTCTCAGTGTAACTCAGACAAAGGTGGAGACCAAGGGTTAGACACAGCACTCAGTAACGCTCCTCAGCTGCCAGACTTCTGTATTGGCATAAACACTGGTCACTACTATGGATTTAGGGTTCTCTGTAGCTTCTTATTTTGTGCTGTTTTTGACTCTTCTCTTTATCCTGAATGTCTTAAAAAGTTGGAATAAAAACCATGTCAAGAATTTTCCTCCTGGACCCAGATGTTTGCCGCTGATTGGAAATTTGCACCTCATAGATTTAAAGAAACCTCATCTCAGTTATCTAGAGGTAAGGCGATTTTAAGTGATGACTAATCTATAAAATACATTGTAGAAATCCCAAGGTCATCATTCTCTACATAGATATGACTAAAAGCATGGTCACATGTGACAGATAACATTGCCTATTTTCTGCCACAAAATTGCAGGTGAAAAAGGCACAGTGTATGCCTGCACAATTAATGAGATTTTACAAAATCTCCTCCACACATATTGGAAAAAATCAAAATAGTAAATTAACCTGTTGTGTAAATTTTAAAATTTTAAATGCATAGTTTCAAATCTGTGACAAACACTTTTTGGATTTTGCCATGGATTCACTGAGGAATATACTGTGGAATAAAGCAAAATCTGCAGTGAAAATTTTTCTGCTAAAAATTCTTCCCATGTGGCTGTGGTAATATAAGGCTATGTACACAGGACACACAAATAAATAAATGCAATCAGCTGACTGCTTTTGTTAGTCCTCGGTGCATGGATCCTTAGAAGAAGCAAATCCACTGTAGAAACAAAGTAGTGGGTCCAGCACTCATTCTTGTATAAAACCATGAAATAAATATTTTTGGATTGGATTGGATTGGATTAGATTGGATTTGGATTTTTTTTTTAATATTTGAAATAAAAAAATAATGGACTTCTGCTGCTGGACCCACTACTTTGGTGTGTACACTTGGCACCAGGAAAATTCCATCTCAGACTTCAGACTTGAATTTGTACTGTGGAATTGTCTTTGCATATGATGGTTCCTCATATGGATTCAGCCTCATTCCGTCTCAAGAATTGGCGTGTTCATTCTTTTTTTGTGCAATGTGCAGCAAAGAAGTGCGGAAACAGAGGCACGGAACCCCACAGAATCACTACAGAATGCGTCCATGGGGTTTCTCTCCATGTCTTCGCACTACAATAAGAACATGTTCTATTTTATTGCGGACGGATAACAGACCCATTCAAGTTGACCGCACGGATGGTGCAAATTGAGGTCCCAATTTATGCAATGGCTGGCATGCGGCACACATGAACGTGTCATCACTCAGCCTAGGAAATGCATAGAGAAGGTCGTGGTTCTCACAGGAGCACTGCTGCCTTTCAAATGGCTGATCGGCCGGGGTCCTGGGTATTGGACCCGCACCAATCAGGTACTGATGACCTATCCAGAGGATAAGTAATCAGTAACGTTGAGCGGACACCTGGTTGTTCGGGTTCGATGGGTTCGGACGAAATTCACAAAAAAGTTTGAGTTCATGACCCGAACTTGACCCCTAACCCAAACCCCATTGAAGTCAATGGGGACCCAAACTTTTGAGCACTAAAATGGCTCTAAAAATGCCATGGAAAGGGCTAGAGGGCTGCAAATGTCATCAAAATGTGGTTAAGAACATGGCAAGTGCTCTGCAAATAAATGTGGATGGGGAAATTACTTTAAATAGCATAAAATATGTAAAAATAAAAAATAATAATCTTGATCTAGGAGAACGAGGTCCATATGGAGTAGGAGGTTGAGGAGGCGGTGGATGTGGAGGTGTAGGTGGAAGCGGTGGTGGAGGAGAAGGAGGTAGCCTACACTGGTTTTTGGTTTTAATTTTTAATTTTTAAATTAAGGTACACCCCAAAATATTGGTAAATATAACCTGTGATAACCCCCTCCAGTCGTGCTAAACACACGTTGAGACAATACACTGGCTGCAGGGCAGGCCAGCACCTCCAAGGCGTAAAGGGCAAGCTCAGGCCATGTGCCCAATTTGGAGACCCAGAAGTTGCAGGGGGCAGACCCATCAGTCAGTTCGTGTAGACACATACTGCCCCACCATGTTGCACGTCTCCGTGATGTTCACGATCCAATTGGATACCTGCTCTATCAACTTTCAATGTTATTTTCTGCGCCTACAATGTTGATCACGGTTAGCGGCGAATAAGGGTTCCATGCCGGAGAGGGAGGGTGAGAAAGAGAGAGCACATCCAAGGGAGATCAATGGATGAAATTTAATTGTGATCGAGTGGGAAAAGTTATTAAAACTGAAGAATCGAAGGAAAGGAGAGGGTGCGCGTCAATTACCCACTCCCGACTTGGGGAGGTAGTGACGATAAATAAAATACAGGACTCTTAAGATGCCCTGTTAATAAAATGATTAATAAAAAAATTATAGGGAATGTCACTGGGGTATTTTGGATTTGGAAACGTTAGACAGGAGAGGCCCTGCTGCCGCTTTGTTGACTAGATATCTTCTGCCTGATCGCACGTCACCGTGATGTCCACAATCCATTTGGATATCTTCTCTATCAACTTTCGATGTTCTTTTCTGAGCCTACCATGTTGATCACGGTTATCGGCGAATCAGGGTTACACGCCGGAGAGGAAGCGTGAGAAAGAGAGACTACATCCAAGGGAGGTTAATTTTTTTAAATTAAATATGATTGAACGGAAAACTGGGACAAATTATTGAAGCACAAATGTGGGACAAGTTGTCAAAGTTTAAGCATTGAATAAAAGGAGGGGGCGCGCATCAATTAAAGAAGAATATGTTAAATTTAATTCCCTGTCACCTATGCAGAGCAGGGGTTTGCATACGGCAAAATTGGTAAAATGTCACCTTGTAACAGACGATTTTTTTAAATTTATGTGTCACGGCCTATGGTGTGTTTTGTGACACTTTCCTTGACTTGCGGTTGCCCGTGGCAACGTGTGGTGTTGTGTGCATGTGGTGGCAGTGTCTCGGCCTTGTGGCTGTCTCCCAGGACATGGTTGCCTCGCATGCCGTTGCCGGCGGTAACAGGTGGAGTGTGATGTTTGTGTGTACACTTCCCCTTTAAGTGCCTTTTTCCCTTGCCTGGTGTTGGAAGGGTTAATTCCCTTCCTAGTGAGTTAACACTGGGTGAGTCTGTGTGTGGGTGTGGCTACTTGGGCTATTTAGCTCCTGCTAGATGCCAGTAGCTGAGTGGTACTCCAGCCATGGTGTTTGCTGGAGTCATCCTCCTGGTCTCATATACCATCTGTCCAGTAAGGGCCACCCTTGTGGTCATAAGTTATGTTTAGACATAGATGTTCTTATCTTACTATATGTCTAGTGATGTCTCTATTTCTATAGCAGCTTATGGTTTCTGGGTTCCTGTGTGCTTTGTGTGTGTGCTGTGTCCTTTTGTGTTTGTTGTGGACATTAGCACTTCTGCACGGGTTCCAGTCTGTGTGTCTGTGGCAGGTAGGTGTTGTACTAGTTTCACTACCTGCCACTGCCGTATATGTTCCCCATTCCTTTCAGCTTGGCCAGTGAGACTCCTGTTCATCCGTGCCTAGGAGGAACAGGTCGTCTTACCCTGCTCCTAGTTCCAGGGCTATCCTGAGGGCTAGTAGGGACCCTAGGTTCCGGAGTATGAGCCCTCCTACCATCAGGGTTGTCTCATACAGCTAGGAGTCAGGGTCAGATTTAGGGACGTTATAGGAGGTGACCTGCTCCCTGTTTCCTGTCCTGGCCCAGCAGCTACCCTTTATTATTGCCACCGCAGGGCTGAGAGTTTGCCCACTCTCAGCCGTGACATTATGTTCCTATCACCTATGCAGAGCAGGGGTTTAATCACGGCAAAAATGGTCAAATGTCACCCAAGAATGTAACAGACAAATTAGTGAAATGTTTTTACCTGTCTACTAAGTATAGCAGGGGTATATCACAGCCAAAAATTGGAGTAGGAGTTTGAAGAGGCAGTGGATGTAGCGGTGTAGGTGGAAGCGGCGGTGGGGGAGGACGAGGTAGCCAACACTGGTTTTTGGTTTTAATTTTTTATATTTTTTTAAATTAGGGCACACTCCAAAACAGTATGAAATATTAAAAATACAAGAATGAGAAATTGCGCTGTAGTATAGCAATGGCTGGTTAAGGCCGGTATACATGTCTATTCTGCACAAGATACGGGCAAGTCCTGTGGAATCCTTGCCTGGTTAATTTTAATGAAAGTGAGCTTGTCCACATTGGCTATAGACAGGCGGCTGAGCTTGTCTGTGATAACGCCCCCTGCCGTGCTAAACACACGTTCAGACAATACACTGGCTGCAGGGCAGGCCAGCACCTCCAAGGCGTTAAAGGGCAGGCTCAGGCCATATGCCCAATTTGGAGACCCAGAAGTTGAAAGGGGCAGATCCGTCATTCAGTACGTGTAGGTATGTGCACACATACTGCTCCATAATGTTGCTGAAATGCTGCCTCCTGCTAAGACATTCCATATCAGCTGGTGGTGCTGGTTGTTGTGGTGTGCTGGCAAAGCTTTTCCACATTTTGGCCATGCCCTCTGAGGTGCTGGCGGTGCCCCAGCTGCGTTGGTGACCTCTTTCTCCTCCTCTGCCTTTGCCTTGTGCTTGCACTGTGCCCCCGCTGTCAGGTGGGAATGCCACCAGCAGCCCGTCTACCAGCGTGCGCTTGTACTTGCGCATCTTACGATCACGCTTCAGTGAGGGAAATAAGTACTGTAAATTGTCCTTGTAACGAGGATCCAGCAGCGTGGCCACCCAGCAATCAGCACAAGTTGGAATGTGGGCAACTCGGCGGTCGTTGCGGAGACACTGCAGCATGTAATAGTTCATGTGTGCCAGGTTGCCCAGAGGCAACGACAAGCTGTCCTCTGTGGGAGGTGTATCATCTGTGTCCTCTGTATCCCCCCACCAGTGATGGCCATGATCTGGTTTGGGTGCCACCCTGCTGTGAACACGGTTCCTCCTCCTCCATCTCCTCCTCCATCTCCTCCTCCTCCTCATCCTCCACCTCATCATCCTCCAGAACTGTGCCCTGGCTGGACAATTGTGACCCTGGCGTTTGTGGGTTAATGACTGGCCGGAAACCCTTTGAAATGATCCCTCTTCCTCCTCCTCCTCCTGTGCAACATCCTCTTCCATCATCTCCAACAGCATTTTTTCAAGGAGGTATAGAAGTGGGATAGTAACGCTGAGAACATCGTTATCGGCACTGGCCATGTTGGTGGAGTAATCGAAACAGTGCAAAAAGGAACACAGGTCTCTCATGGAGGCCCAGTCATTGGTGGTAAAGTGGTGCTGTTCCGCAAAGCGACTCAAGCATGCATGCTGCAGCTCAAACTCCACTATCGCCTGCTGATGCTCGCACAGTCTGGCCAGCATGTGCAAGGTGGAGTTCCACCTTGTGGGCACGTCGCATATGAGGCGGTGAGCGGGAATGCCGAAGTTACGCTGCAGCGCTGACAGGCGAGCAGCAGCAGGGTGAGAACGTCGAAAGCGCGCACAGACGGCCTGCACTTTCTGCAGAAGCTCTGACATATCAGGGTAATTTTTAAGGAACCTCTGCACCACCAAATTCAGCACATGCGCCAGGCAAGGGATGTGCGTCAAACCGGCTAGTCCCAGAGCTGCTATGAGATTTCACCCACTATCGCACACCACCAGGCCAGGCTTAAGGGTCACTGGCACCAACCACTCATCGGTATGTTGTTCAAGACCCGTCCATAGCTCCTGCATGGTGTGGGGTTTGTCCCCCAAACAGATACGTTTTAAAACTGCCTGCTGTCGTTTACCCCTGGCTGTGCTGAAGTTGATGGTGAAGGTGTTATGCTGACCGGATGAGGAGCCGGTAGAGGATGAGGAAGCGGAGTAGGAGGAGGAAGCAACAGGAGGCAAACGGAAGATGCTTGGTGACCCAGGTGGTGGTGTTGCTAGCAGATCCTCTGTTTGCGGGGTGGCAGGTGTCACTCCTGAGGTGGATGAAGAGGCTGAGACTGCAGCAGAAGAGGAAGCAGGAGGAGCCAGAGACCTTTCTTGGTTTTTGAGGTGTCTACTCCACTGAGAGCTCGTGCTTTGCACTTAGATGCCTGGTCATGCAGGTTGTGCTCAGGTTGAGAACGTTTAACGCTTGAATTTCACACTGACAGATGCAGACAAGGCCGCAAATTAAGTATTTTGCCCAAAATGGGTGTTTTTTTCTTAATAACAGAACAGCACAGCAGTATCTAAATCGTGGATCTCACAATTAAAGATGCTGCAAGGGCTGTAAAATTTATTATTTTGCCCAAAAAGGGTGTTTTTTTAATAACAGAATATGACAGCAGTATATAGCTCTTGAATTTCACACGTACAGATACAGCAAGAGTATTTTGCCCAAAAAGGGTGTTTTTTTAAAATACAGAAAATTATTGCTGTATTTCTAGCTAAAATTGCACACTGACTAATGTTGCAAAGGCTGCAGATGTAGGATCTTGCCAAAAATTGGTGATTTTTTTAAATCCTAGAATATAATTGCAGTAATTCAAGCTTCTATTTGACTGTCACAAATGCACATATGCTGTGCTGTTGCACAGAACTTGCATAAAATTGCCGCTGCTGCCCACCTAACTAACAGACGGATAAAAGTTATTTTTCTGGATCACTGGGCTCAGGACAGAGTAAAAAGATTGTGCACTGCACCCACAAAACAAAATCTAGGTAGATCGCGGAGTTAACAAGCACTTCTGATTAAAGATTCTGTCCTATTCTCTCCCTCACAACAACGGCATCCTATACCTACACTAATCAGAGCATAGTGACATGCAGCGCTGGGTCACATGCTGCACTGGCCAATCACAGCCATGCCATTAGTAGGCATGGCTGTGATGGCTACTAAGGGCACACGAGTTAAACGCTTGTTGATTGGCTGCAGTCTTTCAAAAAGCGCCATTAACTCGCCGAACACTGAACCCGAACTTTTACTAAAATGTTCGGGTCTGGGGTCCAAAAATCCTAAAGTTCGGTACGAACCCGAACTTCACAGTTCGAGTTCGCTCAACCCTAGTCATCAGTAAAAAAAAATCTCTGAAAACCATTTTAAGGTCTGGCCCTTAATCATCCGTTAACATTTGTTTATGTGGTTTAAATTTTATTTTTGGGGACTTGTTTAATTGAATTAAACCAGCATATAGTACTTCATACTACTTTCCTATGAGTGATAGCAAAAATTTTAGTGTCAGGCCACAATTGTCCGTATTCATTTATTCTATATCCACACAGTTGAAATGTAATTTTTTTGGGGGGCTTGTTCAATGAAACCAACATATATACATGATGACTACAACAATACACAGTCTAGGGCAGCAATTTACCTTTGGCTGTCAACGTGAATTTGAGCTTCAGGCCTCAATCATCTGTAATTTTTTGGGGGGGATTTTTCAATTTAATTAAACCAGCATATATACATGATTACTGCACAAATACACAGGATAGGACAGCAATCTACTTGCCAGCGTTAACAGGAAATGGAGCATCAAGCCTCAATTGTCCGTTTTCATGATTTGCATGCATCTAGTTTTAATGGCAGTGCCCCCATCTTGCCACTGTTGTCATCTGCCTGTCTCCATCATGCCACTGCTACCACCTGACATCTTCTGTAAGGCTGCTCCTTTCTCCATCATGTCACTATAGTAACGGGCCTGTCATCACATGCTGAATGACTGCTACTGCATCCATTATGCCACTGCCACCATAATGCCACTATTGTGACCTGCCTTCCATCATGCCGTGTACAGCTTCTGCTGCTATTTCCATCATGCCACTGCTGCAACCTGCCTACCATCATGTTCTGTATGGCTGTTGCTGCCACCTCCATCATACCAGTAATGCGACCTGCCTACCATCACTTTCTGTACAGCTGCTGCTGCCACCTGCATCATGCCACTCCTGCAACCTGCCTACCATCACGTTCTGTACGGCTGCTGTTGCCGCCTCCATCATGCCACTAAAGCGGCTTGCCTACCATCACGTTCTGTAGAGCTGCTGCGGCCATCTCCATCATGCCACTGACGCCATCATGCCACTGCTGTGACCTGCCGACCATCAATTTCTGCAAGGCTGCTGCTACCTCCATCATGCTGCTGTCTTTCTGCTAACATGTACTATATGGCTGCTGCTGCAGCCCCCACTGTCTCAGCTGTTGCTGCTCCTTGCTGCTAATACCCTAATGCCACCACCATTAATGCAAAACATCTACTGCCACTATCACTACTACTACTATTACTACTACTGCCCAAATCCTACGCTGCATCTGCTGCAGCTATTATTGTGGCTGTATGCCACTGAATGCATACTGTAATATAATCAGCCTCTTTCCACTCATAAACTAATTATTAGACAGCAATGTGCCAACACACAATTTTTGCACAGGGGCCCTCTTCTTTCTAGAGTTGTGCATGTTCAACTTCATACCAATTATCCCAGTGCTGAAAGGTAACAATCCCAATGATCCACATTATTATCCTACTAAACTGTAACATATTCATGGTCCAAGAACATAGACAAGCTTGGTGCGCCTGTCAGGATCATGTATTGGGGGATATTCATTGCCAATTATATCATAATGCATTTTTTTAATATTGTATTTAGTTTTCAAAGAAATACGGCACGGTGTTTAGTGTCCAGATGGGTATGAAAAAAATGGTGGTCCTAACGGGATATGAGACGGTGAAAGATGCTCTTGTCAATTATGCTGAAGAGTTTGGAGAGAGAGGAATGTTGAAAATTTTTAAGAAAATGGATAAAGGAATGGGTGAGTGCTTTCACATAGCCTGATATGGCCTTGCTTTTTTTTGTACCATTTAATTTACCATATAATTTATAAAAAAATAAATAAAAAATGATGGGTTAAAATTGAAAATTGTGCTTCATGTTTTGTTTTTACGACATTCCACTGTGCAATAAAAAATGACCGCGGTTCAGATTGCTTATGGCAATGTCAAATTTATACTACTTTTAAAGAAATAAAAACCTTTAAATAACTTTTTTTACATTTCTGTTTACAGATCCATGTGAGGGCTTCTTTTAGCAATGAGAGCTATAGTAGTGATACTATTTAGGGGCACATACTAGTTTTTGTAAATTAAAAAAAATATATATTTTTTTGCAAGTTACCAAATAAAAGGCAATTCGCTCATTTTGATTTACTTTCTAGCACTGCGTTCAGTGTGCAGGATAAATGTATATTTTAATAGTTGGACATATTCAGACATGGCAATTTAACTGGTATTTGTATAAGTAAAATTAATAGTTAGTTTTGTTTAGTTCCTATAGTGGATTTGAACACGTGAATGTTTATTTTACTCATTTATATACTGCTGGCATAGTCCGCAGCTCACAATCTAAGTTCCAGAGGAACCCGGAGGAAACCCACACAAGCATGGGGAGAACTTACAAACTCCATGCAGATGTCTTTGGTCAGATTCAAACCTAGGACCCCAGTGCTAACCGCTGAACCACTGTGCTGCCCCATATACAGTGTATTGGATTTTTACATTCTTCCTATTAGCAGGCAGTTGGTATGGTAGACCTGTGAGTCTTCACAAGGCCCCTGGCTGCCATAGCAAACTGATCAGAACCCTACAACGTGACCTGGGGGTCGACGGCGGGGGGAAGGGGGGTTAGTCTATAGTTAGAGACCTATGAGCCGCAGTTTGCGACTCGCAGGTCAGAATGCGATCGGGGTTTGGGGGGTTGGGGAGGGGGCTTTTTTCCGCGGGGAACTGTTGGGGCATTGAGGGTATACCATTGGGGGTGCCCCTGCTCTTCCGCCCAGTGCTGCCCCAAAGTCAGGGGGGACTATTAAAAAATGTCCAGAATATTGACATGGAATATCCGCGGTTTTGCGGATAAAATTAAGAGATGCGTAGTGTTCGATTTGGTCTCTAGACATTTACCAGCAATAGTGGCCCTGCTAGAAACACACCTTACAGGTGAAAAAGTGGCAGCGCTGGGTGGAAGGAGATGGGCCTCTCACGAATACCATTCTTGCTACTCCACATATTCTCGTGGAATTAGCGTTTATGTTCACAGGTAGACTATGACCCAATAGAAAAGCTAATTGATCAAGAGGGCCGGTATATTTTTCTGCACTGTTATTGGCAGGGGCAAAGGAGAATTATTGCTTTTATATACATTCCACCCCCTTTCACAACAACTGTATTATGTAAATTGATGGATTATATTGCAGCACGAGAGGAGTGCCCGGTGCTGGTGATGGGCGACTTCAACTCGGTCATGGACATTAAAAAAGATAGGATTTCCACTATAACTAATTATGAATCAAATTTTGGTTCAAGTACTTTACTATCTAGAATTTGTAAAGAAATGGCATTGGTTGACATATGGCGATCTCTTTATGGAAAAAGAGGGCTCATTAATAGGGTTAAAAAAATGAATTATGAGTGTCACGGTGTCTCTGACCACAGTCCGGTTATGGTAATACTGGATAGTGGATAGTCCTAATAAACCAAACCAAAATAAAACTTTTAAACTTGACCCCCACTGGTTGACATTAAAAAGGGATTTGGATAAGATTAATGAAGAAATAAAGCTCTTTTGGAGCGATAACGTTAACTCAACACACATCCATACGGTTTGGGACTCGCTTAAGGCATACCTTCAGGGCATATACTCATATGAAATTAGGAAACAGAAAAATGCCTTTGCCCAAACTTAAAAAGAAATAGAAGGGATGCTCAACCAGATAATGAACGAGATCACTCACGTAAACACCCCAGAAAAACAACTTCAACTAAAAAAAGTACAAGATGAATATAAACAATATTTATATAAAAAAGCACAGAACAAAATGTTCTTCTCAGGGTTGAGAAGCTTCAGCGAGTCCGGCAAACCAAGCAGATTATTATCCATGATAGTACAAAATCAAAGGGGGAGCAATGACATCATCGGAATTAGGACAGAGGCAGGAAACATCCTACGAGACCCTGATGATATTCTAAGGGAATTCACCCGATATTTCTCGACGTTATATCAAGCCGGGTCTAAAAATCAGGGAGGAAAAATAGATCAATATCTAGATAATATTAAGATCCCTGAATTTGACCAACAAGATATTGACTGGCTGAATAGACCTATTCAACTGACCGAGCTACAGATTACGCTGCAATCTATCAAGGGCAATACATCCCCAGGGGTGGATGGCTTCCCAGTATTATGTATGCTATGCAGGGTCCCCCTGCTGTTAGATATCTAAGTATTCCCCCCCCCCCCTAGTCTCACCAGAGCTCAGTGACAGGCCAGCATCAGGGCGTTCTGTGTGGGTGGAGAATGCTGGCCTGTCACTGAGCTCTGGTGAGACTAGGGGGGGGGGGAATACTTAGATATCTAACAGCAGGGGGACCCTGCATAGCATGCATGGCATTATGGGTGATCCCGCCTTCCCAGAGTTTTTTCTCCATGTCCTCACACATGCAGCAGCCATTTTAGGAAAAAATGCGATTCGTTACCACGAATCGCGAGGAAATTCGGATTCTGTGCGAATCAAATAATTCCTGAAATTCGATTGAATTCCACTTCGTCAGCTTCGATTCGTTCATCTCTAATTACCTTAACACTGTCCCCAATTGTGCTCACAATCTTAGGTCCCTATCAGTATGTCATTGGTGGGCAGTGTGCCCTCCCCCCGCCCTTCCCAGTATTAAAATCATTGGTGGGCAATGCGCCCTTCCCCCCTACCCCCATCATTGGTGGCAGCAGCAGTAGTCCCAGCAGTGTAATGCTGGGGCTCCGATCGGTTACCATGGCAGCCAGGATGCTACTGAAGTTCTGTCTGGCTGCCATGGTCAGTTAGTCAACAGCATACTTACATGCGCTGTGGCCGCCCGGCGCTCCTTATTCTTGTAACTCACAGGTCTGTGCGGCGCATTGCTTATGCTTATAGCAATGCGCCGCACAGACCTGTGAGTTACAAGAAGAAGGAGCAACCGGGCGGTCACTGTGCATGAAAGTATATTGCTGCAGAGTAACTGGCCTTGGCAGAAAGGACTTCAGTAGCGTCCTGGCTGCCATGGTAACCGATCGGAGCCCCAGCATTACACTGCTGGGACTACTGCCGCTGCCACCAATGATGGGGGTAGGGGGGAAGGGCGCATTGCCCACCAATGATTTGAATACTGGGAAGGGCGGGGGGAGGGCGCACTGCCCACCAATGATTTTAATACTGGGAAGGGTGGGGGGAGGGCGCACTACCCACCAATGATGCAGTGTCCCCATCACCATGGGAACGCCTTGGATTTAGAATATACCATCGGATCGGAGTTTTCTCCAATCAGATGGTATATTTTAACTTCAAGCGTTACCTACAGAGGATCAGGAAGCGGTGAGTACAAAGCCTTCACCGCTTCCTGGTCCTTTTGCCCGGCGTTAAAGACGGGCGGCCCTGAAAGGAAACATCGTTCCTGCTATGAAAACAGTGCAGGAACGCCGTTCCCGCAGGACTCGAGCCCTGGGTTTTAAGTTAACGCAGGCATAGTGGCTTGTCTCTATGAGTGGCTCTGTCTGGCACTGTGGTAAGTAAAGCATGGAACAAAGGGGAGGAGCAGGAGCCAGTGGACGGCACTGAAGATATATGTTAGGATAGCCTGTGAAGCCTGCATTGAGCACTGCGCTGTACATGTGTGGATGGAGGTGGAAGGAAATGTGGTTGATGTGTTAGAAAAGAGATTGGTGAGGACGGGTGGGGGGGGGGGTGACAGAAAATGTTTTCTAATGTTGTTTATCCAACAACTATCATACAGATTTCAGGGAACAAGCCTATTTAGGATCCCATGCCTTTACCAACAAGAGAGCTTGCCCCATTCCTGAGGATATGCTAACATTTGCGAAATCCAAGAAAACCCTTTTACAGCCACAATTCCGAAATAGTTGGGCCACTGTGTAAAATGTAAATAAGTGTAAATATTCCCAGAATGCAATGATTTGTCAATCTCATAGACCCAGATTGGCTACCTCTGCCCATCTTTGCTTCTGAGAGACTCTGCCTCTCTAACATGTTCTATTTATACCTAGTCATGTAATTGCTCCTCCAGCTTTTTTTTATTAGTAGCACTTACTTTTCCAGCCTTATGTTGACCCTGTCCCAACTTTTTTGAGATGTTTTGCTGCCATGTAGTTCTAATTACTTTTATTTTATTCTTTTTTTCTATGATCTATTGTGAATAAAATATGGTTCTATGAGATTTGCAAATTATTTCCTTCTTTTTTAAATTACATTCATTCACATTTTACACAGAGCCCCAACTTTTTGGGAAATGGGGTTGTAGAATAATTGTATTCGGTGCATTTTAAAATACCGATATTTTAATGTTGCAGGACTTACTCTTTCACAAGGAGAAAATTGGAAAACTATGAGAAGATTTACAATAACCACATTAAGGGATTTTGGCATGGGAAGAAGTAGCCTAGAAGAGAAAGTTGCTGAGGAATGCACCACCGTAATAAAATACTTTGCAACTTTTAAAGGTATAGTATTCTGATCATATTTTACAGTTCAGATATTCACTAATTCCTGATAAAAATGATTAAAAATTAAAAAGAAAAAATCTTTTTATTGATAAATCACATAATAAATTGGGTCAACAACCCTGCTTCAATAGCTAAACTAAAGCACAGGGATGTTTGCTCTGAAAAAGTGGAGAGGAGACAGGATCTTTGAAAATACTTCAGTTAGTTGGAGGGAAAATGTCTATTGTCCCACTAATTGTGGATGCAGCGAGCCCCTGAGAAGCCGGTGCAGAAGACGGCAGTAGTAGTGACCCTGATGAGATGTTGTGTTACTCTATACTCGTTCATAGTGTTGCTCCCTGGGGATCAGTGCAGTGGAAATGTAGTTTGAAGAATTAGGCCAGAAGTAAATGAATAACTCTATTTTTACTTGGAACAAGACATAACATGCAGTACATCAAGTAGCAGCAAGTTCAGAGTGCAGTTTCTAGCACTAGTTGAGGGGTTATAGTGGCAGGTTGGATGACTATATATTGGCACTTGTGGATAGAGATGTCTACTGTAAGGTTCAGACTTGAGCTTTATCTGGCCTAGTGGTGGTATAGGTGATAGGTGTCTGAGCCGTAGTACCTCACCATGCAGCAGTGTCTCTAAAGCTATATTTCGCTGGTCACTCAGCTGTCTTGTCTCTCAGGTGGTTTCTTGAAGTTGAATTTTGTTGGGCTCTCTGGAAAATCATATTTTGTTCCTAGGAGTAGGAGCTCCCGCATGTACTGCTACACTGTTCACTGTTCACTTGAATGGAGCTTAGCCCCGCCCTTGCTAGTTGATACTAGTCGTGACGTCAGTGGGCCGGCAGTAAACAGTGAGAAGGCCGCGGCGCTACTGGAGCACCGCTGCCTTCTCAAACAGATGATCGGCGGGGGTCCCGGGTGTCAGACCCCCGCCGATCAGAAGCTGATGATCTATCGAGAGGATAGATCATCAGTTAAAACAAAGTGCAGAACCCCTTTAATCTAAAATAAAATTTAATTTGAACTGTGTGGAGATGAAACAACAACGGACCTTTGCCAAGTATGGCACTTTTCCAACCAAATGTTAACCTCTGCTATCCTGAGTATTGTAAGACATGTATATGCTGGTTTTCAAAACTTCAACCAAAAAAAAATAATAAAAAAATTTGAACTGTGTGGAGATGAAACAACACAGATTTAAACCTAGTATGTCACTTTACCACTCACAGATGATATCCTCTGCTATTCTTTTATTGTAAGACACACGTATGTTATTAAAAATATAACTATGTGATGCCCTGGATCGGAGTTTGGACTAGTATTTAAAGTGTTTTCACTGAGATTTCAAATGCTACATTTATCATCTGGATGGTAAAACATGTGTTGAGCTTATTCAACCAAAAAATAAATAAATGAATTTCTGTTAGAATTGGATTTTTTTTTTAAGAAATGCCCTTGCAGGTAACTGCTTTTGAGGTTTTCAGCAGCTTCATTTGTGCTAGGAGGCACAGTCAGCCTCAGCTCTTCACCTCTCACTCCCTGGCTGACAGCTTTCCCTATCTTTCTCTATTTTACACCATTCTTCTTTTTTCTAATTCTAGTCTCTCTTCAATAGAAACATAGAATGTGTCGGCAGATAAGAACCATTTGGCCCATCTAGTCTGCCCTATATACTGAGTACTATGGATAGCCCCTGGCCCTATCTTATATGAAGGATGGCCTTATGCCTATCCCATGCATGCTTAAACTCCTTCACTGTATTTGCAGCTGCCACTTCTGCGGGAAGGCTATTCCATGCATCAATATCCCTGACAGTAGAATAGAAGCTTGATTGTGACTGTTGAGGAAGGGTTGAGACGTATGCATATATATCCATGCATGCCTGCAAACACGTGCGGGCATGTATGGTATATATATGCATACATTAACCACCGCATCATGGGGTGATGTGCGCAGATGTGCCCAGCATCTGCGCACGTCTGCCCATGGTGATCCCCAGGGGCTCATGGTGGCCCCTGTGGGAAATATGTGGTCCCTGGAAGCTGTGCCCCCTTTATAATCCCCCTTATATTAGTATATATATGTGCCCCCTTATATGTGTCCCATTATAGTTAGTATATATTTCCTGTATGACCGTGTATATATTGGCCCTGTATGGCAAGTGGGGACATATGCATGTCCCCTGTATGTGATGCCCCAGATATATGCGAGGGTGTGTGTATATATAGATATGTGTGTATGTATTTGCACACGTGTCTATGTATATACACTTATGTCAGCATGACAGTATGTATGTGGGCTTATTGCTGCCCATTCATACACCCGGTTTTGTATGTGTTTATAGATGTGCCCCAAGCATCTGTGGATATATATATGCATATATGCAATTCCAACTGTTATCAACAGAGTTGTTTAGAGAAAAACTTGTGCTGATAGCCTGTAGGATAACAGCTGATTAGCATCTAGTCCCCTTTTGTTCAGGCCCCTTACAATCAGACTCTCTGGCACCGTTCGTGAGAGGGCCTTCTAACCAGAGACATCATAACCTGTTTTACACACCTCTGCCCCATGGCCATGCCCATTACTCCCAGCATTTTTGGGACTAGGAGGGGGGACTAAGGCACACTATGATGTCACATGCCTGAGGAAGGAGGAGGGGGTTGCTTTTGGGCTATAAAACCCCAAACCGGACAGAGGTGCGCTCTCTTGCAACCAGACTAGACACATGGGAGAGTGCAGCTCCATTATGACCGCCTGGAAGAGGCCTACTAAAGCTGGAAGGATTAAGTATATCCCCTGACCCCCGACCGCTATATCTCTCCCCTGGTTAACCCACACCCCTGGTCCTATAACCCCTATATTTGTGTCCCTGATGTGCACCTTGGGCCCTGCCTTATAACCCTTGCCCCTGATGTGTACCCTGGGCCCTGATTTACCCTTGCCGTGTTACTGGACACCCTGATCCCCCAAACCCTTGCCTTATTGTATCCTTGTTTGTACCCCTGATCCTGTGCCACTGGTTCCCCTGATTGTATTTGTGGTTCAGTTACACCCCCCTGATGACCCCCACTGTATCTTCACCGTGTAACCCTTTCCCTACCCTGATTAACCCCTGGTGGTAACCCCTGCTCAAACCCTGCCACATCCCCCCCCCCTCCCTCACTGTACACTTGCAGGGTATTTACCCCTGCATTGCTGTACAGTTCTGATATTATCCCCATTGTTAACCCTTTGTGTTTGTGGTCGGTTTACACCCCTGTAAGGCCACCATTAACCCTTCGTCGTACCCCGTAGGGACAGTGAATAGTCAGGTGGGGTGGATTGTTAATATACTTGTATGTGTGAATTGTCTAGTTAGTTTATGGGTGGAATATGGGAATGTGTAGTGTAGTTTAGGATTGTATATTTAGTGCTGTATTGCTAGTGTATTGCGTGCGTTGTGTATTGTAAGTAATAAATACTGTGTTACTTGTAACTATCTGTGTAACGTGTAGTTATTGGCGATAGTTAGTTAGGCGCATGCAGCTAGCGTAGTGATTAGTGTAAAGTATAGCAAAGGTATTGTGTTGATATCATATAAAGGCATAAATGGGCGGAGCTATCACTAGATGGCTCCTCCCATTTATGAATATTAATTATTGATATTTGCATAAATATTGGTGATTAATATTCCCCCTTTACAGTGACTTTTGACTGTATCCAAGATCTTTTTTTTGGTCAGACACTGCAAGACCCATCTACCCTCATTCACAACCCAACACAGAATGACATTCTGCTCGTTCCGCAAGGGCATCTCTCTGCCTGCTGCAGCACTGATTGACTCATCCATGCAGTCTGTAAGCACCCCACTTCCTGTTGGTGATGCGCGCATCCTCCTTCTTCTTCCCTAGTGCTTTTTCCCACCATCATATGCAATAAAATGGTGCTGTGCACTGTTTTACTGGATTCATCTGAAACAAACCTGAAAAGTCTGTCGGACAAAATTTTGCAACATTCGAAATGAACCGGTTCACTCATCTTTAAGTAGTAGTTACACCCAGGTGCCTAAGGGAGCTTCTCTGACATATAAGAATGCAACAATGCAACAAATGGCACATGGTAGGGGAGGATGTTGGAATAATGCATATTATTCTGTGTATTGCAATAACTACATTATGTGATTGCCTGTTTCCAGTCACAGTGTTAGGCCTCATGCACACGACCGTTGTTGTGTTCCGTGTTCGTTGTTCCGTTTTTCGTGATTTTCTGCGGACCCATTGACTTTCAATGGGTCCGTTGAAAACTCGGCTAATGCACCGTTTTTTATCCGCGTCCGTGATCCGTGTTTACAGTCCGTCAAAAAAATAGGACCTGTCCTATTTTTTTCACGGACAACGGTTTTTTCAAGTCAATCGGTCCGTGAAAAAACACGGAGGCACACAAGATTGTCATCCGCGTCCGCGTCCGTTTTTTTCCTATCATTTGCATGGCAAACTTGACTTCGACTTTTTTTTGCTTTCCTTCATGTCTGGTGATCCTCCAAAAATAAAGGAAGACACTCAGAAACAAAAACGGAAATGGATCACGAAACAACGGAACCCCATTTTGCGGAACGGAACACAACAACGGTCATGTGCATGTTGCATTGCCCTTAACCCCCAAATGGACTCATCAGCACGCAAAACTTCCCACTCAAAACGCTCCTTAAAATTTATCAGAAACACGCTGTGGGATCTCCATTTAATAGATGTCTGGCGTACCCACAACCCCAGCACTCTAGACTATACATTTTATTCCCACGTACATAACAATTATCACCGCATAGATTACCTTTTCATTACAAAAGATCACCTTCAATTATGCCAGACGGCCAAGATTGGATTGATACATCTATCTGACCATGCCCCAATCTTTATAAAGGTATCCTCTCCTACTCGCAAACCTAAAAACTTTAATTGGAGACTTAATGAGTTTATCCTCGGGAACTCTGATTCCATAAAGAAAATTGCGTCACTACTGGAAGAATACTTTAACCTAAACTCTCTACCTGAACTTTCACCCCAAACCATCTGGGACGCTCACAAACCCTTCATCAGGGGTGAGTTCATTAGCTTAGGTTCGCACTTAAAAAAAATCAGAGAAAGTAACATTAATAATCTTCTCTCCAAAATAAATAAGCTAGAATCTACCCATAAGAGTACCCACTCGGAATCCCAATTACAAGAGCTCTCCAAAGCAAGAGCTGAATTAAAAGCTCTAATGCACACCAATTCGGCTAAATACTACCTCAACTCCCAATATAAGTTCTTTGCGCACGGGGACAAAGCTACTAAATTCCTCATAAACAGAATAAAATCTAGAAGAGCAGACAACTACATTCACCAACTGTCTTCCCCTAGGGGTGATCCAGTATATGCCTCATTTAAGATAGCCAAACAATTTAGGGACTTCTACGAAGCCCTGTATAACCTCCCCTCCACCATACCCTCAACATCTCACCCCTCACTAGTAGATGCATTCCTCAAATCGACGTCCTGTCCGACTTTATCAGTGAACCAAAACCAATCACTCGAAGTTCCATTCACTATGGATGAAATTACTATAGCTCTGGCTCAAATGCCCCAGGGAAAAAGCCCGGGTCCAGATGGACTCCCTGCATTTTATTACAAAACCTTTAAAAAACAACTCCTGCCACATCTACTAACGGTATGTAACCAGTCATTGCATGGTATCCCCCTATCAAGGGATATGGCGTCTGCTCATATAGCCTTGATCCCAAAGGAGGGGAAGGACCCTAAGTTATGCGCAAATTATAGGCCGATATCCCTTCTGAATATTGACCTTAAAATACTTGCGAAACTACTGGCTAACCGCTTGGCAGTCCTTCTCCCTCTGCTGGTGCATATGGATCAGGTAGGCTTCGTGCGCAACAGGGAAGGTAGAGATAATACCACTAGAGTCATCAATGCTCTTTGTTATGCTAGACAAACCTCCACTCCTCTTGTACTTCTCAGCACTGACGCTGAAAAAGCGTTTGACCGCATAAATTGGAATTATCTACGACACGTCTTAGTGTTCTTCGGCCTACCTGATCCATATATCAAGGCTGTATTTGCTATGTATAATCAGGCTACCGCCAGAGTAATGGTTAATGGGGACCTTTCCTCTCCTTTCCGAATCCAAAACGGAACCCGTCAAGGTTGTCCCCTCTCCCCCTTTTTATTCATTCTGGCTATGGAGCCTCTTCTATCCAGGCTTAGAATGGATACTGAGATCAAAGGTCTATTTCTGGGGGGTAGGACCCACAAGATTGCGGCTTTCGCTGATGATGTCATGATAATGACATCCAACCCCAAAACTTCTCTTCCCATAATTCAGGAACATTTAAAAAGCTACAGTATAGTTTCAGATTTTAAGATTAATGAAAGCAAGTCCACCATCATTAGCACAGGAATATCACCACAGCTTAGGCTCTCGTTAATGAAAAACTCCCCTTTCAATTGGTCCTCTCCAACCATTACCTACCTAGGGGTGAAACTTAGCCCTACTATTTCAGATTTGTTTACGCTCAACTACGTCCCCTTAAAGAACGCTTTATTCTTAGCCCTCGATAAACAAACTAAATCAGCTCCAACCCTTTCATGGTTTGGAAGGAAAAACATCCTATCTGCTCTCATTATTCCACGCCTTACATACCTCCAACAAGTTCTCCCAATTCCCATCCCAAAATCTTATTACTCCTCCCTGAAACAGAGATTTAGAACATTTATATGGAATGGTAGGAGAGCGAGACTTTCCTACTCACTCTTATCTCAATCACGTATGTCAGGTGGGATAGGGCTTCCAGACCCTGAACTATATGGGAAGGCTATCCTTATGTCACGAATCATTGACTGGTTAAGAAATACTGTCAGCAAGTCTTCGGTGGCCATGGAACAAAGTATTATTGGTATGCCGACTCGTGCCCTGTGTCTGGGCCATTTCATACCTCCCCAAATAAACCTACAACCTTTCCCAATTATCAAAGCCACAGTCGAAGCTTGGAAGTGGTGGAATCATTTTCACTGCTCTGTCCCCTTCCCATCTCCCTTAGTTACAATTAGTGATATCCTTGGTTCATCCTCCAGCGGCCCTAGGTGTACCTCTTCTAAGTCAATTAGTACCTCCTCCATACCAATCTCCCTCCTCCTGGAACCACAGGGTTTAGCTCCAACGAACGACACCATTAGAACCTTTCTTAACCCACAACCATGTGACTTCAACCTTATTCCACTCATTAAATCATTTGTTCATAAAAATAATATGCATGGTGAGCTTCTTCGTCCCCTTACTTGGTTCGAGGCCTTAATGGTTAACCCCAGTCCCCCCAAAAAACCTATCTCTCTTATATATAGCAAACTAAGATCCCCTCCGTTAGTCATTAAACCAGCCTTCATCCGCTCTTGGGAACTCGAAACGGGTGTGGATCTTCCTCTTCAAACTTTACCTACACTATTTGAAATTCCACACAAGTCATCTAGATGTGTTAGAGTCCAAGAGAATGGATACAAGATTCTCTCACAGTGATATATTACCCCAATCAAGTCCTCACACTTCACTAGACCCACATCTAAAATATGTTGGAGATGTCAAAGGGAGGAAGGATCTTTTCTACATATCTGGTGGTTATGTCCTACTATCAATAAATGGTGGGCAGAAATCTTTCAGATCAGCAACCAAATCTGCTCCTCAAATATAGCTATTTCCCCTTATGGAGCACTGCTCTCTTTCTTTAATGACAAAACGTCAATGCCCCCCACCTTCCTTTTTAAACAGCTTTTAATAGCAGCCCGTTTATCGGTTCCCAAACATTGGCTAAAAACTAGCTTACCCTCAATGGAGCAATGGAGACTTAAAGTAGACCAAATCCACCGTTTTGAAGAAATGGCTTCCTGGGAATCACGGTCACATTTGAAATACCTGAAAAAATGGGCCCCCTGGAATAAATATAGATTTCAACAGCAATAATTCTCCATGTAACTTCCCTTGACCATACTTCTGGTATTACTTACACGTTTCATAGGTGCTGCCAATAGCTTGGAGTGGGGCCAATGTGGTTTGATCAAGAGGAGGTAACTGGGTGTTATTCATCCTTACCTTCGTTCACGGTCTTCACACGTACCACATATGCCTTATATAAATTGGGAATGGGTATTCTGTCACTAAGACATGCTAGACCATAAATTGCCTCCCTCAAACCAGATTAACATTAGTATTGTTCAGTAATAGCTGGATGCTGTGTAGTATGCTCTAATTAACCGTCTACAACTTATATATATTGAAAATCTCTCGTACCTTTCTGTAATGGTCTCTATTCTCAATCCTTCATGTACAACAATGCATGTATACAATTTTGTGTATGGTACCGATTTACACCACTGTTGGTGTACTGTTTCATTGTATATTTTCTCAAAAATAAAATAAAAACTTTAAAAAAAAATAAAAAAAATAATAAAAAAATAAATGCCATTTACTGAAGCGACACAACCCCTTTTTAAAGGCTATGTACATTTTCGGAGGCAATTTTTGTTTATGACTGCATTTTACTCAATTTTGGTTAAAAATCATATTTTCAATTGGCCTTTATTAAAAATATTGACCCATTCTGTGACAAAGTGTTAACTATTTTTCTAACTGTGTGACTGGTACTTTCACTTTCTGCTGGTCATAAATAAAAATACTAAAAGGTCATAAACACTTTTTTTAAGCCACATTCTTACCAGTAAGATAAGAACTGAGCTATAATGAGTGTTTATAATGTCAAAGAGCAGAAATAAGGAGCCAGTCAGCTCCCCAAATGAAGCAAAAGACAGAAAATACACAGGCTGCTACTACAGCATGTCAGCTATGTACACAAAAAAGGATTCCATATTTTTAATAGAGACCAACTGAAAATATGATTTTCGCTCAAAATAAGTACAATGCAATAATAAAAAAATGCTTCCAAAGGTCTACATAACTAGAGATGAGCGAATTTTGAAAAAAACTTTGATTCGCCCAGTTCGCCAAATTTTAAAAAAAAATTTGGTTCGATCCGAATGAATTCACGGCGAATCGCGTTAAAAACTGCTATTTCCTGGCTGCAGAAAGCATTTATAGTGGTGTAGAACACTGTGCCTTGCAGTAACACACATAGAAAGTCAGTTATGGTAGTGAAATAATACTGTGAGTCTGTATGACACGCAGATGACAGGCGTCGCTCTTAGAATAACTGCACACATCACTTATTTGGGCAGTTATGGGGACAAACTCAAAAGTATGAACTCAGCCACTATAACACTTCAAAAAGGGCTTTAGAAGATCTAATTGCAATGCTTAACGGCAAGTTTATTTTTATTTTTCCACTATTACACGCCAAAAAGGGATTTAAAAGATATATACAGTAAGTGCAAAGCTGAACTGCAAATCTTTTTTTTATTTTGCCACTATTACACACCAAAAAGGGCTTTAGAACATGCAACTGCACCTCTGAATGGCAAATGTATTTTTAATTTGCCCCTATTAGATGCCAAAAAGGGCTTTAAAACATATAATTGCACCGCTGAACGGCAAACATATTTTTATTTTGCCACTATTACACGCCAAAAAGGACCTTAAAAGATATATGCAACGCTGAACGGCAAATGTATTTTTATTTTGCCACTATTACACGACAAAAATGTCTTTAAAACTAATAACTGCACTGCTGAACGGCAATTTTTTTCCCCCCACTATTACACGCCAATAAGGGCTTTAGAACATATAACTGAACCCCTCAACGGCAAATGTATTTTTAATTTGCCACTATTTGATGCCAAAAGGGCTTTAAAACATATAACTGCACCGCTGAATGGCACATGTATTTTACTTTTGCCACTAATTCAGATGTAGCAGGGTTAACACTCAAATTTCTTAACTCATCGGGTTATCTTGAAACAAAAGCCATTGAAAAGCAATTGAAGGTGTTTGCTTAACGCATTTAGTTTAGATAACACATCTCATAAAGCATAAATGTTAACTTTACTACATCTGTACATGGCAAAAAGGGCTTTAGAACATATAACTGCACCGCTGCACGCCAAATATATTTTTATTTTGCCACTATTCCATGCCAAAAAGGGCTTTAGAAGATATAAGTTCAATGCTGAAGAGCAAATGTATTTTTATTTTACCACTATTACATGCCAAAAATGACTTTAGAAGATATAACTGCTCCGATTAACTTAAAATCTATTTTTATTTTGCCACTATTACACGCCAAAAAGGACTTTAAAACGTATAACTGCACTGCTGAACGGCAAATCTTTTTTTTTTGCCATTATTACACAACAAAAAGGACTTTAGAACATATAACTGCATCGCTGAATGACAAATACACTGCTCAAAAAAATAAAGGGAACACAAAAATAACACATCCTAGATCTGAATTATTTAAATATTCTTCTGAAATACTTTGTTCTTTACATAGTTGAATGTGCTGACAACAAAATCACACAAAAATAAAAAAATGGAAATCAAATTTTTCAACCCATGGAGGTCTGGATTTGGAGACACCCTCAAAATTTAAGTGGAAAAACACACTACAGGTTGATCCAACTTTGATGTAATGTCCTTAAAACAAGTCAAAATGAGGCTCAGTAGTGTGTGTGGCCTCCACGTGCCTGTATGACCTCCCTACAACGCCTGTGCATGCTCCTGATGAGGTGGCGGACGGTCTCCTGAGGGATCTCTTCCCAGACCTGGACTAAAGCATCTGCCAACTCCTGAACAGTCTTTGGTGCAACGTGACGTTGGTGGATAGAACGAGACATGATGTCCCAGATGTGCTCAATTGGATTCAGGTCTGGGGAATGGGCTGGCCAGTCCATAGCATCAATGCCTTCGTCTTGCAGGAACTGCTGACACACTCCAGCCACATGAGGTCTAGCATTGTCTTGCATTAGGAGGAACCCAGGGCCAACCGCACCAGCATATGGTCTCACAAGGGGTCTGAGGATCTCATCTCGGTACCTAATGGCAGTCAGGCTACCTCTGATGTACTGGCCTGTCTCCTGGTAGCGCCTCCATGCTCTTGACACTACGCTGACAGACACAGCAAACCTTCTTGCCACAGCTCGCGTTGATGTGCCATCCTGGATAAGCTGCACTACCTGAGCCACTTGTGTGGGTTGTAGAATCCGTCTCATGCTACCACTAGAGTGAAAGCACCGCCAGCATTCAAAAGTGACCAAAACATCAGCCAGGAAGCATAGGAACTGAGAAGTGATCTGTGGTCACCACCTGCAGAACCACTCCTTTAGTGGGGGTGTCTTGCTAATTGCCTATAATTTCCACCTGTTGTCTATCCCATTTGCACAACAGCATGTGAAATTGATTGTCACTCAGTGTTGCTTCCTAAGTGGACAGTTTGATTTCACGAAAGTGTGATTGACTTGGAGTTACATTGTGTTGTTTAAGTGTTCCCTTTATTTTTTGGAGCAGTGTATATATAAGTGCAACGCTGAATGGCAAATCTATTTTAATTTTGCCACTATTACACAACAAAAATGGCTTTAAAAAAAAAAAAAAGGATTTGCCGTTCAGCAGTGCAGTTATAAACTGCACTGCTGAACGGCAAATCTTTTTTTTTTTTGGCCACTATTACATGCAATCTTTGCATTTCACCACATAACAGCTAATAAGCCCTTTTTCCCACTAATACAAGCCAAAAAATATATATATATATATAACTGCACCGCACAAGGGCAATTAAGAAATATTATTTGTAATAAACCTTGTTAATGGCTGTATCAAACACCACTTGCACCCCAATAACAAGAACGGCTGTAACCTCCCCTACTGAACCCTATTCAACATATATGCTGTGGAATGATTCCTTCTTATCCTTTCCCTACACCTTGAATAATCTTTCACTCTACTTGTAAATCGTTTTTTTAGCACAATTAAATTTTTCCTAGCACTGTCCCTAGCGCCTGCTGACGTCTCTCCCTGCACTAAATATACTGGAAAATGGCTGAATCCAAGATGACTGAGGCTATTTGTAGGGCTGTGTCTTCACAGGGCTGGCTGGCTGCTGATTGGCTGCATGCATGGCATTGTGGGTGATCCCTCGTTCCCAGAGTTCCTTCCTCCATGTCCTAACATATGCAGCAGCCAATTTAGGAAAAATTGCGATTCATCACCGCGAAGCGTGAGGAAATTTGGCTTTGATGCAAATCAAATTTTTACTTAAAGTCGGATCAAATTTCACTTCGTCAACTTCGATTCGCTTATCTCTATACATAGCCTTTAAGGACTCCAATTTCTGAAGACACAAATACAATACAATATTATGACAGGCTAACAAAATCTTTAACAGGTTTCATAAACAACTCCTATTTTTTTATTTTTTTATTGAGCGGGTGGAAGAAGATGTGGAGGATGATGAGGTCCTAGACCCCACATGGAATCTAGGTCATGCGAGTAATGTGTGCAGTTCGGAGGAAGAGGTGGTGGTCACACAGCGCCAGCCGCACAGCAAAAGAGGGAGCAGGGTGCAAAAGCAGAGTGGCCGTCCCCTAGCCAGTACACCTGCTACTGCCCACCCAGGGACTGAGCACACCAAAGCCAGCTCCAAGGAGTTCCCTGGCGTGGCAGTTCTTCAGACAATGTGCTGACAACAAGACACGAGTGGCTTGCATGCTGTGCAATCAGGGCCTGAAGCGAGTCATAAATGTTCTAAACCTGAGCACAACCTGCATGACCAGGCATCTAAAATGCAAAGCACAATCTGCAGTAGAGTACACACCTGAAAAACCACAAAAGATGTTAGGCTCCTCCTGCTTCCTCTTCTGCTGCGGTCTCGGCCTCTTCCTCCCCCTCTGGAGTGACAGTGGCACCTTCCACCCCACAAACAGAGGATGTGGCAGCAACACCGCCACCTCCACCACCTTCACCATCACCAAGCATCTCCACACTGTCCCATGGAAGCATTTAGCTGTGCATCCCCCAAACACTGGAGAAAAAGAGGAAGTACCCCCTACCCACCAGCAATTCCTGGCCCTGAATGACAGCATTTCAAAATTCCTGGCCTTTGAAATGCTGTTATTCTGTCTGATGGAGATGGAGACTTTTAAAAACCTTATGGTGGTGGCTTTTCCACAGTATGTGGTTCCCAGCCTCCACTACTTTTTCAGGCGAGCCATCCCTTCCCTGCACAACCAAGTGGCGGACAAAATCAGGAGTGCACTGCGCAACTCCATCTGTGGAAAGGTCCACATAACCACTGATACGTGGACCAGTAAGCATCGGCAGGGACATTATATCTCCCTAACTGCACAGTGGATAAATGCAGTGGTGGCTGGGCCTGAGGCGAATAGCAGTTTGGCGCATGTCCTTCCACCACAAAGGATTGCAGGACGTTTCTCATTGCATCCTCCTCCTACTCAGCTTCCTCGTCTACCGCCTCCTCAACTGGGCAGCGTAATACCTGCACCACCAACTTCAGCACAGCCAGTGGGAAACGACAGCAGGATGTTTTGAAACTCATCTGTTTGGGGGAAAAACCCCACACTGCGCAGTGGCTGTGGAGGGGCATGGAACAACAGACCGATGAGTGGTTGGTGCCAGTGAGACCCAAGCCCGGCCTGGTTGTGTGCGATAACGTGCAAAATCTCGTAGCAGCTCTGGGCCCAGCCAGCTTGATGCACATCCCTTGCATGGCGCATGTGCTGAATTTGGTCGTGCAGAGGTTCCTGAAAAATTACCCCGATATGTCAGAGCTGTTGCAGAAAGTGTGGGCAGTGTGGGCAGTCTGTGCGCGCTTTCGTCAGTCTCATCCTTCTGCTGCTCGCATGTCTGCGCTGCAGCGTAACTTCAGCTTTCTCTCTCACCACCTCATATGCGACGTACTAACAAGGTGGAACTCCACCTTGCACATGCTGTAGAGACTGTGCGAGCAGCAGCTGGCGATAGTGGAGTTTCAGCTGCAGCACGCACGGGTGAATCGCTCTGCGGAACAGCACTACTTAACCACCAATAAGTGGGCCACCATGAGGGATGTGTGTGTCGTGTTGCACTGTTTCGAGTACTCCACCAACATGGCCAGTGCTGATGATGTCGTCTTCAGCGTTACTATCTCACTTCTATATCTCCTTGAAAAAAACCTTCAGGCGAAGATGGAAGAGGATGTGTCACAGGAGGAAGAGGAGGAGGAAGAGGGATCATTTCCACGGTTATCAGGACAGTCATTTACAAGTGGCTCAGAGGGTGGGTTCCTGCACCGACAGAGGCCAGGTACACAACTGTCCAGCCAGGACACAGTTCTGTAGGATGAGGAGGATGATGAGGAGGAGTAGGAACTGTGTTCACAGCAGGGTGGCACGAAAAGCAGCTCATGGGCTTCACTGGAGCATGGCGGAGGAGATACAGATGATACACCTCCTACAGAGGACAGCTTGTCGTTGCCTCTGGGCAGCCTGGCACACATGAGCGACTACATGCTGCAGTGCCTGCGCAACGACAGCAGAGTTGCCCACAATCTAACCAGTGCTGATTACTGGATGGCCACTCTGCTGAATCCCCACTACAAGGACAACGTGCCATCCTTAATTCCGTCACTGGAGCGTGATCGGAAGATGCGCGAGTACAAGCGCACGCTGGTAGATGTGCTGATGATGGCATTCCCACCTGACAGTGGGGGATCAGTGGAAACACAAGGCAAAGACAGAGGAGGAGGAGGAAGAAGTCACGAACGCAGCTGTGGCACCGCCAGCACTTCAGAAGGCAGGGTTATCATGGCCGAAATGTGGAAAAGTTTTGTCAGCACGCCACAACAACCAGCACCACCAGCTGATACAGAATGCCTTAGCAGGAGGCAGCATTTCAGCAACATGGTGGAACAGTACATGTACACACGCCTACACATACTGACTGATGGGTCTGCCCCAGTCAACTTCTGGGTCTCTAAATTGGGCACATGGCCTGACCTTGGAGGTGCTGGCCTACCCTGCAGCCAGTGTATTGTCCGAATATGTGTTTAGCATGGCAGGGGTGATCACAGACAAGTGCAGCCACCTGTCCACAGCCAACATGGACAAGCTCACGTCCATTAAAATGAACCAGGAATGAATCCCACGGGACTTGTCCGTACCTTGTGCTGAATAGACAAGTATACCGGACGCACCCAGCCATTGTTATACTTAAATGTGGCAATAAACACAACCACAAATGCTGGGAACATACTATTAATTTACATACACCCAGCCTGACGGCTGAGACCCTTGTGCTGCACATAAATATTGGGACATCTACACAATTCTAACCTTTTTGGCTCTATTCACCACCACAATGCATTTGAAATAAAACGAACAAGATGTGCTTTAACTGCAAACTGTCAGCTTTAATTTGAGGGTAGTTGCATCCAAATCAGGTGAACAGTGTAGAAATTACAACAGTTTTCATATGTGGCTCCCAATAGTTAAGGGACAATTGGCTTCTCAGCTGTTCCATAGCCAGGTGTGTGTTATTCCTTCATTATCCCAATTACAATGAGCAGATAAAAGGTCCAGAGTTCATTTCAAGTGTGCTATTTGCATTTGGAATCTGTTGCTGTCAACTCCCAAGATGAGATCTAAAGAGCTGTCACTATCAGTGAAGCAAGCCATCATTAGGCTGAAAAAAAAAAAACATCAGACAGATAGCAAAAACATTAGGCATGGCCAAAACAACTGTTTGGAACATTCTTAAAAAGAAGGAATGCACCGGTGAGCTCATCAATACCAAAAGACCCAGAAGACCACGGAAAACAACTGTGGTGGATGACCAAAGAATTCTTTCCCTGGTGAAGAAAACACCCTTCACAACAGTTGGCCAGATCAAGAACACTCTCCAGGAGGTAGGTGTATGTGTGTCAAAGTCAACAATCAAAAGAAGACTTCACCAGAGTGAATACAGAGGGTTCACCACAAGATATAAACCATTGGTGAGCCTCAAAAACAGGAAGGCCAAATTAGAGTTTGCCAAACTACATCTAAAAAAGCCTTCACAGTTCTGGAACAACATCCTTTGGACAGATGAGACCAAGATCAACTTGTACCAGAGTGATGGGAAGAGAAGAGTATGGAGAAGGAAAGGAACTGCTCATGATCCTAAGCATACCACCTCATCAGTAAAGCATGGTGTTAGTATTGTCATGGCATGGGCATGTGTGGCTGCCAATGGAACTGGTTCTCTTGTATTTATTGATGATGTGACTGCTGACAAAAGCAGCAGGATGAATTCTGAAGTGTTTCGGGCAATATTATCTACTCATATTCAGCCAAATGCTTCAGAACTCATTGGACGGTGCTTCACAGTGCAGATGGACAATGACCCAAAGCATACTGCAAAAGCAACCAAAGAGTTTAACCACTTGCCGCACACGTAACGCCGATAAGCGTCCGGGCGGCGGCAGTCTCAGGCTCAGCGACGCCTATTGGCGTCATATCGCGTGAGCCGAGATTTCCTGTAAACACGTGCTCAGAGGAGCCCGCGTTCACAGGATCGCGAGGTAAACAAGTTGATCTACAGCCTGCCAGCGGCGATCATTCGCTGGCAGGCTGTAGATGCGATTTTTTTAACATCAGAAAGGTATATTAGACGCTGTTTTGTTAACAGCATCTGATATACCTGCTACCTGGTCCTCTGGTGGTCCCTTTTGCTTGGATCGACCACCAGAGGACACAGGCAGCTCTGTAAGTAGCACCAAGCACCACACTACACACACACACCCCCTGTCACTTATTAACCCCTTATTAACCTCTGATCACCCCATATAGACTCCCTGATCACCCCCCTGTCATTGATCACCCCCCTGTAAGGCTCCATTCAGACGTCTGTATGAGTTTTGCAGATCCACGGATCCGCAAAACACGGACACCGGCAATGTGCATTCCGCATTTTGCGGATCCACACATTGCCAGAACTATATAGAAAATGCCTTTTCTTCTCCGCAATTGCGGACAAGAATAGGACATGTTCTATATTTTTGCTGAACGGAAGTGCGGACCCGGAAGTGCAGATCCGCAATTCCGCATCCGAGCGGGACAAAGTCTGTCCCCATAGAAATGAATGGGTCCGCAATTCCGTTCTGCAAAATGCGGAACAGAATTGCGGACGTGTGAATGGGGCCTTAAGGGTCCCTTATCACCGCCAGTTAGTTAGCTACTTGTTAGGTAGTTAGCGCCCAGCTCACCGCACCGCAGTCACTGATTAGTCGCTGATTAGCGTCATCGCTGTCGCTAATCATCACTAGTACTATATAGTATCTGTAAGTGATCAAGACTGATCGCAATCATATCTATATCAGTACATTAGGGTCACCTTAGGCTCTAGAAAAAACGCAGTGTTCGCCCGATCAGGCCTGATCTTGTGTGCACACTTGCATTCAGTCCGCCCCACCGCAGTGACAGAATATATATTTTTTCTGATCACTGCAAAAACACAGTAAAATCGCTGCGGCGCTATAAAGATCACTTTTGAGCTTTTTGGATCTTTATTAGCGATCGCAGCTTTTTTGTTTTTTGCACATTTTTTGGCAGAGATTTTTTCATCCACATTGATCTATGCGAATGAATAAATCTGTGCCGTTCATTTTTTCTTTCAGCCCAGAGGCTGAACGGAAGAAAAAAATCTCATTACCCGTATGCTCAATATAAGGCCTCATGCACACGACCGTGCCGTTTTTTGCGGTTGGCAAACCGCGGATCCGCAAAAAACGGAAGGCGCCCGTGTTGCCTTCCGCAATTTGCGGAACGGAACGGGCGTCGGCAATATAAATGCCTATTCTTGTCCACAAAGCGCGGACAAGAATAGGACATGTTATATTTTTTTAGCGGGGCCGCGGAACGGAGCCACGAATGCGGACAGCACACGGAGTGCTGTCCGCATCTTTTGCGGCCACATTGAAATGAATGGGTCCGCATCCGAGCCGCCAAAACAGCGGCTCGGATGCGGACCCAAACAACGGTCGTGTGCATGAGGCCTAAGGAGAATAGCAGAAACCCCTAATGCTGGCCACCATACATGTAATGATTGCGGAGACCCTCAAATGCCAGGGTAGTACAAACACCCCACAAATGACCCCATTTGGAAAGAAGACACCCCAAGGTATTCACTGAGGGGAATGTTAAGTCCATGAAAGATTGAACTTTTTGTCACAAGTTAGCGGAAAGGGAGACTTTGTGAGAAAAAACAAAAAAAAATCAATTTCCGCTAACTTGTGCCCAAAAAAAAATCTATGAACTCGCCATGCCCTTCACGGAATACCTTGGGGTCTTCTTTCCAAAATGGGGTCACATGTGGGGTATTTATACTGCCCTGGAATTTTAGGGGCCCTAAAGCGTGAGAAGAAGTCTGGAATCCAAATGCCTAAAAATGCCCTCCTAAAAGGTACTCTTTGGACTTTTGGCCCCTTTGCCCATCTTGGCTGCAAAAAAGTGTCACTCATGTGGTATCGCCGTACTCAGGAGAAGTAGGGCAATGTGTTTTGGGGTGTATTTTTACATATACCCATGCTGGGTGAGAGAAATATCTCTGTAAATTGACAACTTTGTATAAAAAAATGGAAAAAGTTGTCATTTACAGAGATATTTCTCACACACAGTATGGGTATATGTAAAAATACACCCCAAAACACATTGCCCTACTTCTTCTGAGTACGGTGATACCACATGTGTGACACTTTTTTGCAGCCTAGGTGCGCAAATGGGCCCAAATTCCAATGAGTACTTTTAGGATTTCACAGGGCATTTTTACGCATTTGGATTCCAAACTACTTCTCACGCTTTAGGGCCCCTAAAATGCCAGGGCAGTATAAATACCCCACAAGTGAAACCACTTTAGAAAGAAGACACCCCAAGGTATTCCTTTTTATACAAAGTTGTCAATTTACAGAGATATTTCTCTCACCCAGCATGGGTATATGTAAAAATACACCCCAAAACACATTGCCCTACTTCTGAGTACGGCGATACCACATGTGTGGCACTTTTTTGCAGCCTAGGTGCGTAAAGGGGCCGAAAGTCCAACGAGTACCTTTAGCCCTTTAGCCCCGCCCAAAATGCCAGAACAGTAAACACACCCCACAAATGACCACATTTCGGAAAGTAGACACGCCAAGGTATTCACTGAGGGGCATAGTGAGTCCGTGGGAGATTTTTTATTTTTTTTGCCAGAAGTTAGCAGAAATTATTTCTTTTTTTCCTCAGAAAGTGTAATTTTCCGCTAACTTGTGGAAAAAAATTTAATCATACATAAACTCACCATGCCCCTCCGCGAATACTTTGGGGTGTCTTCTTTCTAAAATGGGGTTATTTGGGGGGTATTTATACTATCCTGGCATTCTAGCGCCTCAAGAAACATGACAGGTGCTCAGAAAGTCAGAGCTGCTTCAAAATGCGGAAATTCACATTTTTGTACCATAGTTTGTAAACGCTATAACATTTGCGTAAACCAATAAATATACACTTATTTGATTTTTTTTATCAAAGACATGTAGCACAATAAATTCTGACACAAACTTGTATAGAAATGTAATTATATTTGAACAATTTAACCAGAGAAAGTTTAAAATACACTTTTTTTGAGAAAATTGCGGTCTATTTTGATTAATATCAGAAAAACGAAAAATCTCAGCAGCAATCAAATACCACCAAAAGAAAGCTGTATTTGTGAGAAGAAAAGGAGGTAAAATTAATTTGGGTGCCAAGTTGCATGACCGAGCAATAAACCGTTAAAGTTGTGAAGTGCCGATTTGTAAAAAAGGGCCTGGTCACTAGGGGGGTATAAACCTGTGGTCCTTAAGTGGTTAAGGGAAAGAAGTGGAATGTTATGCAATGACCAAGTCAATCACTTGACCTGAATCCGATTGAGCATGCATTTCACTTGCTAAAGACAAATCTGAAGGGAAAATGCCCCAAGAACAAGCAGGAACTGAAGCCAGTTGCAGTAGAGGCCTGGCAGAGCATCACCAGGGATGAAACCCAGCATCTGGTGATGTCTATGCGTTCCAGACTTCAGGCTGTAATTGACTGCAAAGGATTGTCAACCAAGTATTAAAAAGTGAAAGTTTGATTTATGATTATTATTATGTCCCATTACTTTTAGTCCCTTAGCAAGTGGGAGGCACATATGCAAACTGTTGTAATCCCTACACCGTTCACCTGATTTGGATGTAAATACCCTCAATTTAAAGCTGACAGTCTGCAGTTAAAGCACATCTTGTTTGTTTCATTTCAAATCCATTGTGGTGGTGTATAGAGCCAAAAATGTTAGAATTGTGTCGATGTCCCAATATTTATGGACCTGACTGTAGATGAAGGAGGAAAGTGAAGTAATTTACCTACTGGCGGGCACAACTAAACTGCCACAGCTTACCTGTTATTACCCTAAAAACAAGAACCACTGTAAGGGTGTGTGTTACAGGCTATCCTGCAGCTATCCTTGTGGCCTGACACAAACAGAAACCCTAACTAACTACAGGCCTAGTCTCAGTCTCTAGGTGCCAACACGGTGATGAGGTACGTGCACGATCTTACTGACCCGGGTCTGCTTTGTATCCGCTTGTGACTCTGAACAGAACAAATGTCTCTCCAACAAGCATGCTGTACCACAGTGTATGTTGCTTTGTTCCTCTGCTCTCATCAGCATTCCTGGCAGCAATCTTCCTTCCTCTAGACAGAATCAGGATCTTGGACACGATCTGCTTCACTTAGCTCAGGGTTTCTCAACTCCGGTCCTTGGGACCCACCTACCAGTCATGTTTTCAGGATTTCCTCAGTATTGAGCAGGTGATATAATTAGTGTTCATACATCCGGACTTACCACAGGTATTCATTCTGTGGGATTTTCTCAAATCCTGATCGGTAGGTGGGTCCCGAGGACCGGAGTTGAGAAACCCTGACTTAGCTGAAGCTCTGGTCACTGAGGGATGCTCTCAAATCTGGATGCCGTCAGATTCTCTGCTCACACAGCCCCTTAGTTTCACCTCCCTTTAAGATGACTGCTCTCTCCATCTCTTCTCCCCAACCTCTCTCATGAATATGGACATATATGCGCAGTCTGTAGCTGTGTTTAGGAAACAGCAGCATCTTGTGGCCAAACAGCAGAATGTCAGTCCAGAACATTTAATTTAATCACACAAACAGTGTTCAGACAAGGAGAGCTGTTTCACCATCTCACATATTCTATATTATTTTATGTCATTTCCCTATAAACATTTGTTTGCAGGCCAATTGTCCTGCTCATACCCCCATTTTGCTTCATTTTGCAGCCCTCTAGCCCTTACTCTGACTATTTTACCACCATATTAGTGCACCAAAGTTCGGGTCCCCATTGACTTAAATGGGGTTCAGGCCCAGAACCTGAACTTTGACCTGAAGCTCAGCCGAACCTTGCGAACCTGATCATCCATTGGTCCGCTCATCCCTACCTATGACATAGTATGTCAAGTCCAGGATATATTGGGTAGTGTCCTAAGTGAAGGTTTTTCATCTAAGATGTCCATAATCCCTAAAAGTGCACATGGATAGGGATTATTTCCATGACACCTTTAAGAATACAGTATATTGTATCAGAGTGCTGATTACTTGCGTTGTATACCGATTGATTTTTTTAGGAAGCAGGAAACCCCCACTCGTATTTCCACACTAAGAATCTAACACAAGTTGTCAGAAGCTTATTTGCAGCAGGAATGGAGACAACGTCCACCACACTGCGCTGGGGCATTCTCCTGATGATGAAATATCCAAAAATTCAAGGTAAAAACTGCATGATTTTTTATTTATTTTTTGCTAAAATATTGGCCATATGATATCTCAATAATAGATAAAAGTGTTTTTTTCTTTGGGTATCCACTAAAGCACTGCTTTATGTGTTCAATGTGTTCACCCAAAACATGCAACTCCCAAGCTTCTATATCCCCATGAAAATACTTTTTCCCTATGCTTTAGTGGTCCTTAGACACATTGCATGAATCCCAAATAATCATCTGCATAAATGATAAATGTTCATATAGGTTTATACACAATAAAAGAAATGGGGGAAAAAAACAAAAAACAATATTTTCTTAAAATCACAGTACCAAAACTCACAGCACCCCGTCTTTGTATCACCATGATTTTTTTTTTTTCTTTGGGTTTTATAAGTCCTCAGAGACAAACAGTAGCATTGAACCGAGTGCTTGAGATCTCCAAACCTGCAAAATTCTTTCTTATGGGTCCTAATGAAATTTTTTTACTTTGTTCTCCAGTGTTCCTATTGTTTCATAGGCATGGATCCAAATTACAAGCAGCATCAACATACATATACATAACTACTATAGTTCTAGTCATATACAAAGAGGTATCTTCCAAGAAAAAGAAGCATCTCGCCAGCACCACCTTTTGGAAGTGGCTCCCTATGAGCCAAAAATCCAACTTTCCAACAATTCATGGTATTTGACAAGGGAATATAGCCAGGCCAGATGTCCATACGTAGACAGCTGTTTCGGGTTGCTTGCTCCTCATTAGTACAGAGTAGGACTCTGGCTGGCTCAGTGTCATGCCTTGAAAGCTGCTTAGGCACAGAGTTGAATCTCTTTCTAGGGACCAGTTCTGTATGGATACTTGCTGGACATACTCTATGGCAGAGGTGCACAACCCATGGCTCGTGAACCAGATGCGGCCCCCAGAACCATGGTTTGCGTCATAAATACAGCTGATCGTGCGATCAGCTGTATTTCTGCCCGGAGCGCCGCACAATTGCCATATTACAGCTCCTACACTTTAAGAGGAGCAGGTCGGTTCCTCGGCTGTCAGTGAAAGTGGGGCAGCCGACGAGAAGAGGTTTATCAGGACTTCTGCCTTCTCCACAGATAGTTGAGCGGCGCGCTGAGCAGTTTAGACTCGGCGATCGCGTGATCACCAGGTGTCAGGGGATGAGAAGTGCATAGCCTGATCAGCTCTGCCCTGTGGAGTAGCCTGGTTTCTCCTGTAACTGGGGCTCTTTTGGATGCTCTAGTTACAGTGGAAACAGTGCAAAAATAAATAAAATCTGTGTCCCTATAGGTCTTTTATGGACCTTTTGGGGACAAATTATGTGGCAAACATATATAAAAAGTTTTTAAAAAATTTAAAACAATAAAAAATACAAATAAAAGGGGAAAAAAAGGCGCAAAAAAAGGCGCAAAAAAAAAGACAGTATCCCCCAGAAAATGTTACAAAAAAAAATACCAAATAAATAAATAAAATACACGCAAAAGAAAACAATAAAAAGGAAAAAGTTCAAAATAAAATTGTTCACTGTCCCTCAACTGTCTTTTTATGACCTCTTGGTGGACATATGATGTGGCAAAAACATATTTTAAAAATAAATAATAAAGTGATTATAAAGAATAAATAAATACAAAATAAATAAAAAAAATAAAAAAGTCAGTGCCCCCCCAAGGTCTTTTTGTATCAGAAATATATATATAAAAAAATTATAAAATAATAGAATACAAAAAAGAAAAAATGCCCACACCAACCAAAACCATTACAATTATCAACCCATTCATGTGAAACTATACATATTGAATAATAAAACGATCCAACACATAAAAAAGTTACAAGTGTTTGAACCACGTGATCAAAATAATAAAAAGTGACTGGTCATTAAGGCCGTTTCAGGCCTGGTCATTAAAGGGTTAACTGATAAGTGCTTTCCCGGCTAGTAAGACCTCATTCACACGTCCGTACCGTGTTTTTTGGTCCGCAAAACACAGATACCAGCCATGTGTGTTATGCATTTTGTGGAACGGAGTAACATGAGTGCTGTCTGCATCTTTTGCGGCACCATTGAAGTGAATGGGTCTGCATCTGAGCAAAGAATGCGGATTGGATGCAGACCAAAACAATGGTCATGTGCATGATCCCTCAGGGAAAGTGCTTACTGGTTATTGCAGGGACTCTATAACTGGGGCAAGAGGTGATAATAACCAATGAGCACCATCCTCTGCAGTGAGGGAAAGGACTCATTTGTGAATAGGAGCCAGGAAGGTAATGTCGCCACTTAAATGGGTTCTCCGGGAATTAAGAAAATGAAAATAGTGTACTTAAATATTAATTTATTATAAATTTATTCCCAAATATATTTCATTAGTTATAATGTCTCATTTTGTCTGGGGAGCAATAATTAGCATAAGTAAAACGGCCGCCGTCCTATTAGTACAGACAAAACCTGTCCTCATCACACAGCATAACAAGTTACTTCACAACACTGAGCTAAAGAGCTGCCTCATCCTCCTCTCAACTCTGTTTGTCAGTATACAGCTGATCTTTAGCTTAAATTCTGTAAGAATGAAGTTCATGAGGAGACAAAAAGTACAGAGGGGAGGGTGTGGATAACGAGCAGCAGCTATTATATGCAGTCTCCATTACCACAGCCCACAGTCTGTCCTGTCTCTCCTGTCTGTACTTCATGTCTCCTCATTAACTCGATTCCTAGAGAGATTCAGCTGAAGATCTTATCATCTGTATTCAGAATTAGAGATGGCCTTGCGGGGGGCGGAGTTAGCGCAAGACCGAGATGGCAGCTTAGTCAGGAGCTCTCCGTTACAGATCCTATAAAGCACCAGCATACTTCAGCCGACAGCCAGAGAGATGGTCAAGATAGGCCAAGCAAAGTATGGAGACTCGTCCAGCTCCAACAGAACTGCAAATTCGAGCAGAGATATGGACAAATTTATAAGAAAAGCAGCCGCCACAGTCGCGGTCCGGGAACCCAAGATGGCACCGACTCCCTCGCTTAAGGTCAGTGAGGCGTAACAGATCTCTCTGAAGGAGAGTCGGATGCCGAAGACCCTCACAACAGAGCGGCACTCCCGATTACACGTAGATTTTTGAAGCAGACGCTTAGCAAAGCGATGGAGCCTGTCCTGACAGAATTAACGGCCATTCGCTAAGACATACTACATGTCGGAGACAGAGTGGTATCCTTAGAATCTCACCAAGCCATGATTCTGGCCCATCAAACAGCCACAGCATCCTCCTTACAAAAATGCCATACTCACCTGAATGACCTCCACAGCGCTATGGAGGACCAGGAAAATCGTGGACGGAGGAACAATCTCCGTTTCAGGGGGATACTCGAATCAGTCCTCGCCGCAGATATACCAGCTTCTGTCATGGAGATATGTAAATCCCTACTAGGCCCGGAGCATCAGATGGATATTATTATCGAACGCGCTCACAGAGCGCTGAGGCCTAAACCGAAACCATCCGAACCACCCAGGGATGTTATATGCCGCTTTCTAAATTTTCAGGTCAAAACTGCGGTGCTGGAGATGGCCAGAAACCAGGATACATTATCGTGTGAGGGATCGCCTATTACGATTTTCCAGGACCTTGCTCCTTTAACTTTAAGAAAACGACGAGCCCTGAAGCCCCTAACTGATTGGCTTCGGTCCAATAAGATTTTGTATTTGGACTTACCTTCACACATGAAGGTCGTCGTCTCACAATCTCAGCGTTCACTGATCTAGCTGGAATTTTTGACCATCTTCAGATTCCACACATGGACATTGAGAACTGGGAATTATATCAAGACATCCTAGAATTACCGGAGCTGCCCGTGCTCCCCCCCTTTGAACATCCTCGCACTCCAAAATCGCAGAAGTCCAAAAGAAGAAACATACAGTTCACCCCATAAAGACCCTACACCGTGACTTCTTAATTCCTTACTATATGTTAATTAACATGCCTGTCTGAATTCTCACATACCTATTCTTCTTATACGAGACTCATTTGTTCTCATATTCTTAACCCTATACTGCTTGCTTCCTTCCTTCTCCCACCATGCAACCTCTCATATTCATTTATAATGTACATGTCTAACAAGAGGCCATTCATGGTCATTTCTCATGTGCTTGTCTGGGAACCTCACTTACGAGGCTGTATACGGTGCATTGGGGATCACAAATGGGTTATTTTACCTTTTCCCCCCTACTCCATTCTGTGATGACCCGTCCTTTAAGGTCTATCTCACAGATAGTTTTTCTTTCCATTTTTTATTCTGTTAATTGTTGTTTTGTTTTCTCTGTTATGAAGCTACATGTACTTTTTTTTTTTTTGCTTAATAATAACCTGAGGCGCACTGAGAGGCGGCCACTCACTCGGCCGCTTCATCCTCAATGCGCCTGCGCCTATGATGTCACATCTACACCCGGCGCAGGCGCATTGAGGATGAAGCGGCCGAGTGAGTCGCCGCCTCTCAGTGCGCCTGCGCCGATTGAAGATAGGTACGGCCGCGGCGCAGGCGCCAGATATTGAATGAAAACAGGCAGGGCCAGCGGTGAAAGATCCCGTCCGCTGGCCCTGTCAATCAACAAGCAGAGGGGGCGTCATTACCATCGGAGGATGCGGCTGCTACCAGCAAGTAGCCGCCCTACTTGCTGGTAGCAAGGTAATTTACATATTATAAAAATAGGGTTTTAGCAAATTCTACTGAACCAAAATTCTTATTTTACTTATGTATGGATAAATCGCAGTGTAGGGGTTATTATTAAGCAAAAAAAAAAAAACGGTTTAGTGGGCTGACAGAAGCCCTTTAAAGTCTCTTCAGAAACAAAAGCTCCCTCTGGACTTCACCCTGCTCACCCAGCTCTCACCTGGTATTCTCTATGGAGTCGCGCTCTCCTGGGGGAGGAGGGACATTCAGCAAGGTAATACACTACACACTAAACACAATGGCTGACCTATCCTTTGCGTCCTACAATGTCAAAGGCTTTAATTCTCCTTCAAAACGGAGTCAGGTTTTCTCATTGTTACGCAAACTGGGAGCCACTGTCCTTCTCCTCCAGGAGACGCACTTCAAATTTAACCAGTACCCCAATCTCTCGTACGGCCACTATTCACAGTGGTATCACTGTGGCGGCAATTCATCTGCATCAGGGGGGGTGAGTATTGGGTTTCAGGGGAGAGTCCCTTTCCAATATAAGTCACATATGCAGGACCCTGAAGGTCGCTACATTTTAGTTAAGGGCAACATTGGCCCTCAGATCTATACTATCATCAACCTTTACGCACCAAATACTGGTCACCACAGTTGGTTTTCTAAGGGTTTTTCCTATCATTAATTCCTTCGCTGAAGGCCTGACCATAGTAGGAGGAGATCTTAATGCAACCTTAAACCCTCAATTGGATTCCTCAACTTTAAAATCGGCCCTATCCCTTAAAACTTTGCGATACATTAGAGAGGGGTTTTGGAACCTTCATCTTATAGACGTCTGGCGTACGCTACATCCTACTACAGCAGATTACACTTTTTACTCAAACGTCCATGGCTCATATCAACGCCTGGACTACTTATTTGTATCCAAAGAGCACCTTCAATGCTGTCGTAACCCTCAAATAGGTTCTATACACCTTTCTGACCATGCCCCTATTTCCCTATCACTTTCTGCCCCGATCCCCAAACAATATAAATTTAAATGGCGCCTAAACAAATCCCTATTGGGAAACCAGTGCACTAGAAATAAGATTGCTGAACTCCTTGAGGAATATTTCACCTTAAACAAAAGCCCTGACATCTCTGCCCTATCCTTATGGGATGCCCACAAACCCTTTGTTAGGGGACACTTCATAAGCATGGGAGCTCACCAAAAAAAGAGAGAACCAAAAAACTAGACCTTATTTGCCAGAAAATACAATCCCTGGAATCTTTACATAAACGCTCATTTTCCGCACTACAACTCCAGGAACTGTCTGGTTACAGAGCCGAATTGAAATCCATGTTGCAGCAATCCACAGCTAAGCTTTTTCTAAATTCGCAACATAAGTTTTTTGCTCACGGAGACAAAACATCTAAATTTATGATGAGTAGGATAAGAAAAAGAAGAGCAGCAAACTACATCCACCAAATATCATCCTCTCAAGGTTCTCCCCTATATTCCTCCAAAGAAATAGGTGCTCAATTTAGAGAGTTTTATGAAGCTATAATCTGCCCCAAACACTATCCCCTGAGGCATCCATCCTCTCCTCCTTCCTAGACTCATTATCAATCCCGACTATCCCTGAAGATCAGAGGCAGATGCTGGCATCCCCATTCACTCTTAGAGAACTCAAAACTGCTTTAAAACAAACGCCTTCTGGCAAAAGCCCAGGCCCTGACGGCCTACCAGTACAATACTATAGAACATACCAACAATGCTTATTCCCTCACCTACTTGAGGTTTGTAACTTATCTTTACAAGGGAAAAAATTATCTAGGGACGTGACACAAGCCCATATCACTTTGATTCCTAAAGAGGGAAAAGACCCAAAGCAATGTGCCAACTACAGACCCATTTCCCTCCTCAATATAGATCTTAAGCTGCTTGCAAAATTATTGGCTAATCGATTGTTGGTTTTCCTTCCTTCAATAGTACATGGGGATCAGGTGGGCTTTATCAGGGGCAGAGAGGGAAGAGACAATACGGCTAGAGTACTGAACATTGTACATTTTTCTGCTAACCGCTCCAGACCTCTCCTACTGCTAAGCACAGACGCAGAAAAAGCATTTGATAGAATAAATTGGCTTTTTCTGAGACATGTCCTTCACCGGTTTGGCCTACCTGATCCCTTTGTACAAGCTACCTTCGCAATGTATGCTCAAGCCTCAGCATCTGTCTTGATCAATGGCGACCTATGTGACCCCTTCACTATCCAAAATGGCACTAGGCAAGGCTGCCCCCTATCCCCTATGCTATTTGTTCTGGCTTTGGAGCCACTCCTCCTGAAACTGAGAGCGGACAAAAATATTCGAGGAGTGTTCCTGGGAGGCAAAGACCATAAAATAGGCGCATTCTCGGACGATATCATGATCATGACATCTAACCCTAAAGACTCATTACATATCATTCAAAAACACCTAGATTGCTACAGCTCTTTCTCCAACTTTAAAATCAACAAGCAAAAATCTTTAGTAGTATGTGTGGGGATCCCCCAATCGACCCAAAACAGCTTAAAAAGAGATTCCCCTTTCAATTGGTCCTCCCCTTATATAACATATCTAGGGATTAAAATTAGCTCAAACACCAAAGATCTGTTTACACTAAACTATACCACATTATTAAAAGAAATCTCCTCTAGCATAGATAAATTAGATATCCCAACCATCTCTTAGTTTGGACGAAAGAATCTACTAATGTCTTTAATACTCCCCCGCCTTACATATTTACAGCAGGTTCTGCCCATCCCAGTTCCCAAAGCCTACTATAACTCCTTAAAGAAATTATTTCGCTCATTTATATGGAGAGGAAAAAAACCAAGATTGTCTTACGAACTCTTGTCTCGTCCTAAAAGTTTCGGAGGTATAGCCCTACAAGACCCAGAGTTATATGGGAAGGCAGTCCTTTTGTCTAGAATAATAGAATGGCTTAGACCTAATAGCACAAAACCCTGGATAGCAATGGAGCAGGAATTAGTAAACAAACCATTTAGATCCCTACTATTAGGCAACAAAAGCACATGTAATTTACCCTCCTCACCGTATCCTATCATTCAAGCCACTATGAATGTGTGGAAATGGTTTCAATCTTCTCACTGCTCAATACCCTTCCCCTCTCCTCTTCTTTCCATTAGGGATATACTGGTAACAGCACTGCCTGAAGTAATAGATTGTACCCCAAGGGACTCGAGGGACTCAACGCATCCAATTCTATCATTTTTTGATTCCAATGGTTCCTTAGTCCAATTCAAGGAGTTTCAAGCGATCTTAGATACTGATCGCAGACATATCTCCTCCACATCTTATATACATGCATTCATCTCTCAACACGTAACAGTGAGTGACATTTATCGTCCTTTACTTTGGTCTGAGGATTTAATCTCCAGCCCTATCCCCCCAAAGAAACTAATCTCACAACTCTTCAAAAGGCTAAACATTCCAGCGACTTCCACTAAACCAGCGTTTGTTCGCCACTGGGAAAGGGATTTGGGACAGGAGATCTCAAGCTCCATAATATTAGATGTATTGTCTTCTCCACACCGCTCATCCAGATGTGTACGCATACAGGAAAATGGATACAAGATCCTAACCAGGTGGTACAAAACCCCTGATATCACCTTGCTATACTCGGCTACAGCTTCCGACACATGCTGGAGGTGCGGTAATAGTAGAGGAACTTTTTTCCACATTTGGTAGGATTGCCCAATTATTAAGATTTGGTGGGAAGAAATATTCCAAATTAGCAACTCAATATGCAAGACTAAAATTCAAATGTCAGCAAGTAAAGCCCTACTTAACCTTGATTTGGATTTGGACAAGGCAGACCTCCCAATGCCTTTCCTCTTCAAACAGCTTCTGATGGCAGCTCGACTATTAATCCCAAAATGTTGGCTGTCATCTATCCCTCCCTCTATAGAGCAATGGAAACTGAAAGTGGATCAAATCTTTCGCTTTGAAGAACTTTCCTCATGGGAAGCTAGGAATCATCCAAAATTTCAATGCCACTGGCACCTATGGCAAAAATTTAGACACCCGAGCTATGCATAAAGTACAGCTCTACATTCTGTTAGATTGGAAATTCCTAATGATATGGGTCCACTTTGGAAAGAAAATAAATTACTTATAAACCACTTGTCAACCTCTCTATATTACCCTCATCTGGTGCACCCCACTATTGATGTTATTGATATTATATCACTTGTGGCTAAACATTGAGGTTATAGTAACTGTAAACTTGTGATAATGAGAATGTCAAACTTGTATTTCTGTGTCTTTAACTTTTATTGCTGTATCTGATGTATACCATATGTAATAATATATATAAAATTTTGCTACACACCTTTGCAAGGTGTAGAAGCACACATTGATGTACCTTGTTAATGTTATAAAAAATTAAAAATTTAAATAGAGATGGCCTTGCGGTTCGCCCGGTGGTCGTTTTGCGGCAAACTCTGCTCGTTTGCGGTTCGCCGAACGGGCGAACATATGGAGATGTCCGCCAGCGCCATACTATTTTACACTGTGAAGAACTTTGACCCATGACACATCCATCAGGTGTTACAGGACAGCCAATTGAGATGTTTCAGCACATGGACATACCCCCTACCTTATAAATAAACCTGATCTGGGCGCCATTTTACATTCAGTCTTTTGCCAGTGTAGAGAGAGGTTGCTGTGTGGAGCAGAGACAGACTGTTAGGTACACAAATCGCTAGCTAATAGGGCCACAAAAGTCCTTTTAAGGACTGGTATAGGTGTGCTATCGATCGATGTGACTTACTAAGGGGTGTAATATACTTATAATATACTTTCTAACATAGAAAGTATATTATAGTGCATTTGTATTGTGCAGCAGTTGTGTGCGGTTCTGCTGCGATACCGCAGCTACACAGAGTGCCAAACGATATTGGAACAAATAATTTCTACTGGTGTGATATACTGTACCAGTTGCCCCCAGAAAACACTGATTGAAGCAGGGGTGTTATATACCAATATTAATACTTTCTATATAGTGCATTTAGGTAGTGCAGCCTTTGTTTGCGGTTTAGCTGCGTTACCTAAGCTACAGATAGTGACAAACGACATTGGAACAAATAATTTCTAATGGTGTGATATACCAGCTGCCCCCCAAAAAAGTTAAATAAAAAGTGGGCTACAGTAAAATTGTTATTCAGTGACAGCATAATGTACCTAGCCAGATAATCACAATTTCTTTTATGGCAGGTAACATAGTAACATAGTACATAAGGCCGAAAAAAGACATTTGTCCATCCAGTTCGGCCTGTTATCCTGCAAGTTGATCCAGAGGAAGGCAAAAAAACCTTGTGAGGTAGAAGCCAATTTTCCCCACTTTAGGGGAATAAAAAATTCCTTCCCGACTCCAATCAGAATATCTCCCTGGATCAACGACCCCTCTCTAGTAGCTATAGCCTGTAATATTATTACACTCCAGAAATACGTCCAGGCCCCTCTTGAATTCCTTTATTGTACTCACCATCACCATCTCCTCAGGCAGAGAGTTCCATAGTCTTACTGCTCTTACCGTAAAGAATCCTTTTCTATGTTTGTGTACAAACCTTCTTTCCTCCAAACGCAGACGATGTCCCCTCGTCACAGTCACAGTCCTGAGGATAAATAGATGATGGGCGAGATCTCTGTACTGACCCCTGATATATTTATACATAGTAATTAGATCTCCCCTCAGTCATTTTTTTCTAAAGTGAATAACTCTAATGTTGATAATCTTTTAGGGTATTGTAGATGCCCCATTCCAGTTATTACTTTAGTTGTCCTCCTCTGAACCCTCTCCAGCTCTGCTATGTCTGCCTTGTTTACAGGAGCCCAGAACTGTACACAGTACTCCATGTGTGGTCTGACTAATGATTTGTAAAGTAGTAGGAATATGTTCTTATCACGGGCATCTATGCCCCTTCTGATGCAACCCATTATCTTATTGGCCTTGGCACCAGCTGCCTGACACTGGTTTTTGCAGCTTAGTTTGCTGTTTATTAAAATTCCTAGATCCTTTTCCATGTCAGTGTTACCGAGTGTTTTACCATTTAGTATGTACGGGTGACTTGCATTATTCCTTCCCATGTGCATAACCTTACATTTGTCAGTGTTAAACCTCATCTGCCACTCATCTGCCCAAGCCTCCAATCTATCCAGATCCCTCTGTAGTAGTATACTGTCGTCTTCAGTGTTAATTACTTTACACAGTTTAGTGTCATCTGTGAAAATTGATACTTTACTGTGCAAGCCTTCTACAAGATCATTAATAAATATATTGAAGAGAATAGGGCCCAGTACTGACCCCTGAGGTACTCCACTAGTGACAGTGACCCAATCTGAGTGTGTACTGTTAATAACCACCCTCTGTTTTCTATCATTGAGCCAGTTACTTACCCACATACAGACGTTTTCTCCCAGTCCGAACATTCTCATTTTATATACTAAACTTTTATATGGTGAATGCCTAATTTTTAAGGCCCATACTCCTGTGGCCTAAAATAAAAAAAATTCTAGGCTCCAACAGGGCACATTTCAGAGAGTTTCCCTTTAAGACGCATAAAAATGTCCCCTGATTAAGATACATATTTTTTGTTGGAATTTTTGTCATTGAACCCCCTCTAATATGTCACTGTCCATGTTGTGGGACTATTTGTACACTTCTACTAAGTATTTAGTGGCTGCAAATATGAGCTAAAGGTTTTTCAGGTTCGCTTGTGTAATGACCGGCGTCACGCAAAGGGAGGGAAATGGGAAGGCCCTGTCCATGGGAGAGGAAAAGGTGGTGACCCCTGACTCACCTTGCGGCTGGCACCTGACTGCCCTGACGTCCCTAGACGGGTTCCTCACCCGTACGCCGATCACGTGCCTAAACCCTGGCTTTCCCTAGGATGAGCCCTACGTAGTGAATAGGGCGGTGGGATCACTAGTCCGCACCACTGACACTAAGAGGAAAACACCAAGGAGAGGACAGACAATACAGACAAACATATAATCCCAGGTGGGCGACAACAGCAGACCACCGAGGCCCAACAGGGATCTGGAGGGTAACGTTCTGGAACAACAACCAGGGAACACAGCTACACAGCTCCAGAGGGTCAGAATAGAAGTCCAGGCAGGAAGCTCTATATCTGGCAACCAGAGAAGTGAGATAGGGGAATATAAAGAGGTTAGAAGTGCTGGACAAGAAACAGCTGAGGAGAAGAAGCTACGGATCCCTGAGTGACAGCCTGCCATTAAAGTGAATGGGACCCGCCACGAACTTGTGATTCGCGAACATTTGATCGCGTTTGCGAACCGTCCCGGCCGATGTTCGTCCATCACTATTCAGAATCATAACCCCTGGTAGGTAGAGCAGATAGGATGTTGAGGCAGCTCTTTAGCTTAGTGATGTGAAGTAACTTGTCCTGCTGTGTGATTAGGACAGATTTTGTGTGGACTAACAAGACGGCAGCCATTTTGTTTTCCATAATGATTGCTCCCTAGACAACATGAGCCATTATAAATAATGAAAGATATTTGGGAATAAATTTATTATAAAGTAATATTTAATTATTTTAATTTTCTTAATTCCCGGAGAACCCCTTTAAAGGATTTTTTGACAAGTTTCTGCAGCATGGTCCCTGAAACCAAAGATTAATAATTTCCTGCTCCATGCTGACCTCGCTGTATCCATCTGCCTATCCTGGAGCACCTCTCCAGTTTCAGCGGTGAAACGCTGCTTGTGGCCACATCACAGCTGAAGCCAGTCATTGGCTGGAGCAGTGCAAGTGACTATACCTATAGCTAGCCAGATGTAAACAGCGCCAAACTGGAAGATGGAGACAGTGGGAGCAGCAGGGAGCAGTAGAGTACGAACCTTCTGTTTCAGTGCCATGCTGCAGGAACATGTTAAAAAATCCTTTTTTTTATTGGGAAATATCTACGTTCCTATTACACTGTATATTCAGGACAATTACTGGGAACAAGTCTTCATAGAACCATTCCTGATATCTGTCCTTTTTCAGTGATGAGCGGCAGAAGCAATATTCGAATTGCGATATTTTGCGAATATTTGTCATATATTCGCAAATCTGAGAATTCGTTATCTCCAGTCATTATTTTCTTGATTGCGAAAATCGGCAATCGGAAAATTCATGATAAACATTCACGATCAACACTACTCCTAAAGTCAAAGATATTGCAGCCTTCTCATTGGCCCACAAGCAAGAAGCAGTGAGGGATCATGTGTACTGATGAAAACAAATCTAGAATATTCGCGATAACGAAGATACAGTGCTGCCCATAATTATTCATACCCCTGGCAAATTTTGACTTAAAGTTACTTTTATTCAACCAGCAAGTAATTTTTTGACGGGAAATGACATAGGAGTCTCCCAAAAGATAATAAGACGATGTACAAGAGGCATTATTGTGGAAAAAAAACATTTCTCGGCATTTATTTACAGTACAGACCAAAAGTTTGGACACACCTTCTCATTCAAAGAGTTTTCTTTATTTTCATGACTATGAAAATTGTAGATTCACACTGAAGGCATCAAAACTATGAATTAACACATGTGGAATTATATACATAACAAACAAGTGTGAAACAACTGAAAATATGTCATATTCTAGGTTCTTCAAAGTAGCCACGTTTTGCTTTGATTACTGCTTTGCACACCCTTGGCATTCTCTTGATGAGCTTCAAGAGGTAGTCCCCTGAAATGGTTTTCACTTCACAGGTGTGCCCTGTCAGGTTTAATAAGTGGGATTTCTTGCCTTATAAATAGAGTTGGGACCATCAGTTGCATTGAGGAGAAGTCAGGTGGATACACAGCTGATAGTCCTACTGAATAGACTGTTAGAATTTGTATTATGGCAAGAAAAAAGCAGCTAAGTAAAGAAAAACGAGTGGCTATCATTACTTTAAGAAATGAAGGTCAGTCAGTCAGCCCAAAAATTGGGAAAACTTTGAAAGTAAGGGCTATTTGACCATGAAGGAGAGTGATGGGGTGCTGCGCCAGATGACCTGGCCTCCACAGTCACCGGACCGGAACCCAATCGAGATGGTTTGGGGTGAGCTGGACCGCAGAGTGAAGGCAAAAGGGCCAACAAGTGCTAAGCATCTCTGGGAAATCCTTCAAGACTGTTGGAAGACCATTTCAGGGGACTACCTCTTGAAGCTCATCAAGAGAATGCCAAAAGTGTGCAAAGCAGTAATCAAAGCAAAAGGTGGCTACTTTGAAGAACCTAGAATATGACATATTTTCAGTTGTTTCACACTTGTTCGTTATGTATATAATTCCACATGTGTTAATTCATAGTTTTGATGCCTTCATAGTCATGAAAATAAAGAAAACTCTTTGAATGAGAAGGTGTGTCCAAACTTTTGGTCTGTACTGTACATTTGAGCAAAAAATACAAGATGTTCCTCACTGTAGAACGTGGTCGGAAGCCAAAAGTGACACCTGTGCTGGCCAGGAGGATAGTTAGAGAGGTGAAAAAGAATCCAAGGATCACCACCAAGGCCATCCTGGTGAATCTGGGCTCTGCTGGTGGCAATGTCTCAAGGCAGGCAATTCAACGGAAACTGCATACTGCTGGGTTCCACGGATGCAGACCAAGGAGGATGCCACTTCTCCAGATAAGGCACACAAAAGCTCGCTTGGCCTTTGCAAAAGCTCATCTGGACAAAGAAGAAGACTTCTGGTCTTCTGTGTTATGGTCAGATGAAACTAAAATTTTATTGTTTGGTCACAATGAGGTTTCCTTCATTTGGCGTAAAAAAGGAGAAGCCTGTCAAACATGGTGGTGGGAACTTAATGCTTTGGGGGTGTTTTTCAGCCAATGGACCAGGGAAGCTAATCACAGTAAACGGCACCATGTAAAAAGAGCAATACATGAGGATTCTTAACGACAACATCAGGCAGTCTGCAGAGAAACTTGGCCTTGGGCACCAGTGGACATTTCAGCATGACAATGACCCAAAACACACAGCAAAAGTGGTGAAGAAATGGTTAGCAGACAACAACATTAACGTTTTGGAGTGGCCCAGCCAGAGTACAGTCTTGAATCCAATTGAGAATCTGTGGAGGGAGCTAAAGATCAGGGTGATGGCAAGAAGACCCTCCAACCTGAAAGATTTGGAGCTTATTGTTAAAGATGAATGGGCAAAAATACCTGTGGAGACATGCAAAAAGCTGGTCTGCAATTATAGGAAGCATTTCATTGCTGTAATAGCCAATAAAGGCTTTTCTATTGATTATTGAGAAGGGTATGAATAATTTTGGACTGGACACTTTTTGTTCAAATGTAAATAAAAGCTGAGAATTTTTTTTTTTCCACAATAATGCCTCTTGTACATCGTCTTATTATCTTTTGGGAGACACCTGTCATTTCCCGTCAAAAAATTACTTGCTGGTTGAATAAAAGTAACTAAGTCAAAATTTGCTAGGGGTATAAATAATTATGGGCAGCACTGTATAGCACTATAATCTAGATATTCGCAAATTCTCGAAGTGGCAATATTCGCGATAAAAATTTGCGATTAAAATATTCGCGATCAACACTATCCTTTATAACTGTGCCGCTGATCAGCTGATAAACAAGGAATCACTCGTTTGTCGGCTGATTTGCATATTTAGTCAGGGTGAAAGATGTACGATAATCATGAGCACATCTCTCTATATAATCAAGAATGTGCTACCGATTATCAATAGAACTGAATGAGGGAGGAATGACGAGCACTGATTTACCTTTTTTTGTTTTTTGTGGCCCCTTGAAATAGAGTGATGTGACAATGCGGCCCCCAGACCAAAAAAATTTGTGCACCCCTGCTGCTCTATGGTATGGGTACTTATTGTCAATGCTCCATGGGAAATGAATATGCAAAGAGAAATCTCCCAAGAAAGAGAAACAAACCGAGTTTGGTGCGAACTTTGCTGTTTTTTGGACAGCAGACAAACCCAAATCTTTCCAGGTTTGTTTCGGACAAATCCACTAAAATGGCACGTAGTGCTATTTTAGTGCACGTGGCGGTAAAAAGGCTCTTAGGGAGGAGGAAGGAGAGATCTCACATGACCCTGAGAGGAAGTTGGAGGGAGGGCTTGCCCTGATTGGCTCCCAGGCTGACAGACAGTCTGGGTGAGCCAGTCCATCCTGCAGCAGGTAGGGCGGTGCACTAGCAGAACGCCATTCTTTGCTGGGCTGTGAAAGAAGGTGGTTGTGCGTGACGGTGTCTGCCAGGAAAACTATTAGAGTCAGGGACAGTGAAAAATCAATTAAGGCCAGTCAGAAATCAATCAATCAAGCTTATTGCCGGGGAGAGTGAAGCAAAAGGTTAGGATTCCCAAGCAGGGCAGCTAACAGACATGGAGAAAGGAGACAGGACCTGTGACTGACTGTGTCTCCTATCAGAAGTGCAGGTGCAACTCAAAAGCAGCCACCTGCAAGCAAATACTTTCATGTTTCCCCATTTTCACAGAAAATGTTAATGCACCCAGAATCAAGGGTATTTATGCTTTTATATATATATATATATATATACACCGTATTTTTCGCTTTATAAGAGGCACCCGATGATAAGATGCACCCCAGGTTTTAGAGGAGGAAAATAATAAAAAAATATATTTTTTCATATTTTAATAGTTCACACTTTTTCAGGCATAGCAATATGTAATATGTTTATTTTTTATTGTTTGTAAATATTATATGTAAAATTGGGAAAGGAAGCCACTTAAACTTAGTATTTTTTTTTTTTTTTTACTTTTTATTTACTATTAGCCCCCTTAGGAGCTAAAAACCTTGCCCTATTCACTATAATAGTGCATAGTACACACAGCAGCAGTAGCGTCCTGGCTGCCATGGTAACAGATCAGAGCCCTGCAATTACACTGCTGGGGCACCAATCGGAACTGCCACCAATGATACTAATACTGGTGGGGGGGGGGGGGGGGTAGCGGCGCATGACATCACTTACTCGGTCATGCTCCTCCCACTTAATTAATGAAGCTGGCAGGAGCATGACTGACTGAGTGAGTTACCTTACGCTGCCGGCCAGACCGCTGCTTTGATAGTGAGTACTGTTACAGAAGAAAGCAGAGCCATTGCTGGAGCATTACATAAAAAGATTTTTCATATAAAGGCTGCTGTGAGCTGGTGCCCGGTGGTGTAATGGGGGTCACTATTCACACAGGGACAATATACTGTGATACATATGATACTGTGACCAGCATAAGATGATCTTATGCTGGTCACAGTATCATATGTGTCACAGTATATTGTCCCTGTGTGAATAGTGACCCCCATTACATAAGATGCTATATGTGTGTCATCCACACATCCCCCATAGCAGTGTATCATCCACAGATCCCCATAACAGTGTCATCCACAAATCCTCCATAACAGTGTCCTCCACAGATCTCATAACTGTGTATCATCTACAGATCCCCCATAACAGTGTCATCCACAGATCCCCCATAACAGTGTCATCCACAGATCCCCCATAACAGTGTCATCCACAGATACCCCATAACAGTGTCATCCACAGATACCCCATAACAGTGTCCTCCACAGATACCCCATAAGGCCTCTTTCACACTACAGTATGTCCATTTCAGTGTTTTGCGTTCCGTTTTTCACAGATCCGTTTTTCCGTTTTTTGTTTCCGTTGTGTTTCCGTTTTGGTTCCGTTTTTCCGTTCCGTTTTTCTGTATGGCATATACAGTATACAGTAATTTCATAGAAAAAATTGGGCTGGGCATAACATTTTCAATAGATGGTTCCGCAAAAAACGGAACGGATACGGAAGACATACGGATGCACTTCCGTATGTGTTCCGTTTTTTTGCGGACCCATTGACTTTAATGGAGCCACGGACCGTGATTTGCGGACAAACATAGGACATGTTCTATCTTTCCACGGAACGGAAAAACGGAAATACGGAAACGGAATGCATACGGAACACATTCCGTTTTTTTGCGGACCCATTGAAATGAATGGTTCCGTATACGGACCGTATACGGACCGCAAAAAACGGACCGCAAAACGGAAGAAAAAAACGGTAGTGTGAAAGAGGCCTAACAGTGTCATCCACAGATACCCCATAACAGTGTGTCATCCACAGATCCCCCCATGACAGTGTCATCCACAGATCCCCCCATAACAGTGCGTCATCCACAGATCCCCCAATAACAGTTTTAACCACAGACCACCATTAGTTCAAAACCCACCAAAGCACACCTTTTGGTTCAAAATATATTTTTTTTTATAAATGGGATATAAAGTGTTAATAAAAGCTTATAATTTAATAAGGACTTATAAAGTGATATGTAAAGCTTATCATTTGATATAAAATTAATATTAAGCCATTTATCTTACCATTAGCATATGCAATAGGTGTTGGCGGTGATACAGTCAATCATAATAATTTTGTTTCCTGAAAAGAGATGCTATAAAAATATGGATAGATACTGCATAATATTTGCCTCAGCTGTTAAAACGATACCAATAGTTTGTGTTAACTCTGCTATAGACAGATCGCGAGAAAATTAACACCTCTAAAGTAGTGTTGAGCGAACAGTTCGAGCATAGTTCGGGTCCGTACCGAATTTTGGGGTGTTCGTGACACGGACCCGAACCCGAACTTTTTCGTAAAAGTTCGGGTTCGGGTTCGTCGTTCGGCATGTATTTTGGCGCATTTTGAAAGGCTGCAAAGCAGCCAATCAACATGCATCATACTACTTGCCCTAAGATGCCATCGCAGCCATGCCTACTATTGGCAAGGCTGTGATTGGCCAAGTGCAGCATGTGACTCAGCCTCTTTAGAAGCTTGTGCGCACGTCGGGACGTGCTCACTCCCGATGTGAATAGAACAGGGATAGACGCAGCTGATGCTAGGGCGAGAATAGGCAGGGATAATTGAATAACTGGAAGCAAATTTCTCTCCTCCACCTGTGATTCATCTGAACAACTGCAGCTGAGCTGCTTTTTTGATAGGGATTGGCTATTTTTAGAGTGGCCAGAGTGATTTTTCCATCCACATGTACCTGGGCTGACCGCCGGCCGCCATTTTGCGACTTGTAGTGCTGCAGCAGAAGCTGCCACAGTGTGCATTCCAAAGCTCCAAACAAGTCAGACATCTACACCTGGGATTCAGACCAATAGCGATTTAGCAGCACAGTCCAAGGCTATTTTTTTTAAAGGTTGTGCAGACCATTTTGTGGCACATGTTACTGGGCTAATAGGCGGCGGCCATCTTGGGACTAGTGCTGCAGCACAATCTCTCCCAACGTCCATTAATCACTTGTAATAGTGGTCTGTGCCATAGAAATCCTACATCAGGGACTTGGGTGTGCTTGTGTCACCCCTACTAATACCAGTCCACCTGTAATCCATACAGTGAAAAGCCATAAAGTATTCCAGTGAGGGAATTTTTTTTTTATTTAAAAAAGGCCAAGTTAGTTTATCTGGCGTTCAATATACTAGATACAGTTAGGCCTGCGTTTCATACATCTGGAATTAGCAAACTAATGTGCTGGGGTTGGGAAAACATATATGTACCCATACTAGAATCTGTCAAAGAAAGCGGTACTCACATATAACAGTCATTCCATCTGTAATCCATACAGTCAAAAGAGTGAAAGTATTCCAGTGAGGGAATTTTTTTTATTTAAAAAAGGCCAAGTTAGTTTATCTGGCGTTCAATATACTAGATACAGTTAGGCCTGCGTTTCATACATCTGGAATTAGCAAACTAATGTGCTGGGGTTGGGAAAACATATATGTACCCATACTAGAATCTGTCAAAGAAAGCGGTACTCACATATAACAGTCATTCCATCTGTAATCCATACAGTCAAAAGACTGAAAGTATTCCAGTGAGGGAATTTTTTTTATTTAAAAAAGGCCAAGTTAGTTTATCTGGCGTTCAATATACTAGATACAGTTAGGCCTGCGTTTCATACATCTGGAATTAGCAAACTAATTTGCTGGGGTTGGGAAAACATATATGTACCCATACTAGAATCTGTCAAAGAAAGCGGTACTCACATATAACAGTCATTCCATCTGTAATCCATACAGTCAAAAGACTGAAAGTATTCCAGTGAGGGAATTTTTTTTTTATTTAAAAAAGGCCAAGTTAGTTTATCTGGCGTTCAATATACTAGATACAGTTAGGCCTGCGTTTCATACATCTGGAATTAGCAAACTAATGTGCTGGGGTTGGGAAAACATATATGTACCCATACTAGAATCTGTCAAAGAAAGCGGTACTCACATATAACAGTCATTCCATCTGTAATCCATACAGTCAAAAGACTGAAAGTATTCCAGTGAGGGAATTTTTTTTATTTAAAAAAGGCCAAGTTAGTTTATCTGGCGTTCAATATACTAGATACAGTTAGGCCTGCGTTTCATACATCTGGAATTAGCAAACTAATTTGCTGGGGTTGGGAAAACATATATGTACCCATACTAGAATCTGTCAAAGAAAGCGGTACTCACATATAACAGTCATTCCATCTGTAATCCATACAGTCAAAAGACTGAAAGTATTCCAGTGAGGGAATTTTTTTTATTTAAAAAAGGCCAAGTTAGTTTATCTGGCGTTCAATATACTAGATACAGTTAGGCCTGCGTTTCATACATCTGGAATTAGCAAACTAATTTGCTGGGGTTGGGAAAACATATATGTACCCATACTAGAATCTGTCAAAGAAAGCGGTACTCACATATAACAGTCATTCCATCTGTAATCCATACAGTCAAAAGACTGAAAGTATTCCAGTGAGGGAATTTTTTTTATTTAAAAAAGGCCAAGTTAGTTTATCTGGCGTTCAATATACTAGATACAGTTAGGCCTGCGTTTCATACATCTGGAATTAGCAAACTAATGTGCTGGGGTTGGGAAAACATATATGTACCCATACTAGAATCTGTCAAAGAAAGCGGTACTCACATATAACAGTCATTCCATCTGTAATCCATACAGTCAAAAGACTGAAAGTATTCCAGTGAGGGGATTTTGCTTATAAGAAAAAATAATATATTTCATTGTGGTGCGAGTTGAATCGCAACAATGAAGAAAAATACTATTAAGGGACGAGGACGCGGTCGTGGTGGTGTCCGTGGAGCCTCTGTTGCTGGTAGAGGACGTGGCCGTTCGGCCCCAGGCGCACACAGTAGGGAACGAACTCCCTCAACTAGCCGGCAGAATGTACCGCAATATCTCGTGGGGCACAATGCCGCTCTTAGGATGGTAAGGCCTGAGCAGGTACAGGCATTAATCGATTGGGTGGCCGACAGTGCTTCCAGCACGTTCACCACATGGTCTTCCACCCAGTCTTCTGCGGAAAGCGCACAGGTGGCACCTGAAAACCAAGCCCATCAGTCTGTCACATCACCCCCAAGCATATCAGGGAAACGGTCTGAGCTACAAGTTATGCAGCAGTCTCTTCTTCTGTTTGAAGACTCTGCTTCCAGGGTTTCCCAGGGGCGTCCACCTAGCCCTTCCCCAGTGGAGGAAGACATACCATGCACTGACGCACAACCACTTATGTCTCCAGATGAAGAGGACATGGGAATACCACCACAGCAGAGTCACCGACTCTCTGATGATGACGAAACACAGGTGCCCACTGCCGCGTCTTTTTGCAGTGTGCAGACTGAACAGGAGGAGGTCAGGGAGGGAGACTGGGTGGAAGACGATGCAGAGGACGATGAGGTCTTAGACCCCACATGGACTGAAGGTCGTGGCGATGACTTTCACAGTTCAGAGGAAGAGGTAGTGGTGAGACCGAGACAACAGCGAAGCCAAAGAGGGAGCAGGGGGCGAAAGCAGACGAGCCGCCGCCCCCAGAGTTCGCCTGCTACTGGACATCGCCAACAGGGACCCAGCCCCACAAAGGCAGCTTCAAAGAGTTCCCTGGCATGGCACTTCTTTAAACAATGTCCTACCGACAAGACCCGAGTGACTTGCACGCTCTGCCATCAGAGCCTGAGGCGAGGCATTAACGTTCTGAACCTCAGCACAACCTGCATGACCAGGCATCTACATGCAAAGCATGAACTGCAGTGGGGTACACACCTTAAAAACCAGGCACTCGCTGAGGCTCCCCCTGCTCCCTCTACCGCTGCTGCCTCGGCTTCCGCCTCGAGAGGAATGTTGCCACCTGCCGAGCAGCAAACAGAGGATGTGCCACCGACACCACCACCACCGCCACCGTCAACTAGCGTCTCCACTATATCACACAGCAGCGTTCAGCTCTCAATATCTCAAACCTTAGAGAGGAAGCGCAAATTCCCCCCGAGTCACCCTCGAGCCCTTGGCCTGAACGCCAGCATTTCTAAACTGCTGGCCTTTGAAATGCTGTCATTCCGGCTGGTGGACACAGACAGCTTCAAAAAGCTGATGGCCATGGCTGTCCCGCAGTATGTGGTTCCCAGCCGCCACTACTTCTCCAAGACAGCCGTGCCTTCCCTGCACATGCAAGTGTCCGATAAAATCAAGTGTGCACTGCGCAACGCCATTTGTGGCAAGGTCCACCTAACCACAGATACGTGGACCAGTAAGCACGGCCAGGGACGCTATATCTCACTAACTGCACACTGGATGAATGTAGTGGCGGCTGGGCCCCGGGCGGACAGTTCCTTGGCGCACGTCCTTCCGCCCCCTAGGATCGCAGGGCATCCTTCTCTGCCTCCTGTAGCCTCCTCCTCCTACTCGGCTTCCTCCTCCACTGCTTCCACCAGCTCATCCGGTCAGCCACACACCTTCACCACCAACTTCAGCACAGCCCGGGGTAAACGTCAGCAGGCCATTCTGAAACTCATATGTTTGGGGGACAGGCCCCACACCGCACAGGAGTTGTGGCGGGGTATTGAACAACAGACCGACGAGTGGTTTCTGCCGGTGGGCCTCAAGCCAGGCCTGGTGGTATGCGATAATGGGCGAAATCTCGTGGCAGCTCTGGGACTAGCCGGTTTGACGCACATCCCTTGCCTGGCGCATGTGCTGAACTTGGTGGTGCAGAGGTTCATTCACCACTACCCCAACATGTCAGAGCTGCTGCATAAAGTGCGGGCCGTCTGTGCGCGCTTCCGCCGTTCACATCCTGCCGCTGCTCGCCTGTCTGCGCTACAGCGGAACTTCGGCCTTCCCGCTCACCGCCTCATATGCGACGTGCCCACCCGGTGGAACTCCACCTTGCACATGCTGGAGAGACTGTGCGAGCAGCAGCAGGCCATAGTGGAGTTTCAGCTGCAGCACGCTCGCGTCAGTCGTACTGCCGAACAGCACCACTTCACCACCAATGATTGGGCCTCCATGCGAGACCTGTGTGCCCTGCTGCGCTGTTTCGAGTACTCCACCAACATGGCCAGTGGCGATGACACTGTTATCAGCATTACAATACCACTTCTATGTCTCCTTGAGAAAACACTTAGGGCAATGATGTTAGAGGAGGTGGCCCAGGTGGAGGAGGATGAGGGCTCGTTTCTAACACTTTCGGGCCAGTCTGTTCGAAGTGGCTCAGAGGGAGGTTTGTTTAAGCAGCAGAGGACAGGTTCACAAGTCGCCAGCCAAGGCACTGTACTGGAGGACGAGGAGGATGAGGAGGAGGAGGTGGAGGGGGACGAGGATGACGCAAGTTCACAGCGGGGTGGCAGCCCAGGCCCATCACTGGTGCGTGGCTGGGGGGATACGGTGGACGATGACGATACGCCTCCCACAGAGGACAGCTTGTCCTTACCCATGGGTAGCCTGGCCCACATGAGCGAATATATGCTCCAATGCCTGCGCAACGACAGCAGAGTTGCCCACGTTTTAACGTGTGCAGACTACTGGGTGGCCACCCTGCTGGATCCCCGGTATAAAGACAATGTGCCCACTTTAATTCCTGAACTGGAGCGCGACCGTAAGATGCGCGAGTACAAGCGCACGCTGATAGAGGCGCTCTTGAGAGCATTCCCACATGTCACAGGGGAACAGGTGGAAGGTGAAGGCAGTGGAGTGGCAAGAGGTCGCCAACGCAGCTGTGTCACGGCCAGCTCATCTGAGGGCAGGGTTAGCATGGCAGAAATGTGGAAAAGTTTTGTCTCCACGCCACAGCTATCTGCACCGACACCTGATACGGAACGTGTTAGCAGGAGGCAGCATTTCACTAACATGGTTGAACAGTATGTCTGCACACCCCTCCACATCCTGACGGATGGTTCGGCCCCATTCAACTACTGGGTTTCGAAATTGTCCACGTGGCCAGAGTTAGCATGTTATGCCTTGGAGGTGCTTTCCTGCCCGGCGGCCAGCGTTTTATCTGAACGCGTATTCAGCACGGCAGGGGGCGTCATTACTGACAAGCGCAGCCGCCTGTCCACAGCCAACGTGGACAAGCTGACCTTCATAAAGATGAACCATGCATGGATCCCACAGGACCTGTCCCTCCCTTGTGCAGAGTAGTCCTTATTAACTGCCTAAAACATGTCTTGTTGTGCTACGGGCCACTTCTTTATTTGATACAAATTTTATGAAACCCACAGTTGAATGAAACTCTTATCTGTCTGGGCGCCGGGGCCTAACCAGATGAAAGTGGCCGGTTAAACTAACGGGTGACATGAAGCCATAACCTCTGCCATGCTACCTCTGTCTTCTGTCTGGGTGCTGAGGCCTAAGTCAAATAAAGCGGTCTTCTGCTGTGCTGGGGGATATGAAGCTAATCTCTGACCTCTCTCCTCTGTCTGGGTCCAAAGGCCTAAATCACTGAAAGAGGCCTTCTCCTGTGGTGTGTGATATGATGCCAGAATATGTGCTGTGGGGCCTCTCTCCTCTTCCTGGGTGCAGGGGTCAAATAAACTAAATTGTGGCCTACTCCTGTGGTGGCTGATATGATGCCAGAATATGTGCTGTGGTGCCTCTCTCCTCTTCCTGGATGCAGGGGTCAAAGTAACTAAATGGTGGCTTCTCCTGTGGTGGCTGATATGATGCCAGAATATGTGCTGTGGGGCCTCTCTCCTCTTCCTGGGTGCAGGGGTCAAAGTAACTCAATGGTGGCTTCTCCTGTGGTGGCTGATATGATGCCAGAATATGTGCTGTGGTGCCTCTCTCCTCTGTCTGGGTCCAAAGGCCTAAATCACTGAAAGAGGCCTTCTCCTGTGGTGTGTGATATGATGCCTGAATATGTGCTGTGGTGCCTCTCTCCTCTTCCTGGGTGCGGGGGTCAAAGTAACTCAATGGTGGCTTCTCCTGTGGTGGCTGATATGATGCCAGAATATGTGCTGTGGTGCCTCTCTCCTCTTCCTGGGTGCAGGGGTCAAAGTAACTTAATGGTGGCTTCTCCTGTGGTGGCTGATATGATGCCAGAATATGTGCTGTGGTGCCTCTCTCCTCTTCCTGGGTGCAGGGGTCAAAGTAACTAAATGGTGGCTTCTCCTGTGGTGGCTGATATGATGCCAGAATATGTGCTGTGGTGCCTCTCTCCTCTTCATGGGTGCAGGGGTCAAAGTAACTCAATGGTGGCTTCTCCTGTGGTGGCTGATATGATGCCAGAATATGTGCTGTGGGGCCTCTCTCCTCTTCCTGGGTGCAGGGGTCAAAGTAACTCAATGGTGGCTTCTCCTGTGCTGATTGATATAAAGCTGATGGTTGTGCCATCTGACATGGTTGCCAGGGTCTGATTCAATGGGGGCCTACTCCTGTGGTGGGTGATCTAAATGCCTGATTCTCTGCTGTGAAACCTCTCTCCTCCGTCTGGGTGTAGGGGTCAAAGTTTTTCAAAGTCGCCTTCTCCTGTGCTGATTGATATGAAGCTGATGGTTGTGCCATCTGACATGGTTGCCGGGGTCCCATTAAATTGTGGCCTACTCCTGTGGTGGTTGATATGATGCCTGATTCTCTGATGTGGAACCTCTCTCCTCTGTTTGGGTGAAGGGGTCAAAGTAACTAAATGGTGGCTTCTCCTGTGGTGGCTGATATGATGCCAGAATATGTGCTGTGGGGCCTCTCTCCTCTTCCTGGGTGCAGGGGTCAAAGTAACTCAATGGTGGCTTCTCCTGTGGTGGCTGATATGATGCCAGAATATGTGCTGTGGTGCCTCTCTCCTCTTCCTGGGTGCGGGGGTCAAAATAACTCAATGGTGGCTTCTCCTGTGGTGGCTGATATGATGCCAGAATATGTGCTGTGGGGCCTCTCTCCTCTTCCTGGGTGCAGGGGTCAAAGTAACTCAATGGTGGCTTCTCCTGTGGTGGTTAGTATGATGCCAGAATATGTGCTGTGGGGCCTCTCTCCTCTTCCTGGGTGCAGGGGTCAAAGTAACTCAATGGTGGCTTCTCCTGTGGTGGCTGATATGATGCCAGAATATGTGCTGTGGTGCCTCTCTCCTCTTCCTGGGTGCGGGGGTCAAAGTAACTCAATGGTGGCTTCTCCTGTGGTGGCTGATATGATGCCAGAATATGTGCTGTGGGGCCTCTCTCCTCTTCCTGGGTGCAGGGGTCAAAGTAACTCAATGGTGGCTTCTCCTGTGGTGGTTAGTATGATGCCAGAATATGTGCTGTGGGGCCTCTCTCCTCTTCCTGGGTGCAGGGGTCAAAGTAACTCAATGGTGGCTTCTCCTGTGGTGGCTGATAGGATGCCAGAATATGTGCTGTGGGGCCTCTCTCCTCTTCCTGGGTGCAGGGGTCAAAGTAACTCAATGGTGGCTTCTCCTGTGGTGGCTGATATGATGCCAGAATATGTGCTGTGGTGCCTCTCTCCTCTTCCTGGGTGCGGGGGTCAAAGTAACTCAATGGTGGCTTCTCCTGTGGTGGCTGATATGATGCCAGAATATGTGCTGTGGGGCCTCTCTCCTCTTCCTGGGTGCAGGGGTCAAAGTAACTCAATGGTGGCTTCTCCTGTGGTGGCTGATATGATGCCAGAATATGTGCTGTGGTGCCTCTCTCCTCTTCCTGGGTGCGGGGGTCAAAGTAACTCAATGGTGGCTTCTCCTGTGGTGGCTGATATGATGCCAGAATATGTGCTGTGGGGCCTCTCTCCTCTTCCTGGGTGCAGGGGTCAAAGTAACTCAATGGTGGCTTCTCCTGTGGTGGTTAGTATGATGCCAGAATATGTGCTGTGGGGCCTCTCTCCTCTTCCTGGGTGCAGGGGTCAAAGTAACTCAATGGTGGCTTCTCCTGTGGTGGCTGATATGATGCCAGAATATGTGCTGTGGTGCCTCTCTCCTCTTCCTGGGTGCGGGGGTCAAAGTAACTCAATGGTGGCTTCTCCTGTGGTGGCTGATATGATGCCAGAATATGTGCTGTGGTGCCTCTCTCCTCTTCCTGGGTGCGGGGGTCAAAGTAACTCAATGGTGGCTTCCCCTGTGGTGGCTGATATGATGCCAGAATATGTGCTGTGGTGCCTCTCTCCTCTTCCTGGGTGCAGGGGTCAAAGTAACTAAATGGTGGCTTCTCCTGTGGTGGTTGATATGATGCCTGATTCTCTGCTGTGAAACCTCTCTCCTCCATCTGGGTGTAGGGGTCAAAGTCTTTCAAAGTCGCCTTCTCCTGTGCTGATTGATATAAAGCTGATGGTTGTGCCATCTGACATGGTTGCCAGGGTCTGATTCAATGGGGGCCTACTCCTGTGGTGGGTGATCTAAATGCCTGATTCTCTGCTGTGAAACCTCTCTCCTCCGTCTGGGTGTAGGGGTCAAAGTCTTTCAAAGTCGCCTTCTCCTGTGCTGATTGATATGAAGCTGATGGTTGTGCCATCTGACATGGTTGCCGGGGTCCCATTAAATTGGGGCCTACTCCTGTGGTGGGTGATCTAAATGCCTGATTCTCTGCTTTGAAACCTCTCTCCTCCGTCCGGGTGTAGGGGTCAAAGTCTGTCAAAGTCGCCTTCTCCTGTGCTTATTGATATAAAGCTTATGCTTGTGCCATCTGACATGGTTGCCGGGGTCTGATTCAATGGTGGCCTACTCCTGTGGTGGGTGATCTAAATGCCTGATTCTCTGCTGTGTAACCTCTCTCCTCCGTCTGGGTGTAGGGGTCAAAGTTACTAAATGGTGGCCTACTCCTGTGGTGGGTGATATGATGCCTGGTTCTCTGCTGTGGGACCTCTCTCCTTTGTCTGGGTGCTGTGGTCAAAATAATAGTAAGTGACCTTCTCCATTGGTGGGTGACTTGAAGCCTGATTCTGTGCTATGGGACCTCACTCCAATTAATATTGTTTAATTTTTATTTATTTTATGTTAACTCATCATTTCCCTATCTACATTTGTTTGCAGGGGATTTAACTACATTTTGCTGCCTTTTGCAGCCCTCTAGCCCTTTCCGGGTGTGTTTTACAGCCTTTTTAGTGCCCAAAAGTTCGGGTCCCCATTGACTTCTATGGGGTTCGGGTTCGGGATGAAGTTCGGGTCGAGTTCGGATCCCGAACCCGAACATTTTTCGAAAGTTCGGCCGAACTCGTCGAACCCGAACATCCAGGTGTTCGCTCAACTCTACTCTAAAGTTGTCACAGCTGCTAAATGATACTCATGTGTGTGGTCTTGTAGGAAATGAAAAGTTTGATGTTAGGATGTAAGGACCGTGAGTTTCAGGTAACAGCTGTCGTCCTGTGCTATGATCATAACCCACTTCAAGTTTCAATCTACTGTACGCTTGTGGACCTGTGGGAAAATGTACATTTATAGCAGGAATGTGACATTTCAGGTTTTTAATTCAAATTCAGTGTGTTGACTCAGCTGTCCTGTGTAGTGGGAGTTAAATTACACTCAGGCACTCACAATGGGGGTAGATTGAACTTACTTTTCATAGACATGCATACACTGTAAGTGTGGGCTGCAGTTATAAGCGCTTTTAATTTACATGGTATAGCATTATAATTAAATTGATAAAACTTTTTAAAATGATTTAAATTTTGTCATCCTTGATTTTTTATTGTTGCTATTATAATTAAAAGATACCCGGCCGTGTAGTATACGTCTTTTGGACATGACCGGGCATGCCAATATATAAAAGGCATATCAAAATGATATCAAAGTTATATCAAATCACGAAATGACATAAAAGTGGTATAAAACTGTATCAAAAGGGCATGCCAATATATAAAATGCATATCAAAATGATATCAAAGTGATATCAAATCACAAAATGACATAAAAGTGGTATAAAACTGTTCAAAATGTTATAAATGGGATATAAAGTGTTAATAAAAGCTTAACATTTGATAAGGACTTATAAAGTGATATAAAAAGCTTATCATTTGATATAAAATTTATATTAAACCATATAAAATAATATGAAAATCATATCAAAGTGGGAGGCATTTAGGCGTGGTTTGGGGCGGCGAGGGGAGAGAAATGGGCGGATCTGGGTGGGGTTAGGGCATTTCTGGGAGGGGTTATGGTGTGAAAAAGGGGCGGTGCACCTGTCACTTTGATACTACTTCAGTAGAAAGAGGGAGGTGCTCATGCCAATCTACAGAGCACTAATGAGACCTCATGTGGAGTATTGTGCTCAGTACTGGAGACCATATCTCCAGAAGGATATTGATACTTTGGAGAGAGTTCAGAGAAGAGCTACTAAACTAGTACATGGATTGCAGGATAAAACTTACCAGGAAAGGTTAAAGGACCTTAACATGTATAGCTTGGAAGAAAGACGAGACAGAGGGGATATGACAGAAACTTTTAAATACATAAAGGGAATCAACAAGGTAAAAGAGGAGAGAATATTTAAAAGAAGAAAAACTGCTACAAGAGGACATAGTTTTAAATTAGAGGGGCAAAGGTTTAAAAGTAATATCAGCAAGTATTACTTTACTGAGAGAGTAGTGGATGCATGGAATAGCCTTCCTGCAGAAGTGGTAGCTGCAAATACAGTGGAGGAGTTTAAGCATGCATGGGATAGGCATAAGGCCATCCTTCATATAAGATAGGGCCAGGGACTTTCCATAGTATTTAGTATATTGGGCAGACTAGATGGGCCAAATGGTTCTTATCTGCCGACACAATCTATGTTTCTATGTTTCTGTGAAAATGGGGAAACAAAATGAAAGTATTTGCTTGCAGATAACTGAGTTTGAGTTGCACCTGCACTTCTGATATCAGGAACAGCCACATGTCTGTTAGCTGCCCTGCTTTTCTTTATTGTACACAACACAAACAATTCTTCTTTGGAATCCTAGACTTTCCCTTCACTTTCCCTGGAAATAAGCTGGATTGATTTCTGTCCCTGATTGATTTTTCACTGTCCCTGACTGCGTGAGATCATTTTCATGGCAGACACCATCACACGCAACCACCAGCTTTAACAGCCCAGCACAGAATGGTGTTCTGCTCAGTCTGCTAGGGCACCTCCCTGCCTGCTGCAGCTCTGATTGGCTCATCCAGGCTTGGAGCCAATCAGAGCAATCCCTCTGCACCACTGGGTCATGTGAGAACCGTTTTCTTCCTTCCTACTGCTTTTTTCCCTCCAGATGCACTAAAATGGCGATATGTGCCATTTTATTGGATTCATCTGAAACAAACCTGAAAATGTTTGGGTTCGTCTGCTTTCAAAATAGCAAAGTTTGGACCAAACTGGTTTGCTCATCCTTAGTGTAACCATTGTTTCAGATTGGGATTTGAATCCACTCAATGGGGGAGATGTATCAAACCGGTGTAAAGTAGTACTGACTTAGTTGCCGACAGCAACCAATCAGGTTCCACCTTCCATTCTGCACAGGTCTTTTGTGAAATGAAAGGTGGAACCTGGTTGCTATGGGCAACTAGGCCAGTTCTACTTTACACCAGATTGAAAAATCTCCCCCTATTGTCTCTATGAAAAACACCAAGAAACACTTTAGAAAAAACTATATTTATGCGTGAATTGATACTATTTACTTATCTTATTTAGAAAAAGTCCAGGAGGAGATTTCGAGAGTCTTGGGATCTGCACAACCCATGTACAGCCACCGAGGACAAATGCCTTTTACAAATGCAGTAATACATGAAATCCAGAGGTTCTCTGATATTCTTCCTACTGGTGTTATCCGTGAAACAACCAAAGATGTGACCTTCAGAGGATACTTTATTCCTAAAGTAAGTACAAAATATCAACTGTGCATCAGTGATCATTACCCAACCAGCAATGCTGCTAATAACATTAATTATATTTATCAGGAAATATTAACCAATATGGTCCCTATTACAATGAATGATATAGTGTTTTTGGGCTACACACAGACTGTGTATGGTAAGAACTTCCAATTTTTCCAGAACACCATACCCTTTGGATTCCTGAAAGAATATACCCTGTCAAAAGCATTAGCGTTGACCAGTTATTTACAACCGGGATCACAATCTTGCAGCTTTGAGACACAATACAGTACTGTATGTTCAAATATTAATACTTCAACAACAGCAAGTGATCATAATAAAGGTGTATGGACTTCTTGCCTATGCGGTTTGAAGTTACAACAACTTCAGCTAATTGCCGGCTGTTGTAACTTGATAGCTCTTTTGGGATGGACAGGATGAGGATAAGCAAAATGTATGTGCAGTGTATGTGAAGTGTGCACAGTGTGCAGAGAGATCCTCATAGCTCCCTCTCCATTGCTATGCTGGGAAACAATAATGTCCTGCAAAAGGGTTAAGTATGTGTACTGTGTGTAACATGCCTGAAAATTTATTTTGAGATGTCCCGAACAGTTCCCGGTGAACATCGCTTGTTCGCGTTCGACGCGGAGGGCGAACATATGCGATGTTGGGTCCGCCCCCTATACGTCATCATTGAGCAAACTTTGACCATTTCAGGGGACTACCTCTTGAAGCTCATCAAGAGAATGCCAAGAGTGTGCAAAGCAGTAATCAAAGCAAAAGGTGGCTACTTTGAAGAACCTAGAATATGACATATTTTCAGTAGTTTCACACTTGTTTGTTAAGTATATAATTCCACATGTGTTAATTCATAGTTTTGATGCCTTCATAGTCATGAAAATAAAGAAAACTCTTTGAATGAGAAGGTGTGTCCAAACTTTTGGTCTGTACTGTATATATTGCAGTTGCCTACCCGTGTGTGAGAGGCCACAGGCCCACAGACTGTACTGTGAACACACCACTCAAATAGGGTGGCACAGTACCTTGCAGATAAAAAAGTCATTAAATGTTTTCTCTGTAATATAATTGCAGTTGCCTGCCAGTGTGTGTCAGGCCCACTGACTGTACTGTGCCCACTGCCAGTGCCCACCACTCATATCGGGTGGACAGTACCTTGCAGATAAAAAAGTCATTTCATTTTTTTTCTGTAATATAATTGCAGTTGCCTGCCAGTGAGTGTCAGGCCCACAGACTGTACTGTGCCCACTGCCCACCACTCATAGCGGGTGGCACAGTACCTTGCAGATAAAAAAGTCATTTAATTTTTTCTCTGTAATATAATTGCAGTTGCCTGCCAGTGTGTGTAAGGCCCACTGACTGTACTGTACACACTGCCCACCACTCATATAGGGTGGCACAGTACCTTGCAGATAAAAAAGTCATTTCATTTTTTTTCTGTAATATAATTGCAGTTGCCTGCCAGTGAGTGTCAGGCCCACAGACTGTACTGTGCCCACTGCCCACCACTCATATCGGGTGGACAGTACCTTGCAGATAAAAAAGTCATTTCATTTTTTTTCTGTAATATAATTGCAGTTGCCTGCCAGTGAGTGTCAGGCCCACAGACTGTACTGTGCCCACTGCCCACCACTCATAGCGGGTGGCACAGCACCTTGCAGATAAAAAACTCATTTAATTTTTTCTCTGTAAAATAATTGCAGTTGCCTGCCAGTGTTTGTCAGGCCCACTGACTGTACTGTGCCCACTGCCAGTGCCCACCACTCATATCAGGTGTAGAGATGTCCCGAATAGTTCGCTAGCGAATAGTTCCCGGCGAACATAGCTTGTTCGCGTTCGCTGCGGCGAACAATTCGTCATCATTGGCCAGCTATAGCCTGGCTATGAGCTGTGCGCTGCGATTTGCCAGCGCTGCAGCAAGGGACACGCCTCATCCAAAAAATCAGTCAGAGGGAGCGCAGACACCGGAGCCTATACCGGGCGAACGGAGCGGTGCCCAGACATACTAGTAAGTGCAGGGGGACCCCTGGGCGCCGCTCTGCCCACTGATATAGTTAGTTTTTAGTTTGTACAGTAGTGAAAGGTCCTCTTTAACTAATCTAAAAAAAATGACAGGCAGAGGCAGGCCACCCCGCAGGGGACGTTGTGGTCGTGGTGCTGTGATTCCCTTTGGCTCCTAGACTAATGCCCAGTGTTCAGAGACCACGTACCCTGAACTCGAAAAGTTCTGAGGACATAGTTGACTGGCTAACACAGGACACCCAATTATCTACAGCTTCCGCTCGGAACCTTGACGCACCATCCTCCTCCAGCTCAGCTTCGGGCACCTCTCAAGTTACCACTCGCCCGCCTGCCGCCACCACCAACACTAGCACCACAGCCGCTTCGCTTGATCTGTCAGAGGAGTTATTTACACATCAGTTGGAAGAAATGAGTGATGCGCAACCATTATTGCCAGAGGATGTAGATAACAGGGATATGTCTCAGTCAGGCAGCATTACACACATGGACGTACGGTGTGATGATGATGATGTTGTACCCGCTGCTGCTTCCTTTGCTGAGTTGTCAGATACAAGTGAAGCGGTTGATGATGACGATGTGTCCGTGGATGTCACGTGGGTGCCCGCTCGAAGAGAAGAAGAACAGGGGGAAAGTTCTGATGGGGAGACAGAGAGGAGGAGGAGACGAGTTGGAAGCAGGGAGAGGTCATTGCAAGGAGCTAGTGGCACAGTCAGACAGCATGCATCGGCACCCGGGGTCAGCCAGACAGCACGCCAATCAACGCATGCTGTTGCCACCACCTGAATGCCATTATTGCAGAGCTCAGCAGTGTGGCATTTTTTTTGTGTGTCTGCCTCTGATAACAGCGATGCCATTTGCAACCTGTGCCAAAAGAAACTGAGTCGTGGGAAGTACAACACCCACCTAGGTACAACTGCTTTGCGAAGGCACATGATATCACAAACGCCTATAAGATCAACACATGAGTACAAGCAGCACACAAACTCAAAGCCGCCATCCTCCTCCTGGACCAGCATCTTCAGCCACGTCAACCACTGCTGTCCTCCTTGCCCCCTCTCAACCATCCGCCACTCTGCCTCTCACCTTCAGCAGTTCCTGCTCATCTGCCCACAGTCAGGTGTCTGTCAAGGAAATGTTTGAGCGTAAGAAGCCAATATAACAAAGTCACCCCCTTGCCCGGCGTCTGACAGCTGGCTTGTCGGAACTCTTAGCCCGCCAACTTTTACCATACAAGCTGGTGGAGTCTGAGGCCTTTAAAAAATTTGTAGCTATTGGGACACCGCAGTGGAAGGTACCCGGCCGAATTTTTCTTATACAAAAGGCAATCCTCAACCTGTACTCTGTTGTGGAAAAGGAAGTCATGGCATGTCTGGCACACAGTGTTGGGGCAAGGGTCCATCTGACCACTGATACCTGGTCTTCAAAGCACGGTCAGGGCAGGTATATCACATACACTGCGCATTGGGTAAACCTGCTGACGGCTGCGAAGCATGGAATGCGTGGCTCTGCAGAGGAGTTGGTGACACCGCCACGACTTGCAGGCAGGCCTGCTGCCCCTCCTCTACTTCTCCTACTCCATCCTCTTCCCTAACCTCCTCGGCTGAGTCCTCTTCTGCTGCTGCGTCTTGCTCCACATCAACTGAATCCCCCCAGCTCCCCAGGGGCTATTCCACATCCCGGATACGACAGTGTCACGCCGTCTTGGGGTTGACTTGCCTGAAAGCAGAGAGTCACACCGGACCAGCACTCCTGTCTGCCCTGGACGCACAGGTGGATCAGTGGCTGACCCCGCACCAACTGGAGATCGGCAAAGTGGTGTGTGACAACGGAAGCAATTTGTTGGCGGCATTGAATTTGGGCAAGTTGACACATGTGCCGTGCATGGCACATGTGTTGAATCTGATCGTACAACGATTTGTGCATAAGTACCCAGGCTAACAGGACGTCCTCAAGCAGGCCAGGAAGGTGTGTGACCATTTCAGGCCTTCCTACACGGCCATGGCACACTTTTCCGATATTCAGTGGCGAAACAACATGCCAGTGAGGCGCTTGATTTGCGACAGCAAGACAGGTTGGAATTCAACACTCCTAATGTTCGACCGCCTGCTCCAACAAGAAAAAGCCATCAACGAGTATTTGTATGACCGGGGTGCTAAGACAGCCTCTGCAGAGCTGGGTATTTTTTTGCCACGTTACTGGACGCTCATGCGCAATTCCTGTAGGCTCATGCGTCCTTTTGAGGAGGTGACAAAACTAGTCAGTCGCACCGAAGGCACCATCAGCGACATCATCCCATTTGTTTTCTTCCTGGAACGTGCCCTGCGAAGAGTGCTGGATCAGGCTGTAGATGAGCGTGAAGAGGAAGAGTTGTGGTCACCATCACCACCAGAAACTGCCTTATCATCATCGCTTGCTGGACCTGCGGCAACGCTGGAAGAGGAGTCTGAGGAAGAGGAGGTTATAAGGGAAAATAATAGCATTCTTAATACAGAATGCTTAGTAAAATAGGGCTGGAGGGGTTAAAAAAAATAAAATAAAAATTTAACTCACCTTAATCCACTTGTTCGCATAGCCCGGCTTCTCTTCTTTCTTCTTTCTTTAGGACCTGGGTAAAGGACCTTTGATAACATCACTGCGCTCATCACATGGTCCATCACATGATCCATCACCACTGTGATGAATCATGTGATGGACCATGTGATGAGCGTAGTGACGTCACCACAGGTCCTTTTTTTCAAAGAAGAAGAAAGAAGAGAAGCCGGGCTGCGCGAACAAGTGGATGAGGTGAGTTAAATTTATTTAAATTTTTTCAACCCCTCCAGCCCTATTTTACTAAGCATTCTGTATTAAGAATGCTATTATTTTCCCTTATAAACATGTTATAAGGGAAATAATAATGATCGGGTCCCCATCCCGATCATCTCCTAGCAACCATGCGTGAAAATCTCACCACATCCGCACTTGCTTGCGTTGCGTGAAAAACGCACAAAATAGAGCAGGCTGCGATTTTCACGCAACGCACAAGTGATGAGAGAAAATCACTGCTCATGTGCACAGCCCCATAGAAATGAATAGGTCCGGATTCAGTGCGGGTGCAATGCGTTCATCTCATGCATTGCACCAGCGCGGAAATCTCGCCCGTGTGAAAGAGGCCTAAGAATCTTTGTTTTAATTTTTTTTATTTTCAAAACTGTTTGCCCACCTGTATGTATGTATGTACATATGCTATTTATTTTATTTTTGTAACTACGTACTGTACATGTTCATACATTAACGCTAAAACTTTAATGGTTTGCTCTGTAGTCTAAAACTGACCCAGTTACCTTTGGTTTAAATGCATAAGTGTAGTTTGTGTTACAGTGTGTCTTCTAAGTGTGGCTATGTGCTACATGTGTGCCTGCTTGTGATTAGGACTTTTGCAGTGGCCGGCTTTGGTGTGGCCTGGACACCTTCAAGGTGTCACCACATGTTCTGCTCTCTGGAAGGGATAGTAAGATGTGGTGCACCCCAATGGCAAATACGTCCAGAGAGCCAGGGTCTGCAGTAAACCAGTGTGCTTTTTTACTGGAGGAATTCAGGTGCAAAACAATACAGATGATGGGCTGACCTCTCCAATCTACTCCCTGGCAGAAGAAGGGTTTGATGTGGAGGAGGGGTCTGAGATAGCTGTCCCTTTCTCGCTGGTACCCTGTATAATGGTTGGAGACCTAGGGTCTATGGTCTATGGCAGGGGTGGCCAACCTTACAGACACAAAGAGGCAGAAAAAAAAATTGTATGACTGCCAGGAGCCACAAGCTATCCGTTTACACAAATATGTGTTCACACGACAGTATTACTGCAATTGAGTTACTGTATCAAACATTTAAAAGTGCATTTAAACCACCTTTCCTACCTGTAATGTAGACAGCTTTAGTGAGACTTTTGGCAATCTTTGTTTTTCACAATGTGTTTAAAAATTTCTCAGATGACACCCCATGCACAGATGACACCCTTATGCTCAGATGACCGCCCATGCTCAGATGACCGCTCATGCTCAGATGACCGCCCCATGCTAAGATGACACCCCATGTACAGATGACACCCCATGCACAGATAACACCCTTATGCTCAGATGACCGCCCATGCTCAGCTGACCGCTCATGCTCAGATGACCGCCCCATGCTCAGATGACTCCCCATGCACAGATGACACCCTTATGCTCAGATGACCGCTCATGCTCAGATGACCGCCAATGCTCAGATGACCGGCCATGCACAGATGACACACTTATGCTCAGATGACCGCCCATACTGATATGACCGCCCCATGCTCAGATGACGCCCCATGCTCAGATGACACCCCATGCACAAATGACCGCCAATGCTCAGATGACCGCCCATGCTCAGATGACACCCTTATGCTCAGATGACCACCCCATGCTCAGATGACCGCCCCATGCTCAGATGACACCCCATGCACAGATGACACCCCATGCACAGATGACACCCTTATGCTGAGATGACCGCCCATGCTCAGATGACTGCCCCATGCTCAGATGACCGCCCTATGCTCAGATAACCACTCCATGCTCAGATGACGCCCCATGCTCAGTTGACCACCCCATGCTCAGATGACGCCCCATGCTCAGATGACGCCCCCACCCCCATTCTGAGATCATGTGTGGGGGGGTGATTTGACATAGGGGAGATGTGAGCATGGGGTATCTGATTTTTGGTGTCTTATGTGAGCACTGGGAAGGCTAATTTTGCGGGTCTGATGAGGATTTGAGGGTCTTATCTGAGCTCATACTACCCCCATGTCAGATAAGACCCCCATGATCAGTACTTTAATAAAATAAAACTGTGTGGGAGGCTTATCCTACCTCTGCTGCCTCTGCTCTGAAGACTGTGGTGCCCTCTCCACAGTGACCTGACGTGCACAGTGTCAGGTCAGAGCGCGGGCCTCCACGTTTTAAGGGGGGGTGCACTACACCACCAATGACAATTAACGTTTAATACAGATACAGGAGACGGGTGCTGGCTGCAGAATCAAATAGCCAACACCTGGCCTCTATGACGGCGCTGCGATCCCTGGTAGTTAAACCCTTAGGTGCGGCACCTAAGGAGTTAACTGCCGCGGATCTCAACTACCTCTCATAGAGGTCGGGTGCGGGCTATATGATTCTGCAGCCAGCACCCGCCTCCTGTATTTGAATAAATGAGTGAGTTAACTCCCCTCCTCTTCCGCTCTGCACTCTCATTGGTGGCAGCGGCAGCAGCACAGGGGGAGGGGGGGACTGCTTTCTTCTTCCTGCTCCCCTGTGCTGCTAATATTTCGATACCTTCGACATCCCTGGCCCGCTCCCCTGCGAGCCATATATGTAGAGGAGAGCGCGCTCCTCTGAGAGCCACAAGTGAAGGTGCGAGGAGCCGCATGCGGCTCGCGAGCCGCGGGTTGGCCACCCCTGGACTATGGCATATTATCCTCATCTCAGCGTCTTCTTCTGGTCACTCAAAAGTCTGGCAGAGTCTCTTCTTTTAAGCAATGATCCCTAACTGCAGAACACTAAGAGCTCTGACTGCTCTCCTTATATACCGTTTCTGGCTAGTGGGAGGGATAGAGTGGAGAAACTCAGCACAAACAAATACAATGTTACAACTCCCATCTCTCATAGACTTGCATTAGAGCTTCAATAATACTCAATGGCAATGACACAGCAGTTTTTTTCAGAAAAAAGACAATTACATAGGTAAAGCAGACATCAAAAAGGTCAGTCTGTCTGGCTTTGGTGGTAAACAAGTCTGGCCTTTTCCCTTCAAAACATGCTCTTCGTTAACTATTATGATAGCTCTGGAAAATTACCAGCTTCACATTATTAGCTAGAAAGTCTCAAAAGTCTCTCAGTATTGATTAACCCTTTCCACAGTGCTATGCGAACACAATGCACAGGAACAGTACATATATCACAACATACATATAAAATGTAGTTACACAGTATTAAACAGTATAAGTCAATGCAAGTTTACCCTTTAAAGTTTTCATGTGAATAAAACTAACAGTTCAATAACAAATGTAGCTATGATGCATCTCTTTATTAATTAAAACTAAACCTTTGTTTCAAAATAACAAAGACTTGTTTTGAAGTAATGCATATATGTAATTTAATAATTCTATTTTTTTACCCCAGGGGACATTTATAATCTCATTATTGACCTCAATTTTGAAAGACAGTACACAGTTTGAGAAACCTAATGAGTTTTATCCAGAGAATTTTCTTGACTCCAAGGGAAATTTTGTGAAGAAAGATGCCTTCTTGCCATTCTCTGCTGGTGAGTACATTCTAAAAACCATAAATATGGCTAGATAGTTTTGTCCATCAAAAGTGGCATTTCAAATTGAAGGGTCTCCTCTTTCCATGCACCAACTGTAGGGTAGGATGTGAAGTCGCCACAGAGTTATTGTAGGTTGTAGGCTTTCCTGAAGTTGGCTTTCATGTTGTTTTTTAAATTGTTGGAGGTGAGAGTCTGAAGTGATGGGATTGCGAGCTACAGAGAATGAGCAATGCACAGGAGAAATCATAGAGGTGATTGTGTGAGAAGCAGATGAGGCGACAAAGAATGAGATCTAGAGATTATGTGTGGGGTCATATCAGGAGATAAGATCAGAGATGTAAGAAGAGGACAGCCTGTGAATTTGAACTTAATTCGCTGGGCAATGGAAAGCTACTGAAGGGATTGGCAGAGGTGCAGCAAGATGAGAGGTGGATCAAATGTTCATCAAAGATGAGGATGGCGTAGAGAGGGACAAGAGAGTAAGGAGGTCAATGAGATGGATGCTGCAGTAGTCTAGATGGGAGATGATGAGACTCATTTTACCATGTCTCATGAGGCTTTGGCCTGTGGTTTTGGTAACCTGTGGGAGATTTTGCTATAACTACAGATGAGCGAATCAAAGTTGATGAAGTGGAATTCGATCCGAATTTCAGGAAAAATTCAATTCACACTGAAGCTGAATATCCTTGAGTTTTGTGGTAACAAATCACATTTTTTCCTAAAATGGCTGCTGCACGTGTGACGACATTGAGAAAGGAAATCTGGGAAGGCGAGATCACCCATAATGCCATGCATGGAGCCAATCAGCAGCCAGCCAGCCCTGTGATATCACAGTCCTATAAATAGCGTCAGTCATCTTAGATTCTGCCATTTACCAGTGCACTTAGTGCAGGGAGAAACGTCTGCTGGCGCTAGGGACAGTGTTAAAAAAAATTATTTGTGCTAAAAAAAAAACGATTTACAAGTGCAGGGCAAGATTATTCAAGGTGTAGGGAAAGGATAGGGAGGAATCATTCCACAGCGTTTATGTTGAACAGGGTTCAGTAGAGGAGGTGACAGACTGGGTAATAGGAACAATCCTATACACCTTGCTGCACTGACTGGGGATCCAAATTGTCATTATAAAGCTCTGTAATTCCAGCAAACCGTTCTTATTACGGTGCAAGTGCTGTTGGATACAGCCATTAACAGGGTTTATTACAAGGAAATATTTATATATCTTATTTCCCCTTGCGCTGCAGTTATATGTTATAAAGCATTTTTTGGCTTGTACCGTCATGATCAAAAGTTTAAGACCACTTGAAAAATGGCAAAAAAATCATATTTAGCATGGCTGGATCTTAACAAGATTCCAAGTAGAGAAATACTGATTGCAAACGGTGAGCAGATGTCTCACTCTGGATAACCACAACTGGTGCTCAGGTTCAAAGAAACAGTTAGAAATAGTAAGAAATAGTTAAGAAGTTGAACCGGCACTCAGAAAAATTGGAGATCACGTGGAATAGTATAAAATGGATTTATTATTGTCATAAAATATATATCTCTACATCAAGCATGTATACATTAAATAAAATTCACCAAAGATTATAAAAATATATAAAAGTATATAAAAAAGGGAGTATGGATATATCCAAGACCTGAATTTTGCAATAATATGAAAACGTCGTGTCCAAGGTTCTCTGTATCAAAAAAGCTGTATCCGTTTCCTCCCGGTGGGGATGGTTCTCGTGGATCACAGCTAATGTGTAGAGTGAGATCCCACCTTGGATGACGTATACACCGGTGTATTTTAGGTTGCGATACTCCTTATACTAGCAGGTGATATACATAGTATAAATTCAACACGTTCAAATCCCGTGCGGCGTACTGCTTCTTCAAAATAGTTAAATTCATACGGTGCATCAGGTAATGGATCACTGTGTATGAGTATAACTCCACATTAAACCATGTTCAAACAATACTTCTATTTCGACTCTCTCAGGAATCGAGGCACACCATACATATGGTTCAAAAAGTATGGTCAGTGTGGTCAACCCACATGTGCAGAACTTTTGTTCTTTTATATCGGAGATATGTTCTCTATGTAGTCCCAATTCAGTCTGTCCGTATATGGTACATAAATTGTTTCGGATTGTGTTTTACTCTGTACTCACGGTATGCCTCGCTGGTCCACCTTAATCAGTGTGCGGAGATTCCTACTGTGGCGTCCCACAGCTACACACTCCAGCCGCTCTCCGCTCCGGTGGTGTTGGTTTCGGTTTGCAGCGTCACCGGGATCTCGTCTCAGTTCTCGTGGGAGTTCGTTCGTGTCTTTCTTTCGTGAGTAGAGTAGAAAGATACTGCGCTTCTTTAACAATATACTTTAGTACATTGCCATGTATATTCGAGACTGGTTATCACACAGGTATTCCGCCCAGACGCTTTCGAGATGACTTATCTCTTCCTCAGTGGGTAACCTGTGGTCTGTATCATCTCGATTTTTATGTTCCCCTCATTAATAGTTAATTGGTTCCATTAGATTGGCAGACGTTGGGAATTATGTTGCAATGCTAAAAACTTGCTGTCTGTTGGTCTTTTCAATAATCATCATGGTTCCGTATGTTTTTTTGTACTTGGAATATTTTACATTTCACGGGAAAACAAGCATATATCCAACATAGAATAGTATATGGGTATCCATATTTATAAAATACCAGCCTTAAGGATACACAATGAACATAAATGTATTCAGCTCAGGATTATTGTAACTGGGTCCACATCTCATTCTTTCTAGTTTGAATGATACCCATCTCTCCAATGCGTTTTTCATGGATTACTCTCTAATCACATCCTTCCTGAGCTTCTTTTACTCTAATGTCACACTACTGTGTAATCTTCTAGGTAGATACATGACCATTCCAACAATTTTAATTCCCTCATAGTATAAACATTCAAATCATTTTCACTATTTTTTTGGAGGACCTTCCCGAAAGGAATAAACTACTCCCGTCCTAACATCCATTAATTAGTTCCCCCATGGTGTCAATGGATTTTCTTACGTGCGTTTTTCATGTGTTTTCTCTTTACAACTGCGTTTTCGTCAGAATGTATGCAGAATGGCCCTATTTACCCTCTTTTAGAGGATTCCTTTCAAGCCCATATTTATTCATAGATTCCATAAAATTCCCAATGACATCATAGATTTAATTACTTTTGTAAAGTCCTATATGGTAAATACACAATTCTTCCAAGTATTTATCGAGCATTTCTCATCTGTCAGTTCTCATACCGCATTAGTGAATTTTCATAGATACATTTTACATATGTTTTTTGGGATTTATGTTTGTAATCTATTTAGATATTATCCCCTTAATTTTCTCTTGATATTCAACACCCTTGTGAAATATTCTAATATGGATTAGAACATTACGTATGAAATGATTACATATAAGGTGGAGTACATTAACATATTGTCAATAATTTTTTTATATATACAAGGTGTACATCATCGAAATTTCATTAGGGTCAATGGTTCAATTAAAGCCAAAAATCTCTAAGTCTGAATTCAGACCTGCTGGAAGAAGACTACCAAAGTCGTAAATTCTTCTAGACTCAGCTCGGGACATTCTCATAATGTGGTTGCCTCCTCTCCAGTGTATGTCCACCTTCTCTAGGGATCCATTACCTGATGCACCGTATGAATTTAACTATTTTGAAGAAACAGTACGCCGCACGGGATTTAACGTGTCGAATGTATACTATGTATATCACCTGCTAGTATAATGAGTATTGCAACCTAAAATACACCGGTGTATACGTCATCCAAGGTGGGATCTCACTCTACCACATTAGCTGTGATCCACGAGAACCATCCCCACCGGGAGGAAACGGATACAGCTTTTTGATACAGAGAACCTTGGACACGACGTGTTCATATTATTACAAAATTCATGTCTTAGATATATCCATACTCCCTTTTTTATATACTTTTATATATTTTTATAATATCTGGTGAATTGTATTTAATGTATACATGTTTGATGTAAAGATATATATTTTATGACAATAATAAATCCATTTTATACTATTCCTCGTGATCTCCAATTGTTCTGAGTGCCGGTTCAACTTCTTAAAGATTCCAAGTAGAGCTTCAAGATGCAACAAGAAGAAATGGGAGTGAGACAAAACATTTTTTGAGCATTCAATTTAATGAAAACAGCGAATAAACTGAAACAGGCTGTTTTTCAGCTGATCAAAAGTTTAGGACCACACCTCCAAAAAAAAACTAAACCCCCCCAAAACAGAAATCCAACTTCCAAACATGAACTCAGTAATGAGCAGCTCCGCCGTTATTGTTGATCACTTCTAAAATTCGTTTCGGCATGCTTCATGCAAGCGTTTCCATGAGGTGAGTGGGAACATTTCTCCAAGTGGTGAAGACGGCCGCACGAAGGCCATCTACTGTCTAGAAACATAGAAACATATGAAACATAGAATGTGTCGGCAGATAAGAACCATTTGGCCCATCTAGTCTGCCCAATATATCTGAATCCTATGAATAGTCCCTGGCCCTATCTTATATGAAGGATAGCCTTATGCCTATCCCATGCATGCTTAAACCCCTTCACTGTATTTGCAGCCACCACTTCTGCAGGAAGGCTATTCCATGCATCCACTACTCTCTCAGTAAAGTAATACTTCTTTATATTACTTTTAAACCTTTGCCCCTCTAATTTAAAACTGTGTCCTCTTGTGGTAGTTTTTCTTCTTTTAAATATGCTCTCCTCCTTTACCGAGTTGATTCCCCTTATGTATTTAAAAGTTTCTATCATATCCCCTCTGTCTCTTCTTTCTTCCAAGCTATACATATTAAGGTCCTTTAACCTTTCCTGGTAAGTTTTATCCTGCAATCCATGTACTAGTTTAGTAGCTCTTCTCTGAACTCTCTCTAGAGTATCTATATCCTTCTGGAGATATGGCCTCCAGTACTGCGCACAATACTCCAAGTGAGGTCTCACCAGTGTTCTGTACAGCGGCATAAGCACTTCACTCTTTCTACTGCTTATACCTCTCCCTATACATCCAAGCATTCTGCTGGCATTTCGTGCTGCTCTATTACATTGTCTTCCCACCTTTAAGTCTTCTGAAATAATTACTCCTAAATCCCTTTCCTCAGATACTGAGGTCAGGACTGTGTCAAATATTCTATATTCTGCCCTTGGGTTTTTACGCCCCAGGTGCATTATCTTGCACTTATCCACATTAAATTTCAGTTGCCAGAGTTCTGACCATTCTTCTAGTTTTCCTAAATCCTTTTCCATTTGTCGTTTCCCTCCAGGAACTGTTGTCCATTTTTGTAAACTTCACTTGCCATCCATCCCCAAAGGTTCTCAATTGGATTTAGATCAGGGGAACACGCAGGATGGGCCAAAAGAGTGATGTTATTCTCCTGGAAGAAGTCCCTTGTACTGCGGGTATTGTGTACTGTAGCGTTGTTTGTTGAAAAACTCAGTCGTTACCAGACAGACGAGGGCCCTCAGTCATGAGGAATGCTCTCTGCATCTTCTGTACATAGGCAGTGGCCGTTTGACACCCTGCACTTCCTGAAGCTCCATTGTTCCACCGAAGGAAAAAGCACCCCAGACCATTATGGCGCCCCCTCCACTGTGGCTCGTAGTAAACATCTCAGGTGGGATCTGCTTGTCATGCCAGTAATGTTGGAATCTATCAGGACCATCAAGGTTAAATTTTTTCTCATCAGAGAATAAAAATTTCTTCCACCTTTGAATGTCCCATGTTTGGTGCTCTCTTGCAAAGTCCAAACGAGCAGTTCTGTGGCGTTCAAGGAGACGAGGTCTTTAGAGATGTTTTTTTGTTTTTGAAGCCCTTTAGTCTCAGATGCCGTCTGATGGTTATGGGGTTGCAGTCAGCACCAGTAAGGGCCTTAAGTTGGGTCGAGGATCGTCCAGTGTCTTGACGGACAGCCAATTGGATCCTCCGCCTCAGTGCTGATGAAATTTTTTTGGGTCTTCCACTTGACTTTTCTGTTCCATAACCCTCAGGATCATTTAAGAAATTCCAAATGACTGTCTTACTGCGTCCCACCTCAGCAGCGATGGCGCGCTGTGAGAGACCCTGCTTATGCAGTTCAACAACCCAACCACGTTTAAAAAGGGAGAGTTTTTTTGCCTTTGCCATCACAACGTGTGACTACCTGACAATGAATACACATCTTTGCACAGATTTGGCCTTTTAAAGGCATGTGGTCCTAAAATTTGGATCAGCTGAAAAAAAGCCTGTTTCAGTTTAATCATTATTTTCAATTAATTGAATGCTCAAAAAAGGTTTTGTCTCACTCTCATTTCTTTTTGTTGCATGTTGAAGCTCTACTTGCAACCTTGTTAAGATCCAACAATGTAAAATATGATTTTTTGCCATTTTTTAAGTTGTCTTAAACTTTTGATCAGGACTGTATTAGTGGTAAAAAAAAAAAGGGCTTAGCCGTGGTGTGGTGAAGTACTAAAATTACAGCCCTTTTTGTCATATATTAGTGGCAAAAGAAAAATATATTTGCCGTCAGCAGTGCAGTTACAGAGCCTTGCAAAAGTATTCATCCCCCTTGACTTTTTTCAGATTTTGGTACATTACAGCCTTAAGTTTAATGTTTTGTTAATCTGAATTTTATGTGATGGATCAGAACACAATAGTCTAAGTTGGTGAAGTGAAATGAGAATAATATATAAATAAAACTATTGTTTAGAAATAGAAAACAGAAAATTGGCATGTACGCATGTATTCATCCCCTTTGTTAAGAAGCCCATAAAAAGCTCTGGTGCAAGCAATTACCTTCAGAAGTCTCATAATTAGTGAAATTATGTCCACCTGTGTGCAATCTAAGTGTCACATGATCTGTCATTACATACACCTTTTTTGAAAGGCCCCAGAGGCTGCAACACCTAAGCAAGAGGCATCACTAACCAAACACTGTCATAAAGACCAAGGAACTCTCCAAACAAGTAAGGGACAAAGTTGTTGAGAAGTACAAGTCAGGGTTAGGTTATAAAAAAATATCCAAATCTTTGATAGAAACTTTTAAATACATAAAGGGAATCAACAAGGTAAAAGAGGAAAGAATATTTAAAAGAAGAAAAACTGCTACAAGAGGACATAGTTTTAAATTAGAGGGGCAAAGGTTTAAAAGTAATATCAGGAAGTATTACTTTACTGAGAGAGTAGTGGATGCATGGAATAGCCTTCCTGCAGAAGTGGCAGCTGCAAATACAGTGGAGGAGTTTAACCACCTCAGCCCCCAGTGCTTAAACACCCTGAAAGACCAGGCCACTTTTTACACTTCTGACCTACACTACTTTCACCGTTTATTGCTCGGTCATGCAACTTACCACCCAAATGAATTTTACCTCCTTTTCTTCTCACTAATAGAGCTTTCATTTGGTGGTATTTCATTGCTGCTGACATTTTTACTTTTTTTGTTATTAATCGAAATTTAACGATTTTTTTGCAAAAAAATGACATTTTTCACTTTCAGTTGTAAAATTTTGCAAAAAAAACGACATCCATATAGAAATTTTGCTCTAAATTTATAGTTCTACATGTCTTTGATAAAAAAAAAATGTTTGGGTAAAAAAAAAATGGTTTGGGTAAAAGTTATAGCGTTTACAAACTATGGTACAAAAATGTGAATTTCCGCTTTTTGAAGCAGCTCTGACTTTCTGAGCACCTGTCATGTTTCCTGAGGTTCTATAATGCCCAGACAGTACAAACACCCCACAAATGACCCCATTTCTGAAAGTACACACACTAAGGTATTCACTGATGGGCATAGTGAGTTCATAGAACTTTTTATTTTTTGTCACAAGTTAGCGGAAAATTATGATTTTTTTTTTTTTTTTTTTTTTTCTTACAAAGTCTCATATTCCACTAACTTGTGACAAAAAATAAAAAGTTCTATGAACTCACTATGCCCATCAGCGAATACCTTGGGGTCTCTTCTTTCCAAAATGGGGTCACTTGTGGGGAAGTTATACTGCCCTGGCATTCTAGGGGCCCAAATGTGTGGTAAGGAGTTTGAAATCAAATTCTGTAAAAAATGACCAGTGAAATCCGAAAGGTGCTCTTTGGAATATGGGCCCCTTTGCCCACCTAGGCTGCAAAAAAGTGTCACACATCTGGTATCTCCGTACTCAGGAGAAGGTGGGGAATGTGTTTTGGGGTGTCATTTTATATATACCCATGCTGGGTGAGAGAAATATCTTGGCAAAAGACAACTTTTCCCATTTTTTTATACAAAGTTGTCATTTGACCAAGATATTTATCTCACCCAGCATGGGTATATGTAAAAAGACACCCCAAAACACATTCCTCAACTTCTCCTGAGTACGGGGATACCAGATGTGTGACACTTTTTTGCAGCCTAGGTGGGCAAAGGGGCCCATATTCCAAAGAGCACCTTTCGGATTTCACTCCTCATTTTTTCCTGAATTTGATTTCAAACTCCTTACCACACATTTGGGCCCCTAGAATACCAGGGCAGTATAACTACCCCACAAGTGACCCCATTTTGGAAAGAAGACACCCCAAGGTATTCCGTGAGGGGCATGGCGAGTTCCTAGAATTTTTTATTTTTTGTCACAAGTTAGTGGAAAATGATGATTTTTTTTTTTATTTTTTTTTTTCATACAAAGTCTCATATTCCACAAACTTGTGACAAAAAATAAAAACTTCCATGAACTCACTATGCCCATCAGCGAATACCTTGGGGTCTCTTCTTTCCAAAATGGGGTCACTTGTGGGGTAGTTATACTGCCCTGGCATTCTAGGGGCCCAAATGTGTGGTAAGTAGGTAAATGACCTGTGAAATCCGAAAGGTGCTCTTTGGAATGTGGGCCCCTTTGCCCACCTAGGCTGCAAAAAAGTGTCACACATCTGGTATCTCTGTATTCAGGAGAAGTTGAGGAATGTGTTTTGGGGTGTCTTTTTACATATACCCATGCTGGGTGAGATAAATATCTTGGTCAAATGCCAACTTTGTATAAAAAAATGGGAAAAGTTGTCTTTTGCCAAGATATTTCTCTCACCCAGCATGGGTATATGTAAAATGACACCCCAAAACACATTCCCCAACTTCTCCCGATTACGGAGATACCAGATGTGTGACACTTTTTTGCAGCCTAGGTGGGCAAAGGGGCCCATATTCAAAAGAGCACCTTTCGGATTTCACAGGTCATTTTTTACAGAATTTGATTTCAAACTCCTTACCACACATTTGGGCCCCTAGAATGCCAGGGCAGTATAACTACCCCACAAGTGACCCCATTTTGGAAAGAAGAGACCCCAAGGTATTCGCTGATGGGCATAGTGAGTTCATGGAACTTTTTATTTTTTGTCACAAGTTAGTGGAATATGAGACTTTGTATGAAAAAAAAAAAAAAAAAAATCATCATTTTCCACTAACTTGTGACAAAAAATAAAAAATTCTAGGAACTCGCCATGCCCCTCACGGAATACCTTGGGGTGTCTTCTTTCCAAAATGGGGTCACTTGTGGGGTAGTTATACTGCCCTGGCATTTTCCAGGGGCCCTAATGTGTGGTAAGTAGGTAAATGACCTGTGAAATCCTAAAGGTGCTCTTTGGAATATGGGCCCCTTTGCCCACCTAGGCTGCAAAAAAGTGTCACACATGTGGTATCGCCGTATTCAGGAGAAGTTGGGGAATGTGTTTTGGGGTGTCATTTTACATATACCCATGCTGGGTGAGAGAAATATCTTGGCAAAAGACAACTTTTCCCATTTTTTTATACAAAGTTGGCATTTGACCAAGATATTTCTCTCACCCAGCATGGGTATATGTAAAATGACACCCCAAAACACATTCCCCAACTTCTCCTGAGTACGGCGATACCAGATGTGTGACACTTTTTTGCAGCCTAGATGCGCAAAGGTGCCCAAATTCCTTTTAGGAGGGCATTTTTAGACATTTGGATACCAGACTTCTTCTCACGCTTTGGGGCCCCTAGAATGCCAGAGCAGTATAAATACCCCACATGTGACCCCATTTTGGAAAGAAGACACCCCAAGGTATTCAATGAGGGGCATGGCGAGTTCATAGAAATTTTTTTTTTTTGGCACAAGTTAGCGGAAATTGATATTTTTAATTTTTTTCTCACAAAGTCTCCCGTTCCGCTAACTTGGGACAAAAATTTCAATCTTTCATGGACTCAATATGCCCCTCACGGAATACCTGGGGGTGTCTTCTTTCCGAAATGGGGTCACATGTGGGGTATTTATACTGCCCTGGCATTCTAGGGGCCCTAAAGCGTGAGAAGAAGTCTGGAATATAAATGTCTAAAAAATTTTACGCATTTGGATTCCGTGAGGGGTATGGTGAGTTCATGTGAGATTTTATTTTTTGACACAAGTTAGTGGAATATGAGACTTTGTAAGAAAAAAAAAATAAATTCTGCTAACTTGGGCCAAAAAAATATCTGAATGGAGCCTTACAGAGGGGTGATCAATGACAGGGGGGTGATCAATGACAGGGGGGTGATCAATGACAGGGGGGGTGATCAATGACAGGGGGGTTGATCAATGACAGGGGGGTGATCAGGGAGTCTATATGGGGTGATCACCACAGTCATTGATCACGCCCCTGTAAGGCTTCATTCAGACGTCCGGATGCGTTTTGCGGATCCGATCCATCTATCAGTGCATCCGTAAAAATCATGCGGACATCTGAATGGAGCTTTACAGGGGGGTAATCAATGACAGGGGGGTGATCAGGGAGTCTATATGGGGTGATCACCACAGTCATTGATCACTCCCCTGTAAGGCTTCATTCAGACGTCCGGATGCGTTTTGCGGATCCGATCCATCTATCAGTGGATCCGTAAAAATCATGCGGACATCTGAATGGAGCTTTACAGGGGGGTGATCAATGACAGGGGGGTGATCAGGGAGTCTATATGGGGTGATCACCACAGTCATTGATCATGCCCCTGTAAGGCTTCATTCAGACGTCCGGATGCGTTTTGCGGATCGGATCCATCTATCAGTGCATCCGTAAAAATCATGCGGACATCTGAATGGAGCTTTACAGGGGGGTGATCAATGACAGGGGGGTGATCAGGGAGTCTATATGGGGTGATCACCACAGTCATTGATCACGCCCCTGTAAGGCTTCATTCAGACGTCCGGATGCGTTTTGCGGATCGGATCCATCTATCAGTGCATCCGTAAAAATCATGCGGACATCTGAATGGAGCTTTACAGGGGGGTGATCAGGGAGTCTATATGGGGTGATCACCACAGTCATTGATCACGCCCCTGTAAGGCTTCATTCAGACGTCCGGATGCGTTTTGCGGATCGGATCCATCTATCAGTGCATCCGTAAAAATCATGCGGACATCTGAATGGAGCTTTACAGGGGGTTGATCAATGACAGGGGTGTAATCAATGACAGGGGGGGTGATCAGGGAGTCTATATGGGGTGATAACCACAGTCATTGATCACGCCCCTGTAAGGCTTCATTCAGACGTCCGGATGCGTTTTGCGGATCCGATCCATCTATCAGTGGATCCGTAAAAATCATGCGGACATCTGAATGGAGCTTTACAGGGGGGTAATCAATGACAGGGGGGTGATCAATGACAGGGGGGTGATCAGGGAGTCTATATGGGGTGATCAGGGGTGATCAGGGGCTAATAAGGGGTTAATAAGTGACGGGGGGGGGGTGTAGTGTAGTGTAGTGGTGCTTGGTGGGACTTTACTGAGCTACCTGTGTCCTCTGGTGGTCGATCCAAACAAAGGGGACCACCAGAGGACCAGGTAGCAGGTATATTAGACGCTGTTATCAAAACAGCGTCTAATATACCTGTTAGGGGTTAAAAAAAACACATCTCCAGCCTGCCAGCGAACGATCGCCGCTGGCAGGCTGGAGATCAACTCTCTTACCTTCCGTTCCTGTGAGCGCGCGCGCCTGTGTGCGCGCGTTCACAGGAAATCTCGCCCATCGCGAGATGACGCATATATGCGTGACTCTGCGCAGGGCTGCCACCTCCGGAACGCGATCCTGCGTTAGGCGGTCCGGAGGTGGTTAAGCATGCATGGGATAGGCATAAGGCCATCCTTCATATAAGATAGGGCCAGGGGCTATCCATAGTATTTAGTATATTGGGCAGACTAGATGGGCCAAATGGCTCTTATCTGCCGACACATTCTATGTTTCTATGTTTCTATGATGATCCCCAGAAGCACCATCAAATCTATCATAACCAAATGGAAATACATGGCACAACAGCAAACCTGCAAAGAGACGGCAGCCCACCAAAACTCACGGACCAGGCAAGGCGGGCATTAATCAGAGAGGCAGCACAGAGACCTAAAGTAACCCTGGAGGAGATGCAGAGTTCCACAGCAGAGACTGGAGAATCTGTACATAAGACGACAATAAGCCGTAAGCTCCATAGAATTGGGCTTTATGGCAGAGTGGCCAGAAGAAAGCCATTACTTTCAGCTAAAAACATTGTGAGTTTGCGCAAACCCAACACAACACATCACCCAAAGAACACTATCCCCACAGTGAAACATGGTGGTGACCGCATCATGCTGGGGGGATGTTTTTCAGCAGTCGGGACTGGGAAACTGGTCAGAGTTGAGGGAAAGATGGATGGTGCTAAATACAGGGATATTCTTGAGCAAAACCTGTATCACTCTGTGCGTGATCTGAGGCTAGGACGGAGGTTCACCTTTCAGCAGGACAATGACCCCAAACACACTGCTAAAGCAACACTTGAGTGGTTTAAGGGGAAACATGTAAATTTGTTGAAATGGCCTAGTCAAAGCCCAGATCTCAATCCAATAGAAAATCTGTGGTCAGAATTAAAGATTGCTGTTTACAAGCGCAAACCATCCAACTTGAAGGAGCTGGAGCAGTTTTGCAAGGAGGAATGGGCAAAAATCCCAGTGGTAAGATGTGGCAAGCTCATAGAGCAGGGATCAGCAACCTTTGGCACTCCAGCTGTTATGAAACTACAATTCCCAGCATGCTCTATTCATTTCTATGTGAATTCGTAGGAGAGCAGAGCAAGTATGCATGCTGGGAGTTGTAGTTTCACAACAGCTGGAGTGCCGGAGGTTGCCTAGCCCTGTCATAGAGACTTATCCAAAGCGACTTGGAGCTGTGATTGCCGCAAAAAGTGGCTCTACAAAGTATTGACTTTAGGGGGGTGAATAGTTATGCACATTGACTTTTTCCGTTATTTTGTCTTTTTTGTTGTTTGCTTCACAATAAAAAAAAAAAAAAACATCTTCAAAGTCAAGGGGGGTATCTGTTTTAAAGCCATTTTTGTCATGTATTAGTGGCAAAAGAAAAATATATTTGCCGGTCTGCGGAGCAGTTATATGTTTTAAAGCCTTTTGTGGCATGTATTAGCGGTAAAAGAAAAAAAATATTTGCCGGTCAGCGGTGCAGTTATATGTTTTAAAGCAATTTTTGCCGTGTGTTAGTGGCAAAACAAAAATATATTTGCCGATCAGCGGTGCAATTATATGTTTTAACCACTTTCAGACCGGGCCATTTACCCGCTTCCTGACCAGGCCTAATTTTGCAAATCTGACATGTGTCACTTTATGTGGTAATAAATTTGGAACACTTTTACTTTTCCAAGCCATTCAGAGAGTGTTTTCTCGTGACACTTTGTACTTCATGTTAATGGTAAATTTGAGTCAATATGTTTTACCTATATTTATAAAAATAAATCCAAAAGTTAATGAAAATTTGAAAAAAACACTGTTTTCTAAATTTGAATATGTCTGCTTTTAACACAGATAGTGATGCCTCATAAAATATTCATTAATTACCATCCCCATATATTTAATTTATGTGGGCATCATTTTGGTAATTTACTTTTTTAGGACGTTAGAAAGTTTAGAATTTGTAAAGCAATTTTTTGAAAATTTTAAGAACATTTCCAAAGTCTACTTTTTTAAGGACCAGTTCAGTTCTGAAGTCACTTTGTGGGGCTTACATAGTGGAAACCCCCCATAAATGACCCCATTGTAGAAACTACACCCCTCAAGTTACTCAAAACTGATTTTACAAACTCTGTTAACCCTTTAGGTATTCCACAAGAATTAAAGGAAAATGGAGATGAAATTTCTAAATTTCACATTTTTGGCAGATTTTCCATTTTAATCCTTTTTTTTTCTTTAACACATCGAGGTTTAACAGCCAAACAAAACTTAATATTTATTAGCCTGATTCTGCGGTTTACACAAACACCTCACATGTGGTCGTAAACTGATGTAAGGGCACACGGCAGAGCGCAGAAGAAAAGGAGTGCCATATGGTTTTTGGAAGGCAGATTTTACTGGACTGGTTTTTAGATGCCATGTCCCATTTGAAGCCCCCCTGATGCACCCTTACAGAAGAAACTCCAAAAAAGTGACCCCCTTTTAGAAACTAAGGGATATGGTGCCAGTTTTATTGGTACTATTTTGGGGCACAGATGATTTTTAAATGCTCTATATTATTTTTTTTGTGAGGCTGTTTTATATTTTACAACATTCTTCTGAGGGTATTATCATGTGCTATTTTTATAGAGCAGGTTGTTAGGGATGCAATGATATCAAATATGTCTACTTTCTTTGTGTGTTTCAGTTTTACATAATAAAGCATTTTTGAAAAAAAAAAATGTTTTGTGTCTCCATATTTATTTATTTTTTTCTGCCGATCATCTTGTGCAGGGGCTCGTTTTTTGCAGGAAGAGTTGAAGTTTTTAATGGTACCATTTTTTGGTACATATGATTTTTTGGATCTTTCATTATACACTTTATGGGACAAGGTGACTAAAAAAATTGTTGTTTTAGCACAGTTTTTATTTATTAATTTTTACAGTGTTCACCTAAGGGGATAGGTCATGGGACATTACTATAGAGCAGATCATTATGGACGTGGCAATACCTAATATGTATACTTTTTCTTATTTATTTAAGTTTTAAACAATAATAGCATTTTTGAAACCAAAAAAATTATATTTTAATGTCTCCATAGTCTGAGAGCCATAGCTTTTTTAGTTTTTGACCAATTGTCTTAATTAGGGTCAAATTTTTTGCGGGGTGAGGTGATGGTTTGATTCGTACTATTTTGGGGGCATACACATTTTTGATCGCTTGGTGTTGCACTTTATGTGATAGGTGACAAAAAAAATTGCTTTTTTTGGCACTGTTTTTATTTTTTATTTTATACGGTGTTCATCTGAGGGGTTAGGTCATGTGATATTTTTATAGAGCAGGTTGTTATGGATGCGGCAATACCTAATATGTCTACTTTTTTTATTTATTTCACTTTAACACTATAATAATAGCAGCTTTGAAGCAAAAAAAATCATATTTTAGTGTTTTTGACCGATTGTCTTATGTAGAGTCTCATTTTTTGCGGAATAAGGTGACGGTTTGATTTGAACTATTTTGGGGGACATACACCTTTTTTATTGCTTGGTGTTGCAATTTTTGTGATGTAAGGTGACAACAAATGGCTTTTTTGGCACTGTATTTATTTAATTTTTTTTACGGTGTTTACCTGAGGGGTTAGGTCATGTGATAGTTTTATAGAGCTGTTTGTTATGGATATGGATACCTAATATATATACTTTTTTTTTATTTCACTTTAACACAATAATAGCATTTTTAAAACAAAAAAACATGTTTTAATGTCTCCATGTTCTGAGAGCTATTGTTTTTTTGACCGATTTTCTAATGTAGGGGTTAGGTCATGTGATATTTTTATAGAGCTGGTTGCAGGTGACAAAAATGGCTTTTTTTTTTACACATTTATTATTTTTTTATTGTGTTTATTGGACCGGGTGGATCATGTGATATATTTATAGAGCCGGCCATCACGGACGCAGCAATAACAAATATGTCTATTTTTTTTATTTTTTATTATTACCTAATTTGGGATTTTTTTTTTTATATATGTGAAACCTTTTTTTTTTTTTTATGGAACACTTTATTTATTTATTTATTTATTTATTATATACTTTGCATCCCCCATAAGATCATACAAGACCTGGGGGGACATTTAACTTCACATTTTTTTTTTTCACTATTGATTTCTCTTTTAACTCGGGGCTGACATAGTAGCCCCACTTACAGGGGAAATACACCTTCCAAAGAGGCTGTACAGCATAATACTGTGCTGTACAGCCTTAGTGCAGGGCTGATCAAGTTCTTTGGAAGACCTGACAGCTCCTGTACTCTCCTGGCCACTCTCCTTGCCACGGCAGTCACATGACCACCGAGTCGGGACAGGAAGCGCATAGCTTTTTTGGGGTGTTTTAATTTCCTTTTTATTAATTTTTTTGATTTAACAGTATGTCAGACAGAGAAGTGCCAGTCCCTGCACAGGGGAGTGGGAGAGGCCTAAATGTTTTTTTGCGCCGGCAGAGGTCGCAGCAGAGTAAGGGGGAGTGGCAGCATGGGTCACTTCCAGAGGCCTGAGCAAACAGTGTCAGCTAGTGGTCGAGTTGTGACCAGCAACCCAGCGGTTCTTGAATGGTTGACTAGGACATCCACTTCGTCTCAAGTGACATCAGACACCCCCAGCCAAGAGTCAGTGGGTTCGTCAGACACAACTCTTAGTTGGCATGGCCCGAGAGCAGGCCCTGTGCCGTCACCTGTCCTCAACCTGCCTCTTTCCTTTTCTGTTCCCTCAGCCAGAGAAGTATTGTATGCTTTGGGCTCAGCCCCACTATTCAGCGAGGACGATCTACTAGAGGACAGTCAGCAGATACTGGCCAGCAAACATGCGGAGGAGACATCCGCCGCTTCCACCGCTAGGCGGGCAAGTAGTGATGAGGAGAGTGTCGTGGGAGCTGGTTTTGCGAGCAGTGAGGCTCCTGACCCAGAGACTGTTGAGGAGGATATCAGTAGCATGATGATGATGTAGTTGATCGCACTTGGGAGCCGGATGATGAAGGGGCTTCATCATCGGGAGAAAAAGGTGGCAGCTTGCCCGTGAGGCAGTGGCAGAGCCAGCAAGTCGCTAGCGTGGCCAAGCCGCTAGGGTGGCAGCAGTGGGAGGTCGGTAGCCAAACGTTCCAGTGGTAGACCACCCGCTTCGCAGGAGCCTACCTGCCCGGAAAGTAGTGGTGCATGGGTTCAAGGAAGCAGTGGTGGTAGCAGTAAATCAGTGCGTAGTGTTGGGGGTAAAATCACCTACTCAGCGGTGTGGCAGTTTTTTGTTAAGCCGCCAGAAGAGGCGAACATGGTAACATGTAGAATCTGTTGGCAGAAGGTGAAGCATGGCCAGGGTGCCAAAGTTAGCACCACGGCCCTGGGTCAATATATGCAGCGTCAGCATAAAGTGGCCTGGGAGAACCGTTGCTCTGATATAGTGGTCCAGCCTGCTGCAGCAACCGCTGCATCACCTACTGGCACGCACCCGGTTTCAGGCAGTCAAGGCTCCACCACCTCAGCCTAAGGGAGCTGTCTGTCCTTCCCATCATCTGCTGGTCCTGATGGTCCTGCTCCTCCTCCTTCTCCTACTCCTCGTCAGTCAATCCATCAGCAAATGATTACAGAAGCGATTGCCAAGAGACAACAGTATGCGTGCACTCGGGCAGAAGCTGAATGTGCTCCTGTCCAAGTTGCTGGTGCTGCAGTCCCTCCATTTCCAAGTGGTGGACTCTGCACCTTTCAGAGAACTGATGGCTTGTGCCGAGCCAAGGTGGAGAGTCCCAAACCGTCATTTTTTTTGCCAAAAAGGCAGTAGCAGCCCTGCACACGTATGTAGAACAGAAGGTGGGCCAGTCCTTGAGCATGTCGGTGTCTGCCAAAGTGCACGGCTGCGCTAACATGTGGAGCTGTAACTACGGTCAGGGACAATATATGTCCTTTACAGCCCACTGGGTGAATGTGGTTCTTGCACAGCCACACCAGCAACTTGGCCAGGTGACGCCGCTTTCACCTCCACATTGTCACACCGTTGGTCCTGCAGCAATGTCCGCCTCTGCCTCCTCATCCTCCACCGTGTCCTCAGCCTCCACTGCAGGGACAATTCACAGTGCCCCTCCGGCATACCACATGTGCAGGGCATGGCGGTGTCACGCTGTTCTGCACCTCGTTTGCCTGGGTGAGTCACACAAGGGAGGAACTGCTCCTTGTCCTTCATCAAAAAATCGAGTCATGGCTTTCTCCGCGACAACTCAAAATCTGAACCATGGTGACCGACAACAGGAAGAACATGGTGTCGGCGCTGCATCAAGGAGGGCTGAGCCATGCAGCCTGCATGGCACATCTATTCAATCTAGTTGTCAAGCGGTTCCTGAAGTCTTCCACCCATCTACAAGACATCCTAAAAATGGCCAGGAAACTTTGCATGCACTTCAGACACTCATACACTGCAAAGCACACCCTCCTTGAGCTGCAGCCGCAGAACGGCATCCCCCAACATAGGCTGATATGCGACATTTCCACCATTGGAATTCCACCCTTCATATGTTGGACCGACTGTACGAACAGAGAAAGGTCTGATGATCCAAGCAGACAGGAGTAGAGATGTCGCGAACATAAAATTTTCCGTTCACGAACGGCGAACCTGAATTTCTGCAAATGTTCACGAACAGTCGAACCGGGCGAACCGCCATAGACTTCAATAGGCAGGCGAATTTTAAAACCCACAGGGACTCTTTCTAGCCACAATAGTGATGGAAAAGTTGTTTCAAGGGGACTAACACCTGGACTGTGGCATGCCGGAGGGGGATCCATGGCAAAACTCCCATGGAAAATTACATAGTTGACGCAGAGTTGGATTTTAATCCATAAAGGGCATAAATCACCTAACAATCCAAATTTTTTTTGAACAACGTGGTTTAAAACATCCAGTCTGTGTATACGATCAGGTATGATGTTGTATCGATCAGGTAGTGTAAGGGTTACGCCCGCTTCACAGACATTGACAGACCAGACTCCCCTTTTAATGCACCGCAAACAACCGCAAACAGTCCATTTACCCAACTGCAAACTTCCCATTTGCACAAGGTTGGATACCAAACTAGCCATGTTCCGTTGATGTCATTGAAGGTTTCTTCCTCCACCCAGCCACGTACAACACCAAGGGTCCCCGAAAGGTGAATTGAATTGATTTTTCGAACGGGGAGATGGTTAAAAAAACGCTGGCTCCCTCCCCTTTGTTTGAATCCACGCCACGGTCACTGCGTCTGCGCCATGCAATTTACAGTCACACCCGTGAGAGGTATTTTCTGTAGTACTATTCTCATCAGTTTAATCCCTGTATGGTCCCCAATCTGGGATCCATTTATTAAATGGATTTTTCGAACGGGGAGATGGTTAAAAAAACGCTGGCTCCCTCCCCTTTGTTTGAATTCACGCCATGGTCACTGCGTCTGCGCCGTGCAATTTACTGTCACACCCATGAGTGGTATTTTCTGTAGTACTATTCTCATCAGTTTAATCCCTGTATGGTCCCCAATCTGGGATCCATTTATTAAATTGATTTTTCGAACGGGGAGATGGTTAAAAAAACGCTGGCTCCCTCCCCTTTGTTTGAATCCACGCCAAGGTCACTGCGTCTGCTCCGTGCAATTTACTGTCACACCCAATATGAGTGGTATTTTCTGCAGTTCTCTCTTCTCATCAGTTTAAATAGAATTTTTTTTTTATCTGCGAGGTATTTGTGAGTGAGTGACACCCTGTAACGGTATGAGTGGAGGCCTAGCCACTAGCCAGTGGCCACAATACAGTCTGTGTGGGCCTGACACACACTGGCTTGCAACTGTGATTATATCACAGAAAAAGATTAAATAGAATTTTTTTTTATCTGCGAGGTATTTTCTGTCACACCCTGTATGAATGGTGTGCACACAGTACTGTCTGTGACTGAGCCTGCAGCCTCTCACACACGGGCAGGCAACTGCAATATATACAGTACAGACCAAAAGTTTGGACACACCTTCTCATTCAAAGAGTTTTCTTTATTTTCATGACTATGAAAATTGTAGATTCACACTGAAGGCATCAAAACTATGAATTAACACATGTGGAATTATTTACATAACAAACAAGTGTGAAACAACTGAAAATATGTCATATTCTAGGTTCTTCAAAGTAGCCACCTTTTGCTTTGATTACTGCTTTGCACACTCTTGGCATTCTCTTGATGAGCTTCAAGAGGTAGTCCCCTGAAATGGTTTTCACTTCACAGGTGTGCCCTGTCAGGTTTAATAAGTGGGATTTCTTGCCTTAAAAATGGGGTTGGGACCATCAGTTGCGTTGAGGAGAAGTCAGGTGGATACACAGCTGATAGTTCTACTGAATATACTGTTAGAATTTGTATTATGACAAGAAAAAAGCAGCTAAGTAAAGAAAAACGAGTGGCCATTATTACTTTAATAAATGAAGGTCAGTCAGTCAGCCGAAAAATTGGGAAAACTTTGAAAGTAAGGGCTATTTAACCATGAAGGAGAGTGATGGGGTGCTGCGCCAGATGACCTGGCCTCCACAGTCACCGGACCTGAACCCAATCGAGATGGTTTGGGGTGAGCTGGACCGCAGAGTGAAGGCAAAAGGGCCATCAAGTGCTAAGCATCTCTGGGAACTCCTTCAAGACTGTTGGAAGACCATTTCAGGGGACTACCTCTTTAAGCTCATCAAGAGAATGCCAAGAGTGTGCAAAGCAGTAATCAAAGCAAAAGGTGGCTACTTTGAAGAACCTAGAATATGACATATTTTCATTTGTTTCACACTTGTTTGTTATCTATATAATTCCACATGTGTTAATTCATAGTTTTGATGCCTTTATAGTCATGAAAATAAAGAAAACTCTTTGAATGAGAAGGTGTGTCCAAACTTTTGGTCTGTACTGTATATGAAAAAAAAAAAAAGCAGACTGATGTACCAGCCCTGAAAAGGGCTTTTTGGGGTGCTGTCAGGACGCTGTCCTTACAGCAGATGAGTCTGTGGACACAGAACACTGCCCTAGCTAACGCTTTCCCTATTGAATCAGCAGCAGCAGCAGCACTGTCCCTTCTCTCACTGAGAATGCAGCTTCCGAATGAATCTAAAATGGATGCTGTCCAGGAGGTGGGAGGGTCTGGGAGGGAGGGTCTGCTGCTGATTGGCTGGAATGTGTCTGCTGACTGTGAGGTACAGGGTCAAACTTTACTCAATGATGATGTATACGGGGCGGACCGAACATCGCATATGTTCGCCCGCCGCGGCGAACGCGAACAAGCTATGTTCGCCGGGAACTATTCGCCTGTGAACTATTCGGGACATCTCTAGATAGGAGTACTCCCCTGTGTAACTTTGATGACAGCCTATGGAAGCTCATGCGTGACACCTGCCGTTTGCTCAGTCCCTTTGAGGAGGCCACATTATTTGCCAATCGCCAGGACTACGGGATGAACAACGTTATTCCACTGCTTCATGTCCTGGAACAGATGCTGGTAAATCTGGCTGGTCAGGAGACTGGAGACCAGTGATGAGCTGCAGGGGCAATATTTGAATTTGCGATATTCCTCAATATTTTGGGTGAATATTCGTCATATATTCGCGAATTCCTGAATTCATTATATCTCTAGTCATTATTTTTTTGATTGCAAAAAATCAGCAATCGGAAATTTTGCGATAAAAAATGTGCGATAAAAATTTGCAATGCAAAAATTTGCGATCAACACTACTCCTAAAGTCAAAGATATTGCAGCCTTCTCATTCGCCCACAAGCAAGAAGCAGTGAGGGATCATGGGTACTGATGAAAGAAAATCTAGAATGTTCACGATTACGAAGATGTAGCACTATATTCTAGATATTCGCAAATTCTCAAAGTGCCAATATTCGTGAGAAAAATTTGCGATTAGAATATTTTCGATGAACACTACTAGAGACGTGGCGCCTAGATCTCACGGCCACATGAGCCCTGTGGGGGCTGAACTGGAGGAGGAGGAGGAAATTAGAGCACAAGCAATGTGTAGCAAAATGGGTGGTATTTCTACACAGATGACAGGAGAGGAGGAGCAGCCAGAGGAGCAACAGCGCGATGAGGAAGACGAGGCAGAGGACCCAGACACACCGTGCAAGTATGCAGTGGAGATGGAGGCAGGGAGTCCCTCCGAGTCACTTGCACAAATGGCCTGATGCATGCTCACTTGCTTGTGTAGTGACAGCTGAATTGTCACCATTCGGCAAATGGATGACTTTTGGCTCTGCACCTTGTTGGACCCTCATTACTGTTCCAATATGGGGCCTTTTTCACACCCGCTGAGAGGGAGGACAAACTGACCTACTACAGAGACATCCTATGTAGTGAGTTGCCATCGTCCATCCTCTCGCAGGTCTGACCTGGGGGGCCCACTGCACTCACTTTCCTCTGCCATGGCTGATGTGGCAGGGTGGGGGGGGTAGGAGCAGTTACAGCTCCACCAGCAGCAACTTCAGTCTAGAGTCGCTGATGAGCAGCTTTCTTCACCCGCCTAGTAAAGAAACCACTCATCAGCAGCAGCAGCTAGACCTGGAGCAGGACCTGAACTAACAGGTGGTGGCATACTTGAAAAGCATCTTGCCACCCCACATTAAAGATCCGCTGGACTACTGGGAAGCCAAACTGGATTTGTGGCCGCAACTAGCAGAGTTTGCCCTGGAAAAGGTGTCCTGCCCGGCCGGTAGTGTGGCATCAGAGCGGGTGTTTAGTGCGGCGGGGGCCATAGTTACCCCAAGAAGAACTCGCCTGTCCACCCAAAATGTGGAGAGACTGGCCTTTGTCAAGATGAATCAGGCACGGATCAACCAGGATTTTCTCCCACCAATGCCTGATGCATCAGACTAGATCATCCATGGTGCAACACCAACACTTTGACAAAAGAGACTGGTTTCTTCTGGCTACCTGCCTCAGCTACTACTCTGATGCTGTCACCCGCCTGATGCCACACATCTGATGCCAAGTGCTCCTTCTTTCACCCACCATCTTCCGCAGGTATTGGTATTGCCGCCCACCTGATGCTGCTGCCACCTCCACACTATGTCACTTTGCCATTCTGTGGTCTTCTGATGCTGCTCCCACCTCCACACTATGTCACCTTGCCACTCTGTGGTCTTCTGACGCTGCTGCCACCTCCATACTGGTATTGTGCCACTCTTTGGCCTCCTGGTGCTTCCGCAACCTCCAGAATCTGTCATTGGGCTACTCTGTGGTCTCCTCATGCTGCTGCCACCTCCACACTATGTCACCTTGCCACGCTGTGGTCTCCTCATGCTGCTGCCACCTCCACACTTTGTCACCTTGCCACTTTTTGAACTCCTGATGCTGCTGCCACCTCCACACTCTCATTGTGCCACTCTGTGGCCTCCTCCTGATGCTGCTGCCACCTCCACACTCTGTTATTGTGCCAATCTGTGGCCTCCTCATGCTGCTCCCACCTCACCACTACTGTATGTCATAGGGCCACTCTGTGGACTTCTCATGCTTTTCCAACCCTCCCCACTTCATGACTGGGCCACTTTTTTGCCTTTCGGCCTGGCTGACATCATCATTTATTTGACCCTTCTTCTGATCTGTCAGAAGGAAGGAAAAATGAGACTCACAATGGATCCTGTCTCTGTAGCGGCTGTAAGGCCTGTATGGTCCCATCAGAATTGGCTCGTGATTTGGTAGCCAAATCAGGAGTGGGTACAAAACATAGAAGACATGCAAATATTCCATTCACGTGTCATCTCTGTTTTGGATCCACTCCTGTTTTATTTGGAATTAGCAATACTGATGGATTACTGACCAAATGGTGACTGAGTAAAGGCGGATACTCCACAGACAGAATCCATTTTTTGGGGGGTTATAGTTCTGAGGGACCAGAGGAAGGGCAAAATAATCAGTGATGTCAACACAAACTTACTGCTGACACCCTCTGCACTCTGTCTAGGTGGGCTCTACTTGTATAAGCGTTTAATAGAACAGGTTCTGTAGACATCTATGTGGAATCAGCTGACGAAAGTGTAAAAGGAGTGCGCTTCTTGTTGACACTAACATCGACCTGTAAGGCTGAGTTCATACTTGAGTTATTTGGTCAGTTTTGGCCCCGTGACTGCCCAAATAAGTGAAGTGTGCAGTGATTCTAAGAGTGACGCCTGTCATCTGCATGTCATACGAACTCACAGTATTATTTCACTACCAAAGCAGACTCCCTATGTGTGTTACTGCAAGGCACAGTGTTCTACACCACTATAAAGGCTCTCTGCAGCCAGGAAATAGATGTTTTTTAACGCAATTCGGGGACATCATAAAACATTTAATGTGAAAATGGCTTAATGTAGCTTAATGTACCATAATGTGCCTAAACCTCAATCAATTGCCTTGAGACTTTGCACACCCAGCTTCCCAAACCTATCCTGAGAGTTTCCCTTTAAGACGCATAAAAATGGCCCCTGATTAAAATACATATTTTTTGTGGGAATTCTTGCCAATGATCCCCCTCTGGTATATCACTGTCCATGTTGTGGAACTATTTGTGTACTTCTAGTAAGTGTTTGCTGGCTGCAAATACGAGCTGAAGGTTTTTCAGGTTCGCCTGCCATTAAAGTGAATGGGGCCAGCTGCCAACTTGCCGTTCTCGTACATTTGAACGCGTTCGCGCAATCACGTTCGCAAACCGTCCCGGACGATGTTCGTTGATCACTAAACCTAAGTTTCCAACTTCCCAAACCTATCCTGGAAGTTTCATGGATTTTGGCTACTCACAAGGCAAATGAGTGACATTAAGCTTGTTTTTTGGGGAGCTTAATGTGATTTAACGTACAAAAAAACAACTCAGCTGTTAACCAATTTCCCCAAAACTTCCCATCCTACTAGACTCTCTGTATGCCAACATATTCTGAAGATTTGGGGTCATTTGATAAAACATACCAAAAGTTATTCACATTAAACTATTTTATTCCTTTTTGAAAACATTTAGCTTAATGTTAAAATAACTTAATGTACCATAATGTGCCTAAACCAAGAGATGTCGCGAACATAAAATTTTCCGTTCGCAAACGGTGAACGCGAATTGCGAACGGGCGAACCGGGCAAACCGCCATAGACTTCAATAGGCAGGCGAATTTTAAAACCCACAGGGACTCTTTTTGGCCACAATAGAGATGGAAAAGTTGTTTCAAGGGGACTAACACCTGGACTGTGGCATGCCGGAGGGGGATCCATGGCAAAACTCCCATGGAAAATTACGTAGTTGACGCAGAGTCTGGTTTTAATCCATAAAGGGCATGAATCACTGTTAGCGGTTTTTCTCAGGCAGGTTTATGCTGGTATAAGATGAGGCATCAGACCTCCAACCCATGAATATTTCCCTGTGCAATGAATATCCGGTTTGCTTCTTATCAGGAGATAAATTTCAACCGTGAGTCAACATAGGTTGTTAAATATCTGACATCTTTATTTTTCAGCACATACTTATAGGGCCTTTTGGGGGTGGGCGCATATTGTCTCTCAAGATCCAATTGGAACAATCCTGGTAGTTCTTAGGAGGCCTTGGGAACATGTGTTGTCAAAATACAGTTGAAACTTTGTTAAACAATGCTGGTATCTGCTATATACAATACTTGCAAAAGGGCTATTTTACATTGAACAGGTTTTCCTCTACATGCTAATAAGTTGAATAGGTTATCACAGTTCGTTGTCATTGTATGTGAGGTGAGATGTTAAATAGCCTTTTGTTCAGGGATGCTGCTATTGTGTCCAGCACTGGCAGGGTGTGAGATATGTTAATTCGAGGTACTGCATTCCACAAGAGATGAGGCTTGTATAATATATGTCTAATCTGTGATGTATCAAAAGTAAGATTATGAAAAATCCCTTTCAATCCAACCATTGATCCCAACTTTTATATATATATATAAAAACGTGATCACTATACGTTTTCTTCCATCTAAGGCCGTGTGTGTGTGTGTGTGTGTATGTATATATACACTCACCTAAAGAATTATTAGGAACACCTGTTCTATTTCTCATTAATGCAATTATCTAGTCAACCAATCACATGGCAGTTGCTTCAATGCATTTAGGGGTGTGGTCCTGGTCAAGACAATCTCCTGAACTCCAAACTGAATGTCAGAATGGGAAAGAAAGGAATTTTGAGCGTGGCATGGTTGTTGGTGCCAGACGGGTCGGTCTGAGTATTTCACAATCTGCTCAGTTACTGGGATTTTCACGCACAACCATTTCTAGGGTTTACAAAGAATGGTGTGAAAAGGGAAAAACATCCAGTATGCGGCAGTCCTGTGGGCAAAAATGCCTTGTGGATGCTAGAGGTCAGAGGAGAATGGGCCGACTGATTCAAGCTGATAGAAGAGCAACATTGACTGAAATAACTACTCGTTACAACCGAGGTATGCAGCAAAGCATTTGTGAAGCCACAACACGCACAACCTTGAGGCGGATAGGCTACAACAGTAGAAGACCCCACCGGGTACCACTCATCTCCACTACAAATAGGAAAAAGAGGCTACAATTTGCACGAGCTCACGAGCTCACCAAAATTGGACTGTTGAAGACTGGAAAAATGTTGCCTGGTCTGATGAGTCTCGATTTCTGTTGAGACATTCAAATGGTAGAGTCGTGCCCTGGATGTGCATCCCTCAAATCTCCATCAACTGCAAGATGCTATCCTATCAATATGGGCCAACATTTCTAAAGAATGCTATCAGCACCTTGTTGAATCAATGCCACGTAGAATTAAGGCAGTTCTGAAGGCAAAAGGGGGTCTAACACCGTATTAGTATGGTGTTCCTAATAATTATTTAGGTGTATATACATATATATATGGGTGATATATGCTTGTGCCATATGGGTGAATAAATCCTTTTTTCACTGAAGATTCAACTGGAGTGCAGTCTGATTTCTTTATTCCGTATTAGTGGGTAAGCACCAGTTACCATACTCGGACAGTGCACCCTCTCTACTTTTGGCTTGGTGGTGCTGCTGGTGTTTTTTTTGGCTTGGTGGTGCTGCTGGTAATTTTTTTTCCATATATATATATATATATATATATATACACTCACCTAAAGAATTATTAGGAACACCATGCTAATACGTTGTTGGACCCACTTTTGCCTTCAGAACTGCCTTAATTATACGTGGCATTGATTCAACAAGGTGCTAATAGCATTCTTAAGAAATGTTGGCCCATATTGATAGGATAGCATCTTGCAGTTGATGGAGATTTGAGGGATGCACATCCAGGGCACGAAGCTCCCGTTCCACCACATCCCAAAAATGCTCTATTGGGTTGAGATCTGGTGACTGTGGGGGCCATTTTAGTACAGTGAACTCATTGTCATGTTCAAGAAACCAATTTGAAATGATTCGAGCTTTGTGACATGGTGCATTATCCTGCTGGAAGTAGCCATCAGAGGATGGATACATGTTCTCAGTCTGTTTACGCCAAATTCGGACTCTACCATTTGAATGTCTCAACAGAAATCGAGACTCATCGGACCAGGCAACATTTTTCCAGTCTTCAACAGTCCAATTTTTGTGAGCTCGTGCAAATTGTAGCCTCTTTTTCCTATTTGTAGTGGAGATGAGTGGTACCCGGTGGGGTCTTCTGCTGCTGTAGCCCATCCGTCTCAAGGTTGTGCGTGTTGTGGCTTCACAAATGCTTTGCTGCATACCTCGGTTGTAACGAGTGGTTATTTCAGTCAACGTTGCTCTTCTATCAGCTTGAATCAGTCGGCCCATTCTCCTCTGACCTCTAGCATCCACAAGACATTTTAGCCCACAGGACTGCCGCATACTGGATGTTTTTCCCTTTTCACACCATTCTTTGTAAACCCTAAAAAATGGTTGTGCGTGAAAATCACAGTAACTGAGCAGATTGTGAAATGCTCAGACTGGCCCGTCTGGCACCAACAACCATGCCACGCTCAAAATTGCTTAAATCACCTTTCTTTCCCATTCTGACATTCAGTTTGGAGTTCAGGAGATTGTCTTGACCAGGACCACCCCCCTAAATGCATTGAAGCAACTGCCATGTGATTGGTTGACTAGATAATTGCATTAATGAGAAATAGAACAGGTGTTCCTAATAATTCTTTAGGTGAGTGTATATATATATATATATAACATGTGTGTGTGTGTGTGTGTAACACATGAAGACAGTAAAGACTATGAAGGAGATAAAAAAATAAAACTTCTGTGTAATTTGGCGCACAGTAGGAAAAAATCTCCTGCATAGTGAAGAGAGAGAAGAAAGAAAAGTAAAAAAGAACATAAGGCATGCAAGCTCTACACATAAATAGGATATTCGGGTTAGACCTTTTACTGGGCTAACCCCGCCCTCCATGGCACATAGCTGCCCAGTAATGTTACAGATATGCAGGTACATTCCACCTCATGCCTTGACCAATAGAAATACTTTTTAGACCTGGAAGGTACACATTTGCACATTTCCCGAGAGTGCCGGTGGGTGGTGCTCAAACATTCACCATCCACTACCACACCCAGAACATGCGCAAATGCTCCCAAATGAATCAGCCTTCTTTTAAACAAATGTGGCCCTAATCGGACAACATCTATTTAATCTGGTACAAATATGCTACTGACCCACAGTGAATCTCTGTTAGACATGGTTCCAAAAGGGGGGATCAGTCCCTGAGGAAGGTCTTTTAAAACAGGGTCGACCAAGAAAGGTGATATAGCATTCACATGGACACCAGTCCCACCAACCAATGTTCCATGTTGGGGCGCCCATGGTTCAGTGAGACCGGCATCAGTGTGCCATACCCCACCGTTGCTGATGAGGACCCGCTGGTAGCTTTCACTAAGAACATTGCTCTCAGAGCCAGCAGTCATTAGATCCCTCTCAAACCAACGGTGGCGGCTTTCACATGGGAAGTAGGGACCAGAGTGCTGATCTATAGAATTTCCCTTGCAACGACCTGACCCGATCACGCTCTCATAACCGTAATCAGGTCAGACCTTACACAGGGAGGCATATAGAAAATACACCTACATACCATTCCTAAGCCAAAAAGAAAGTCTACTATAGTCATACTATGCTTAATGAAACTTTCCATGACAGTTCCCTCCTCTCTGTAATATGTCCCCTGTGTTCTTTGAGTCTCTTGCTGAATTTTCGGTTTCCTCAGCTTGCCCTCGTCAATTGTGATACTCTTTGGGTGTCATTGCCTCCAAGATGATGCTCCATCCTTCGGTTCGATTTTTCGGGGAGTTGACTCTGAGCGATGTCCTGATGTGGTAAGGTGTGGCGTGGCGATGAACGTTTAGTTGGACATCCTTTCCATCAAAGACATAGGTTGATCCGTGGTGTATCTGGGAGCTGCGATGAGGATGTGATTATCTGCACGTGACTGGGCGATCCGATCAAACAGCAGGAGCATCTCACCAGGATATATATGATAAAGAGAAAAACAACAACATGAGGATATATATACTCCTATTTCAGTTGCCTATGGAAAACCAGTTACCTATGGAAAACAGGAAATCTCCAAAACCACCCAAAGCTGTGAAAGGATTCTATCCCTCATTTGTAATAGCCCTATCTCAATTACAGTGACCTTATCCATATGGGCCTGGACTTTATCCCTAGTATCTGCAGTCCTCTCCTATAAACTCACAGAAACCCCCCTAAGAAGCTAAAAGAAAATCCAGCGCCATCTTTTCCTGTAAGACGAGGGTTGGGTTGGTGCACCTGTAGGCAAGGGAAACAAGAGCGAAATATCATCATAGTCAATGTTTAATTTCTTAATCAGTTTTGCCACATATTCCTCTTGTATCTGCTGCAAGTCTCTAGGCATCAGAATTAATGGACTCATTGTCCATGGGGTTGGGAAGGGTCTTCCCATCCACATACTACTCCTCCCTTTAACCATAGACCGTTAGAGTCTTTGGTCAGCCCTTGAATCTTTAATGCCCTTGCATATATTGTTCTGCTGGGCTGTGCAGACTGTACAATAGACTGATTAGCATGCTCAGACACCACCTGTTCCACAGGTTCTGTAAAGCCAGAAGCTTGTGGTACAGTTAACTGTGTGCAGATCTCATCATCTGATTCTGTTGTTAATTTTGTTACTAAAGGGTACAATGGCACATATGGGGGTGGGACAGGAGTTGGAGTCACAATGGGGGTTTTACTTTGCTGTCTTGTATTTAAACTGCACAAGTCAGTCCAAAATTTTTGCACAGATAGCCATGCTTGGCCACAAGTTTTCATATACATTTTATTCCAGTGAGGGTCTCCTTTGTACCATGGAAAAGTGTCTATGTCATTTAGACATAGGCCCTTGATCATGACCATATGAAAGTCTGAAAAAGACCTTTCTTTTTGAAACGGGTCAGTACATTTCATTCCTTCTGTCCATTTACACATATTATCAACCCAAACATCAGTATACAAAGGACCCAAACACCTCTGGCCAAACATTTTTGGACTTTGCCCCAATTCATTTTTAGGAGACAGTTTTACCAAAGAGATTTGCAGCAGACTTAGGGTACATGATTTTCAGTTCCAAATTTTAAAATTCTGTTTCTTTATGGGATCCTTCTTACCATAAGAATTGCCCATTTTTACTTAGCTAAAATATACAGTGAGATCAGCTGAATTTGGAGGTTTATCAAAGGATGATTATGTTTGTGTTTAGTGCAAAAATACTTACTGATAAACCTTATGCTTATCAGTTTATGTGGTTTTCCTATTTCTTCTAATTCAGGCTCATATAACTACTCCTGAATTTATGGCAGATTTTAAACTATTCTAGATGGTATTACTTCTAATTCAGGCTCATATTACTCCTGAATTTATGGCAGATTTTAAACTATTCTAGATGGTATTACTTCTAATTCAGGCTCATAGTACTCCTGAATTTATGGCAGATTTTAAACTATTCTAGATGGTATTACTTCTAATTCAGGCTCATATTACTCCTGAATTTATGGCAGATTTTAAAATATCGATGGCCAACTTTATACCTTCAATTTCAGCATGAACTCACATATAATCTATACATAATCTATACACAGTCTATACAGTAAAATTCAACCTTATATATATATAACAACTAAATATGCTTAAGCAACTATACAGCAATATACAGGTTTTAGCAAAGGATATTCGTTGCACACAATACTGTTTTTCAGATTAGGGGACTACAGACCCCATTTTTTTCAGGAATATCAGATTCCTCTGCGACTTCAGATCCCTCTATTTCTTTAGGAATATCAGATTCCTCTGGGACTTCAGATCCCTCTATTTCTTTAGGAATATCAGATTCCTCTGGGACTTCAGATCCCTCTATTTCTTTAGGAATATCAGATTCCTCTGGAACTTCAGATCCCTCTATTTGTTTAGGAATATCAGATTCCTGGGAGAAGCTTATCAGAAGCGCTTACCGGGTTCAAATAATACACTCTTACAGTATAGGGCAGAAATAATATATATCTTAAATGAAGAATTACTTACCCAATACTGTATTTTGGTGGATCCCACCTTCTGACACCAAACTGTCAGCGGTTTTTCTCAGGCAGGTTTATGCTGGTATAAGATGAGGCATCAGACCTCCAACCCATGAATATTTCCCTGTGCAATTAATATCCGGTTTGCTTCTGATCAGGAGATAAATTTCAACCGTGAGTCAACATAGGTTGTTAAATATCTGACATCTTTATTTTTCAGCTCATACTTATAGGGCCTTTTGGGGGTGGGCGCATATTGTCTCTCAAGATCCAATTGGAACAATCCTGGTAGTTCTTAGGAGGCCTTGGGAACATGTGTTGTCAAAATACAGTTGAAACTTTGTTAAACAATGCTGGTATCTGCAATTTACAATACTTGCAAAAGGGCTATTTTACATTGAACAGGTTTTCCTCTACATGCTAATAAATTGAATAGGTTATCACAGTTCGTTGTCATTGTATATGAGGTGAGATGTTAAATAGCCTTTTGTTCAGGGATGCTGCTATTGTGTCCAGCACTGGCAGGGTGTGAGATATGTTAATTCGAGGTACTGCATTCCACAAGAGATGAGGCTTGTATAATATATGTCTAATCTGTGATGTATCAAAAGTAAGATTATGAAAAATCCCTTTCAATCCAACCATTGATCCCAACTTTTATATATATATATAAAAACGGGATCACTGTACGTTTTCTTCCATCTAAGGCTGTGTGTGTGTGTGTGTGTATGTATATACACTCACCTAAAGAATTATTAGGAACACCTGTTCTATTTCTCATTAATGCGATTATCTAGTCAACCAATCACATGGCAGTTGCTTCAATGCATTTAGGGGGGTGGTCCTGGTCAAGACAATCTCCTGAACTCCAAACTGAATGTCAGAATGGGAAAGAAAGGTGATTTAAGCAAATTTGAGCGTGGCATGGTTGTTGGTGCCAGACGGGCCGGTCTGAGTATTTCACAATCTGCTCAGTTACTGGGATTTTCGCGCACAACTATTTCTAGGGTTTACAAAGAATGGTGTGAAAAGGGAAAAACATCCAGTATGCGGCAGTCCTGTGGGCAAAAATGCCTTGTGGGTGCTAGAGGTCAGAGAAGAATGGGCCGACTGATTCAAGCTGATAGAAGAGCAACGTTGACTGAAATAACCATTCGTTACAACCGAGGTATGCAGCAAAGCATTTATGAAGCCACAACACGCACAACCTTTAGGCGGATAGGCTACAACAGCAGAAGACCCCACCGGGTACCACTCATCTCCACTACAAATAGGAAAAAGAGGCTACAATTTGCACGAGCTCACCAAAATAGGACTGTTGAAGACTGGAAAAATGTTGCCTGGTCTGATGAGTCTCGATTTCTGTTGAGACATTCAAATGGTAGAGTCTGAATTTGGCGTAAACAGAATGAGAACATGTATCCATCCTCTGATGGCTACTTCCAGCAGGATAATGCATCATGTCACAAAGCTCGAATCATTTCCAATTGGTTTCTTGAACATGACAATGAGTTCACTGTACTAAAATGGCCCCCACAGTCACCAGATCTCAACCCAATAGAGCATCTTTGGGATGTGGTGGAACAGGAGCTTTGTGTCCTTGATGTGCATCCCTCAAATCTCCATCAACTGCAAGATGCTATCCTATCAATATGGGCCAGCATTTCTAAAGAATGCTATCAGCACCTTCTGGAATAAATGCCACGTAGAATTAAGGCAGTTCTGAAGGCAAAAGGGGGTCCAACACCGTATTAGTATGGTGTTCCTAATAATTCTTTAGGTGAGTGTGTATATATATATATATATATATATATATATAACATGTGTGTGACACATGAAGACACTAAAGACTATGAAGGAGATAAAAAAAAAACTTCTGTGTAATTTGTAAAAAATCTCCTGCATAGTGAAGAGAGAGAAGAAAGAAAGAATAGTAAAAAAGAACATAAGGCATGCAAGCTCTACACATAGATAGGATATTCGGGTTAGACCTTTTACTGGGCTAACCCCGCCCTCCATGGCACATGGCTGCCCAGTAATGTTACAGATATGCAGGTACATTCCACCTCATGCCTTGACCAATAGAAATACTTTTTAGACCTGGAAGGTACACATTTGCACATTTCCCGAGAGTGCCGGTGGGTGGTGCTCAAACATTCACCATCCACTACCACACCCAGAACATGCGCAAATGCTCCCAAATGAATCAGCCTTCTTTTAAACAAATGTGGCCCTAATCGGACAACATCTATTTAATCTGGTACAAATATGCTACTGACCCACAGTGAATCTCTGTTAGACATGGTTCCAAAAGGGGGGATCAGTCCCTGAGGAAGGTCTTTTAAAACAGGGTCGACCAAGAAAGGTGATATAGCATTCACATGGACACCAGTCCCACCAACCAATGTTCCATGTTGGGGCGCCCATGGTTCAGTGAGACCGGCATCAGTGTGCCATACCCCACCGTTGCTGATGAGGACCCGCTGGTAGCTTTCACTAAGAACATTGCTCTCAGAGCCAGCAGTCATTAGATCCCTCTCAAACCAACGGTGGCGGCTTTCACATGGGAAGTAGGGACCAGAGTGCTGATCTATAGAATTTCCCTTGCAACGACCTGACCCGATCACGCTCTCATAACCGTAATCAGGTCAGACCTTACACAGGGAGGCATATAGAAAATACACCTACATACCATTCCTAAGCCAAAAAGAAAGTCTACTATAGTCATCCTATGCTTAATGAAACTTTCCATGACAGTTCCCTCCTCTCTGTAATATGTCCCCTGTGTTCTTTGAGTCTCTTGCTGAATTTTCGGTTTCCTCAGCTTGCTCTCGTCAATTGTGATACTCCTTGGGTGTCATTGCCTCCATGATGATGCTCCATCCTTCGGTTAGATTTTTCGGGGAGTTGACTCTGAGCGATGTCCTGATGTGGTAAGGTGTGGCGTGGCGATGAACGTTTAGTTGGACATCCTTTCCATCAAAGACATAGGTTGATCCGTGGTGTATCTAGGAGCTGCGATGAGGATGTGATTATCTGCACGTGACTGGGCGATCCGATCAATCAAACAGCAGGAGCATCTCACCAGGATATATATGATAAAGAGAAAAACAACAACATGAAGATATATATACTCCTATTTCAGTTACCTATGGAAAACCAGTTACCTATGGAAAACAGGAAATCTCCAAAACCACCCAAAGCTGTGAAAGGATTATATCCCTCATTTGTAATAGACCTATCTCAATTACAGTGACTTTATCCATATGGGCCTGGACTTTATCCCTGGTATCTGCAGTCCTCTCCTATAAACTCACAGAAACCCCCCTAAGAAGCTAAAAGAAAATCCAGCGCCATCTTTTCCTGTAAGACGAGGGTTGGGTTGGTGCACCTGCAGGCAAGGGAAACAAGAGCGAAATATCATCATAGTCAATGTTTAATTTCTTAATCAGTTTTGCCACATATTCCTCTTGTATCTGCTGCAAGTCTCTAGGCATCAGAATTAATGGACTCATTGTCCATGGGGTTGGGAAGGGTCTTCCCATCCACATACTACTCCTCCCTTTGACCATAGACAGTTAGAGTCTATGGTCAGCCCTTGAATCTTTAATGCCCTTGCATATATTGTTCTGCTGGGCTGTGCAGACTGTACAATAGACTGATTAGCATGCTCAGACACCACCTGTTCCACAGGTTCTGTAAAGCCAGAAGCTTGTGGTACAGTTAACTGTGTGCAGATCTCATCATCTGATTCTGTTGTTACGTTTGTTACTAAAGGGTACAATGGCACATATGGGGGTGGACAGGAGTTGGAGTCACAATGGGGGTTTTACTTTGCTGTCTTGTATTTAAACTGCACAAGTCAGTCCAAAACTTATGCACAGATAGCCATGCCTGGCCACAAGTTTTCATATACATTTTATTCCAGTGAGGGTCTCCTTTGTACAATGGAAAAGTGTCTGTGTCATTTAGACATAGGCCCTTGATCATTACCATATGAAAGTCTGAAAAAGACCCTTCTTTTGGGAACGGGTCAGTACATTTCATTCCTTCTGTCCATTTACACATATTATCAACCCAAGCATCAGTATAAAATGGACCCAAACACCTCTGGACAAACAGTTTTGGACTTTGCCCCAATTCATTTTTAGGAGACAGTTTTACCAAAGAGATTTGCAGCAGACTTAGGGTACATGATTTTCAGTTCCAAATTTTAAAATTCTGTTTCTTTATGGGATCCTTCTTACCATAAGAATTGCCCATTTTTACTTAGCTAAAATATACAGTGAGTTCAGCTGAATTTGGAGGTTTATCAAAGGATGATTATGTTTGTGTTTAGTGCAAAAATACTTACTGATAAACCTTATGCTTATCAGTTTATGTGGTTTTCCTATTTCCTCTAATTCAGGCTCATAACTACTCCTGAATTTATGGCAGATTTTAAACTATTCTAGATGGTATTAATTCTAATTCAGGCTCATATTACTCCTGAATTTATGGCAGATTTTACACTATTGATGGCCAATTTTATACCTTCAATTTCAGCATGAACTCACATACAATCTATACATAATCTATACACAGTCTATACAGTAAAATTCAACCTTATATATATTTTTAACGACTAAATATTCTTAAGCAACTATACAGCAATATACAGGTTTTAGCAAAGGATATTCGTTGCACACAATACTGTTTTTCAGATTAGGGGACTACAGACCCCATTTTCAGGAATATCAGATTCCTCTGGTACTTCAGATCCCTCTATTTCTTTAGGAATATCAGATTCCTCTGGGACTTCAGATCCCTCTATTTCTTTAGGAATATCAGATTCCTGGGAGACGCTTATCAGAAGCGCTTACCGGGTTCAAATAATCCACTCTTACAGTATAGGGCAGTAATAATATATATCTTAAATATAGAATCACTTACCCGATACTGTATTTTGAGAAGTCACGCAAGTCATCCGGCATGCAGAGATTAAATACAGCAGCGTGTGGACCATTTTTAGCCCAAGGCATCTCATCAGGCCTTTTTTAGTCAAATGCATCCCCCACTGTCAGTCCCTTCGGGATCCATGCCTCATTCATCTTAATAAAGGTGAGGTAATCTAGACTTTTTTGACCTAGGCAACTTCTCTTCTCAGTGACAATACCACCTGCTGCGCTGAAGGTTCTTTCTGACAGGACACTTAAAGCGGGGCAGGCCAGATGTTCTATCGCAAATTGGCATAGCTTAGGCCACAGGTCAAGCCTGCACACCCAGTAGTCAAGGGGTTCATCGCTCCTCAGAGTCTTGATAACTGCAGTTAAGGCGAGGTAGTCTGCTACCTGTCGGTCGAGTCATTTTCTGAGGGTGGAGCCCGAAGGGCTGTGGCGATGCGTAGGACTTAAAAAGCTCTGCATGTCCTCCATCAACAACACATCTGTAAAGCGTCCTGTCCTTGCCGGCGTGGTCGTGGTAGGAGGAGGATTACGTTCACCTCTTCCCCTGTTAGATTCCCATTGTGCTGTGACATCACCCTTATACGCTGTGTAAAGCATACTTTTTAACTTGTTTTGGAACTGCTGCATCTTTTCCAACTTCCGGTAATTCGGTAACATTTCAGGCACTTTCTGCTTATACCGGGGGTCTAGTAGTGTGGCCACCCACTACAGGACGTTCTCCTTCAGCCTTTTTATACGAGGGTCCCTCAACAGGCATGACAGCATGAAAGGCCCCATTTGCACAAGGTTGGATGCCGAGCTACTCATGTCCCGTTGCACGTCCTCACTGATCTCATTGAAGGTCATTAAATTACTTTTTTATCTGCAAGGTACTGTGCCACCCAATATGAGTGGTGGCCAGTGGGCACAGTACAGTCAGTGGGCCTGACACTCACTGTCAGGCAACTGCAATTATATTACAGAGAAAAAATGAAATGACTTTTTTATCTGCAAGGTACTGTGCCACCCAATATGAGTGGTGGCCTGTGGGCACAGTACAGTCAGTGGGCCTGACACTCACTGGCAGGCAACTGCAATTATATTACAGAGAAAAAATGAAATGACTTTTTTTTATCTGCAAGGTACTGTGCCACCCTATATGAGTGGTGGGCAGTGGGCACAGTACAGTCTGTGGGCCTGACACTCACTGGCAGGCAACTGCAATTATATTAATGAGAACAAATTAAATGACTTTTTTATCTGCAAGGTACTGTGCCACCCTATATGAGTGGTGGGCAGTGGGCACAGTACAGTCAGTGGGCCTGACACTCACTGGCAGGCAACTGCAATTATATTACATGGAAGTTACATCGGGGAGTAGACCTGTCCATCTGCAGCAATTAAGAAATTGTTGACCACCATCCTCTGCTCATACAGGAGGTCTAACATACGGAGTATGGAATTCCAATGGGTGAAAAGTTGCATATTAGACAATATTGGAGAAGAGCATTTTGCCTTTGCAGCTCAAGGAGGGCATGCTTTGCAGGGTAAGAGTGGCTAAAGTGCATGCACAGTCTCCTGTACATTTTTGAGAGCTCTTGCAGTTTAGTAGAACACTTGAGGAACCAGGTAACAATGAGATTGAAGAAGTGCGCCATGCAAGGCGCATTGATCAGCCCTCCCTCTCGCAGTGCAGACAAAATGTTCTTCCAGTTATCAGTAACCATGGTTCCTATCTTCAGTTGGCAAGGAGACAGCCAGTTGTTTGATTTCTTTATTGATGACGTGGAGCAGTTCCTCCCAGGTGTGACCCCGTTTCACAAGGCTGACCATGTGCTGAACCATGTGACAATGCCTAGCTTTGCATAGATAATATGCTGGAGGACCACTGTGAACTGTGCCTAGAGGGGAGGGTGGGGAAAAAGTGGAGGCAGAGGTGGACATTAGTGTAGAAATTCCAACATTACAATGCGAAGGCGGCATTGCCATTGCCTGGCCAAGTTTATGGTGTGCCTGAGCCAGAACCACATTTATCCAGTAGGCTGTGAATGGCATATATTGTCCTTGACCATAGTTGCAACTCCATATGTCAGCCCTGGCATGAACTCTACCAGACACAGAGAGGCCTTGTCTTTTTTAAATCGCCTCGGTGATCAATTGCTGTTGAAATAAGTGACGAGGAGAAGGAGCATCAAGACCCATAAACGACATTGTAGTTGATGGGAAGGATTGACATCTTCCTTCTGCTGATGTTGTCGAGCCCTGACTGCTGGAGAGTGGGTGCAGGCTGATGGGAGATGCAGCGGTTGCTGCTTCAGGCTGGGCTCAAAACATCTGCACCCCTGGGCCTTAATGAAAGGCTGGACTATGGGTGCTTTATATAGTTCGTGGTGATGCTCTCTCTTCAACAGGAGTAATGCTCATACTAACGGTGGCATCCTATTCTTCTGGAAGGGACGCATATATATGAGACATATTACTATTTAAAAATATTCTCAATTTTACTTGGTATTATGTCCAGTTCTCCCTGATTAGTTCCTGTCGCTGCGAACCTGCAAGAAATGTCAGTTCTATTCTGCTACGATTTTGTTTTGTAGCGTTGTCACGGACGCCTCTACTATGGGACGCACTGTGAGGTTACCTTCTGTTGACATATTCCCCTAGGTAACCGCTATCTCCCTCCGCCTCCTGATCCGATTGGTCGCCGCAATCATGTGGCATCGGCGGCGGCGTCTGGTGCGTCGCGGCGCATGCGCGTGACGTCACACGCCGACGCTGATGCTGACAGGGCGGTCTCCCTGGAAGAGGCGCGCTGGGGCTCTATTTAAACTCCATGAAGGTATGTGTCAGTGTGGCTGGTGTAGGTTGAGGAACCCCCTTAACAATAGGGATATTACCTTTAGCGAGGACCACCAGATCCTCACACACCAAGGAGCAGAGAAGCATCTATTCCTCTGTAGCATGGCAATCCTGCACCATGGATGCCTGCCCCTAGACTTTGACTTTGATTTTTGGGTCTAGTCTTTAATGCAACCGTCCAACTGCAGTATATGTTTAACTGCTACCTGCGGTCATAGACGGTATTTTTTGTGTTTTGTTTCTACATGTACTGAATCCCCCTGAGGAGTCGACACGACAGAAACGTGCCACGTCAGGAGGCCTGTAGTCACTTTATTTTTGTTTATTATACTAGGGTTCAGGTCCATAACTAGGGACAGGTATCCGGACGGGGTCGCTCTTTTCAGGGCGAGTGCTCTGTGTAGACAGGCAGCATGGGAGTAGGCCCCAATCCTACCAAGTATATAGGGTGAAATAGGGCACAGCATCCATACTCTCATGACTGCATTCCTTGTCTACACTCCCTTCCATCAGGCCTGATTCCCCTGCCACGCTGATCCTAGTCACCTGGTCGGTCAGGTAAGACTGCTCGCGTCCACACAGGCGCAGCAGTTACATTAATTATCCTTGTTCCACCAGAAGTGGGGTATCCGTCATAGAACCCCAATACATGTTGTATATTTGTGTTGGCTGGGTAACACTGTTAGCGTTCACACATGCGCATCAGTGCTAAGTTTTGTCTTTTTTCTCTACCAGCAGTGGGGTATCTACCCTAGAACCCCTTGACTATACTGTATGTTTTGTATTGTGATGCATCTTCAGGTGTATATTTTAATGTATATTATATAAAGGTTATATTTTATAAGGATATTTCCCCACACTCTCTCACTGTGGGCCACTCACAGCTTTGAAATCTTGAAATATCAGTGGGACTGTTGTCACCAATAGTCTCAATCAGATATTATTTAGGCTGTAAGACTAAATAAATGACATGGTTTTCCCACACCACTTCATGGTGATTCTCCATGTGTTGATGCAGGGCTGTCATGCCAACATTATCACCCAGGCTGCGCCTCACCTTCTGCCTACACATCTTAAATACCACCACGCTAATGTCCCCCAGTAACTTTCTGAAAAATTCCCACACTGGCGAGTATGGCATTTTCTCTCCACCACTATGTGATGCCTGCCGCTGATTTTATGAACCTGTGCGTGCACTGCTAGTGTGTAGGAATGGAGGCAAATGAGCTCTTAACAAGCTCAGCCTCTACTAGAGGCATTAGAGGCAGAGTTTGTTAAGAGCTCATTTGCATCCCTTTCTTCCCAGAATTTCAGAGGAGCATGTATGGCCTATAAGTCTCCTCACATCGATTAAGGCGTTCTTCTCAAGGAGAGATAGTACCCCCAAAATCCTGCTAGTGTGTGACTCACAGGTAGTCTCCTGAGTAGCAGGAGGCGTACTCCTCCTGCATTTGGCTGCAGATCTTTCTCCCTGTTGTATCACCCACGCTGCCACCCTTGCCCCCTGATGATGATGTTGCTTCCTTTTCAGTTGGCTCCCACATGTGATTGGCTATATCATCTTCTACAAAAGCTTGGTCTCCCTCAACTGTCTCTTGCGCACATCCCTGGCCCACCCGACTGTCATCATCGGCAGTTGCACACCTTGATGAGTCCACAGCAGAACTCTCCTCTGCTGGCCTGTAACTGCTACCTGTCCTCACAAAGCTCATCCTTGCGGAAAAGTGGAGCAAAGCCGGCAGCATACCTTACTTGGCTAGCAGAATGAGCTTCAAAAGTAAGAGCCAGGTTCAAGTCATGTGAGGGCACAGAGGCAGTTCCTGGGCCATGCCAATTAAGTGTGGTGTCCACTGAGCTCCGTCATCTTCTAACCCCCCCCCCCCCTCCTTCTGCTGCTACATGTGCTGGCTGCAGCAAAATTTTTGCCACTGCCTGTTCCTTTGGAGGGCCCAGGCAACTGTTTGTTGGCCATAGTATACTGTAACTGTATCAGTAATGTTACAGATTAACTAAGAATGTGCCAGCAGTTGAACAATATATTAGACCGCCCTTTAATATTGAGTCTGGGGCACAGTAAGTCTATAACTAACTAAGCATGTGGCAGCAGTTCAACAAGATGCACAGTGATTACACTCAATTGTCACTGTCCCTGCTGTCTTACTATGCTCTCCCTACAGTCTCAAAAAACTCTCCCTATCCAATATTCCTATTTAAACAGTTTTCTGCAACAACGTCCATGGCAGTGGCACATGTCACATCTCTTCCTTAGCTTAGCTCACAGTTAAATGGCAGAGACAGCACGGGATGAGGCATTTAATATGTCACAGGGGATTGCTATCTCTGGGTAGGCTAGCTGCACTGCATTACGGGTCATATTGTGTGCCCGGGCTTCTTACAGTCATTTTAGAAAAAAAAAATTTCCTAAACTTTAGATCGAATTCCACTTCAGATGCTTCGATTTGCCCATCTAATTATTATCATTTTTTCCATTTCAGGTCGAAGAGCCTGTGCTGGAGAGACGCTTGCAAGAATGGAGCTTTTCATGTTTTTTACAAGCCTTCTGCAGAAATTCACCTTCTGCTTCCCCCCAGGGGTCAATGATGTGGACCTGTCATCAGTCGGTGGAATAACAAATGCACCACAGCCTCACATGATTTGCGCTGTGTCTCGTTGAAAAAAAATAAAAATCTACAGTGTATTGTGATCCCCTGTGACTACCCTATTAATGTCTACAGAAAATAATCAATATCAGTACACAATGTTTAGTTAATCATTCACTTTATCTCGCATACTTTATTGTAAATGATCTATTTAACATAACATTTTCCCAAGTGTTCAGGGACTACCGCATGGACATACAGTCTGGGATTAGTTTGTCATTTGCTGTAATTCATTGTTAAATCCTTTAGATATATCTTTTTTCCCATTGAGCTGCAATTGAAATGATTAAATTGGTCAATTCCAATCATTTATTGTATTTACATGAAAAACTCAACTCTGGTGCATGTAGAACCGTAAAGCCACTTAAACGAACAAACCATAAGGGTCTTTCTGCAGCCATGATCAAAAACTTAAAAATTGTAGGAAGTCAGAATAGTCTGAAGCTTTTTTCTGTAGCTTACATGTCAGCTTTGCTGCATAGACTGAGACAAATGAGCCGAGTCATCTCATGATCCTTATAAGGTCTGTACTGCCTAAATAAGGCAGAATAGTAACAGGAAAGGATCTGCACACAGCTTCCCTGTCAATCCTTGATCTTAAAGGAAGGTGATGTTCTGGAGACCGTAATAATATATTATATTTCTCATTTAATTGACTCCCAAATATTGCAGCTGCTGTAATATGGGCCTGCTTATACAGTAGATCTAATTTTCTGATTATTATTTCTCAATACTTCCCATTTAATAAAAGATGTGCAGTCTTAGGAAATATGGGCCTGCTCCTGCAGGAGAAGTCAAAACTTTAGTGTGAAAGCTCACTTCATGCCAAAGGGAAAAATCATGGGAGGGGTGGATTAAGCAAACAAAGGTCAAGAAGGGTTACCCTTACCAATTCCCATTATTCCTAGAGAAAAAAATGGAAATGTACAGCTAAGTTGACTAATTTAAATGGAAATGCTCAACTACAGTTAGTTGACTAACTATTATCTTGTTTATTTTTAAGTAGAGATAAGCAAACTTCTTGAAATTTTCTTTGTGTCTCATTCAACCAATTTTTCAAAAAGTACAGTTTGGAACCAAATCGAGTTGTTCTAATTTCCCTGAAAATTGGTGTATAATAGTGTTGAGTGAACTTGTGATTTGCAAGTTCGGCGTTCGGGTTATCTAAAAATTTCCGCAATGGATTCCGTTACCACGGACCATAATGGAATTCTATGATGGCATGCATAACGGAAGCCTATAAGAGGCATTTAGTATTGCATTCCACCATAATAGAAGTCTATGGCCAGCATCTATTATGACAGAATGCAATACAGAATGTTTATCTTTTACTACAGTCCTGATCAAAAGTTTAAGATCACTTGTAAAATGGCCAAAAAAATCACATTTTACATTGTTGGATCTTAACAAGGTTCCAAGTAGAGCTTCAACTTGCAACAAGAAGAAATGAGAGTGAGACAAAACCTTTTTTGAGCATTCAATTAATTGAAAATAATGATTAAACTGAAACAGGCTGTTTTTCAGCTGATCCAAATTTTAGGACCACATGCCTTTAAAAGGCCAAATCTGTGCAAAGATGTGGATTCATTGTCATTTTCTGTCAGGTAGTCACACGTTGTGATGGCAAAGGCAAAAAAAACTCTCCCTTTTTGAATGTGGTCGGGTTGTTGAACTGCATAAGCAGGGTCTCTCACAGCGCGCCATCGCTGCTGAGATGGGACGCAGTAAGACAGTCATTTGGAATTTCTTAAATGATCCTGAGGGTTATGGAACAAAAAAGTCAAGTGGAAGACCCAAAAAAATTTCATCAGCACTGAGCCGGAGAATCCAATTGGCTGTCCGTCAAGACACTGGACGATCCTCGACCCAAATTAAGGCCCTTACTGGTGCTGACTGCAGCCCCATAACCATCATACGGCATCTGAGACTGAAGGGCTTCAAAAACAAAAAACGTCTTCAAAGACCTCGTCTCCTTGAACGCCACCGAACTGCTCGTTTGGACTTTGCAAGAGAGCACCAAACATGGGACATTCAAAGGTGGAAGAAAGTTTTATTCTCTGATGAGAAAAAATTTAACCTTGATGGTCCTGATGGTTTCCAACGTTACTGGCATGACAAGCAGATCCCACCTGAGATGTTTTCTATGCGCCACAGTGGAGGGGGCGCCATAATGGTCTGGGGTGTTTTTTCCTTCAGTGGAACAATGGAGCTTCAGGAAGTGCAGGGGCGTCAAACGTCCGCTGGCTATGTCCAGATGTTGCAGAGAGCATTCCTCATGACTGAGGGCCCTCGTCTGTCTGGTAACGACTGGGTTTTTCAACAGGACAACGCTACAGTACACAATGCCCGCAGGACAAGGGACTTCTTCCAGGAGAATAACATCACTCTTTTGGCCCATCCTGCGTGTTCCCCTGATCTAAATCCAAATGAGAACCTTTGGGGATGGATGGCAAGGGAAGTTTACAAAAATGGACAACAGTTCCAGACAGTAGATGGCCTTTGTGCGGCCGTCTTCACCACTTGGAGAAATGTTCCCACTCACCTCATGGAAACGCTTGCATCAAGCATGCCAAAACAAATTTTGGAAGTGATGAACAATAATGGCGGAGCTACTCATTACTGAGTTCATGTTTGGAAGTTGGATTTCTGTTTTGGGGGGGTTTAGTTTTTTTTTGGAGGTGTGGTCCTAAACTTTTGATCAGCTGAAAAACAGCCTGTTTCAGTTTATTCGTTGTTTTCATTAAATTAAATGCTCAAACATTTTTTTGTCTCACTCCCATTTCTTCTTGTTGCATGTTGAAGCTCTACTTGGAACCTTGTTAAGATCCAGCCATGCTAAATATGATTTTTTGCCATTTTTCAAGTGGTCTTAAACTTTTGATCAGGACTGTATTTGTGATAAAATAGGTAGAGATGAGTGAAGTTCTCAAAATCTAATTTGGCTGCTTCGCTGAATTTCACAAAGAAATTCGCTTTGTGATTAATTACTTTGCGATTACGCCGCTCCCCGTCATTGAATCCCGCAGATGCCCCGTTTATCACTGATCGCTGTATCTGAGATGACCATTAAGGGCTGTCAGGGATTAATCTGTTAAATAAAAATTAAAAATACTCACTTTATCCATTTGAGCGCAAAGAGCCTGCTGTGGTCATCTTGCTCCAAGATCCAGTGCAAATCTTGAGCGGTGCGTGATGACGTCATACGTTACCGCGCACAAGATTTCACTCAGCACTAGTAACAGTTGCTGAAAGGAGTTAATTTTGTAACCCTTGAGAAAGCTGTGAAGGTGAAACCTGTCAGGTATGCAAGAGGGAAAGAAACTTTTTAATGCTTTTTAAGAAGTTTTATTCTGTAAGTATGATAAAATTGGGGCCATTCCCTCTGTTTTGTGGATCTCACCCAGGGTGCCTTTTCAATTGTCTTGTCCTCCTAAGTGCACACTAAGGATCATAACAGTCACCATCCAGAGAAACAGCATGGTTTGGATGGGAGCATAGAAACCGAGTTGCGACCGTACATGTGTACAGATTCCAAGAATGTGATTCAGCTTGCACGCTGTGCAGCGCTTCAAGCCTATTAGGGGGCAGCGCCTGGCACCTGCATGTGGTGAGATTGTTTATGTAAAAAGGCCTTATTTGTAATCTATAAGAAAGACATTTGTGCTCCGAGTCCCATTGTAGTGGATATTTAAATGTGGGAAGGGCAAGGTAATAGTAGAAGCAGCAGTAACAGCACAGCATAGAACAAACAAGGCAGTAGATGTGTGTGTGGTTGTTTAGGGGTAGTAATAGTAGTTGCAGCTGTGAAGGGGTTATGGTAGTGGCATTAGGGGATTAGAAGCAGGGAGTAGAAGCTGCTGTGTTGGCGGCAGTACCAGCCATATGGTACACATCATGATGGTGGCTGCAGCGGCAACAGCAGCCATGTAGTGCAGAACATGATGGTAGGCATACAGACAGCAGCAGTGATAAGATGGAATCAGCAGCACTAACCATAAAGTAAAGAATATGATGGTAGGCAAGCCAACAGCAGCAGTCACATGGTGGAGCAACATAAGCAAGGGCAGATCTATTCATCAGTCCCAGGTAGAAAAATGTGAAAATCCTCAAGGATTCAAGCTTCATTCATAGATACTGAACTGACTGCTGTTGCTGCGTTTTGCTGTTTGTGGTAGCAGAGACTATGGGAAGTGGTGGACTTTGCAGGGGATGGAGAGGGGCCTCAGACATGTGGGGGCGGCAGGGCTATGCTCACTGAAAGTTGCAGAAAGCTGCATACACAGTGTTTCCTAATAATAAAAAAAAACGTTTGCCTCTTTTTGGCAGGAAGAAAACATTCCCAAATTTTGCTTTGATAGCGAGGGTCTAAAAGCATGGCTATCCAGTAATCATCAGACTGCTTCATGTAAATGATATGTCTGTCAGTCTGTAATATGAGGGGAATGATAAATATGAGGGGAATGATATTGTTCATGCAGCAGTTGTACTTACTCACAAACTTGAGTTGAGGAACTGATACAGATTTCAGACTAGTATTTAACATGTTTTCACTCAGAGATTTTAAATACTACCCTCTGTATTGTAAAACACACATTGCACACTTGTATTGTTTTTTTTGTTTTGTTTTTTTTTTAAACTGTCTGGAGATGCCCTGACACAGATTTCAGACTAGTATTTTGTGACATAAAACACTGCCTATCCTCTGGATGGTAAAGCATATGTTAGTCAGATATAGTTGTATTGAGCTTGTGTCTAGGGTTGAGCGAACCCAAACTGTAAAGTTTGGGTTCATGCCGAACTCTAGGATTTTTGTACCCCGAACCCGAACATTTCCGTAAAAGTTCGGGTTCGGTATTTGGCAGTTTCTTGACGCTTTTTGAAAGGCTGCAAAGCAGCCAATCAACAAGCGTTATACTACTTGCCCCAAGAGGCCATCACAGCCATGCCTACTAATGGCATGGCTGTGATTGGACAGAGCAGCATGTGACCCAGACTCTATATAAGCTTGGGTCACGTAGCGCTGCATGTCACTCTGCTGTTACAAGTGTAGGGAGAGGATGCAGCTGGACTTGTGATTTCAGGGAGAGAATAGGAGAGAATCTAACTCAGCGATCTACAGAGAAATAGTTGTGTGGGTGCAGGGCACTATCGTTTTACCCTGCCCTGAGCTCATTGAACAAAAAATGCTAACTTTTAGAATTCTGTTAGGTAGGTGGCGGCGGTGGCCATTTTATGCATGCTCAGTGCACCAGCATGGCATCTGAGCTTTTTGGACATTGCAAATCACAATTTTTTTGGGGCAAACTACAACATCTGGATTAGTCAGTGTGCAATTTACGGTAGAAATACACCCATCATTTTATGGGGTTTTAAAAACACACTATTTTTTTCAAAAAACAGTATTTTCCAGATCTGCAAGTGTTAAATTCAAGTTTAATATATACAGCTTTCATATTCTGTTAGCAAAAAAATACTTTTTTGGCAATCTACAACATCTTGATTAGTCAGTGTGCAATTTAAAGGGAGTCTGTCACCACAATTTGCCCTTATAGACCACTTACATAGCACTGTAGCATAACTATAAATCAGTCAAATGGTACCTTTGTCTTTTTGTTTGGATGTTCACTAGGGGCAAAAACTGAGCTTTATTCATATGTAAATGAGGGCTCGCAAGTGCCCAGGGGCGGCGTTCAGGCTGTAAGTGCCCAGGTCGCTATTCTTTCTTCTCACATAACCCCTCCCCAGCCTGTTGCTTGGCCCGCCCTGTAAGCCTCTTATGTCATCCAGTGTACTGGCCGATATCCCGCCGGCGCATGCGCACTGTGATGACCATTGTGGGCAGCAGCATCATTCCATGCAGTGCGCATGCGCGGGCGGGATATAGGCCAGTACACTGGATGACGTAAGAGGCTTACAGGGCGGGCCAAGTAACAGGCTGGGGAGGGGTTATGTGAGAAGAAGGCAGAGCAGCCTGGGCACGTACAGCCCGAACGCCGCTCGTGGGCACTTGCGAGCCCTCATTTACATATGAATAAAACTCAGTTTTTCCCCCTGGTGAACATCCAAACAAAAAGACAAAGGTACCATTTGACTGATCTATAGTTATGCTATAGTGCTATGTAAGTGGTCTATAAGGGCAACTTGTGGTGACAGACTCCCTTTAAGCTAGAAATACACCTATCATTTTCTGGGTTTTGAAAAACACACTTTTTTTTCAAAAACTGTATTTTCCAGATCTGCAAGTGTTAAATTCAAGTTTAATATATACAGTTTTCATATTCTGTAAGCAAAAAAAAGACATTTTTGGCAATCTACAACATCTGTATTAGTCAGTGTGCAATTTAAGCTAGAAATACACCCATCATTTTCTGGAGTTTGAAAAACACACAATTTTGTTTCAAAAAACAGTATTTTCCAGATCTGCAAGTGTTAAATTCAAGTTTAATATATACAGTTTTCAGATTCTGTTAGCAAAAAAAATACTTTTTTGTCAATCTACAAAATCTGTATTAGTCAGTGTGCAATTTAAGGTAGAAATACACCCATCATTTTCTGGGGTTTGAAAAACACAGTCTTTTGACAAAAACACAATTTTCAGGCCTTGCAGCATCAGCACGTGTGAAATTACAGGCTTATATACTGCTGTCAAATTCAGTTTTTAAACAAACACTCATTTGGGCACAAAAAATTTAGTTGGCAGCCTTTGATGCAGATGTCATTGTGAGATACACCTTTAATACATTTGGGTTACATTCAGAGATTTTAAATACCGCCAATTGGTGCATCAATATTGAATTCAGGCCTACACTGGTTCAGGCCCTGTGAGATACTACATCTACATACAGGGGTTTGAATTAGGCATTTGAAATACAGCCATTTGAAATACAGCCATTTTGTGCAAAGATATATTTACTGCATGCCTACAGAGGTTCAGGCCCTGTGAGATACCACCTCTACATACAGGGGTTTGAATTTGGCATTTGAAATACAGCCATTTTTCTTTTTCTTTTTCTTTGTCAATTATCTTTTTTTATTGAGTCAGGTCAAGAAAGGACATGACAAGAGTATCACAGAAGTACAAAATGATGCATAATACCAGGCACTTCTCCATCATTTGGTTACACTTTGGTTACACTTGAATACCAGGCACTTCTCCATCATTTGAAGTAAAATTATACAATTGTAGAACATAAAATAACAGTTTGAGCATTATATTATAAGGCACCGTGTCAGATCAATATAGAGGCCTTTATGTAACTTTAGAGGTACTCATAAGCTACATCTCTGATTGGCGCAGGGGACCAACTGTTGATATGTTTTTTTTTTTTTATTGACCAACAGGCCTCCAATAACAAAAACTACATTGATATCTAAGCATCACCTATGAAGACAAGGCATTGTATGATGTTTGGGCATAATGTGGGCTTCCACTTGTTAGGCTGGGGTCACACTGACCATTATTGGACCTTCGTAAGGGTTGTCATCCGAAATTGCAACCATGAGCCCCACATTTTAGCATGTTTCTCATGTGTCCTGGTTTCCCAGCTAGCTAATTCCTCTAATCGGTGTATGTGGTCTACCTTGTTCACCCAATGAAGGAGTGTAGGGGGTTCCGTACTTAGCCATTTCTGAGGGATAAGCAGTCTTGCTGCTTGGATTAATTGCGTAGCAAGGCTGCCTTTAGATGGGGATAGTGCCTTTGTGGGCAGCCAGAGGAGGACCAGCTCAGGTGTTAATGGGATATCAGTGTGTAGTATCGAGGTTAATGCGTTAGAAATTCCATCCCAGAAGGGTTTTATCCTAGGACAAAACCAAAAGATGTGTGAGAGGGTACCTACCCTTGTTTTGCACCGCCAACATTTATCCGTAGAGCTCTTAAAAATAGTTGCTTGGGCGTCATATACCACTGTGTGAGGACTTTGTAGGAGTGTTCCTGCACCTTGACACACCTGGAGAAGCCATGTGAATTTGAGTACAAACGGAGGATATCCATTTCAGAAAAGGTTCTGTTAAGCTCTGTTTCCCAAGTTCTCAGATATTGCGGATAATCGTTGGGGCGGGGTGTATTCAAAGCCAGGTATAACAGTGAGATTAGCTTGCTGTGTGGTGACCTAGAGGATAGTATTTTTTCAAACCATGTCTGTTCGACTTCATGAGCCTTCCTATCAATGAGAATCTTACTGACTGACCTAAATTCTGCAGAGTCTAGGAAATTGCGCGATTTCATGACTTGGTCAAGAGGGTGGTGAGTTGGAAGCCTGCCCGCTGCCTCTTCAAGAAACTCTGCCGTTGAGAAATCGCGTAGACTGTACCACGCCGCAGGTGTATGCATTGCTGTAGGTCTAACTGAAAAAGGGACCAAGTCTGCCGGCATGACAGGGGATGGATTATGTAGCAGACTTTGTTCCTTGTTGAGCTGCCCAACAACGAGGCCTGTGCCCTTAAGCAGAGTGTGAGTGTGCAGAGAAACAGAATTTAGACCCCATAGTGCGGCCCTTTGCAGTTGGGATAGCTGGAGAATCTCCAGATCGTTGCCGTTTGTATGGCAGCTGGGTATATGGAGTTGCATCCACCTTCTAAGATGGATTGCTTTATAGTACAGTTGCACCTCTGGCAATGAAAATCCCCCTTGGTTTTTACGCAAAATCAGTCTGCTATGAGCAATCCTAGCACCCTTCCCTCCCCACAAATAAGTAGAGAGCAGTCTCCGTATCTGTGTAAAAAATGAGGAAGGGAGGAAAATAGGCAACATCTGCATAATATATAATATTTTGGGTAGCACGAATGCCTTTAGTAGATTTTTCCTCCCCATCCAAGAGGCATAAGGAATGCGGAGAGAGCAGAGTTGATGTTGTACCTCAGATACTAGAGGACCATAGTTGAACTTGAAAATATTTCCTAAGTTGGCAGGTATTTTGATTCCCAAATATGAGATGTGGGAAGTTTGCCAGATAAAGGGTGTTGTGGTCTTGAGGGATGATATGCTCCTTAGTGGGGCTGTTATATTCATGGCCTCTGACTTTGAGTAATTTACCTTGTAATTGGAAACCTTGCCAAATAGTTCAAAGAGGGAGAGAAGATGCAACATTGACCAAAAGGTCGTCTGCATATGCAACATTGATATATTCAATCGAGTCGTTTTTGGCCCTAACTCCTCGTATGCCCGGATGGTCCCTGATGGCTTGGAGAAGAGTCTCCATCACTAAGATGTAGAGAGCTGGAGACAGGGGGCATCCCTGGCGTGTGCCATTATGTATGGGAAATGAAGGCGACAAAGTCCCATTGACTCTGATTTTAGCACTCGGGTTTGTGTAAAGGGACATGATCGCCCTCTGAAATTGCTCTGGGATACCAAATCTATGTAGTGTCTTTCCCATGAAGTTCCAGTTCACCCGGTCAAAGGCTTTCTCCGCATCCACACTCAGGAATGTCAGGGGGAGACCACGTTTCTTAGCCCACTGCATGGCTGTTATAACTCTGCAGGGATTGTGATTTCCTTCTCTTCCTGGCTCAAAACCAGCTTGGTCAGGATGTATTAATTTAGGGAGGAAGGAGCTGAGACGGGTGGCTAAGAGCTTGGCCCAGATCTTAATATCAACATTTAGGAGTGATATCGGCCTATAACTCCAGCACAGTTTGAGGTCTTTCCCCGGTTTGGGGAGGATGGTGACTGTGGCTTCCAGGGATTGTTTATGTAGCCTTGCACCAGTGAGGAGTGCGTTGCACCAATCTGTGAGATGTGGGCTCAGGATGTTGGTGATTTTTTTATAATATCCCACTGGGAATCCGTCTGGACCGGGACATTACCCCATGGGCATGGATTTCTAAATCTTCCCTATTTCCGCCGCTGTAACCGGCGCAAACAAGGAACCTCCTTTTTCCGAGTTAAGTTGGGGCAAATTCAAATGCTCCAGGAAGCCTTCTATTACAGAATCTGCAGCTAGGTCTGAATGTTTATCGCTGCTATCTAACCCATATAAGTCTTGATAAAATCTCTGGAACTCCCGAGCTATATCTGCAGTCTTATGTAATGATTTACCTTCTCTGGATGTTATAATGGGGATATACATAGATTCCTTCTGTTGTTTAATAAGAGAGGACATCAATTTTGTGCCTTTATCTCCATGAGAGAAAAAACGAAATTGGGCATACTGGTATGCTCTGGCATGACAGATATTAAGATGGTCTTTTAATTTGGCCCTCAGGAGAAGTAGCTCCTGTTGTGCCTTCAGGGCTTTCGATCTTTTATTAATAGCTTCTATCTCAGCGATCTGTTTAAGGAGGGAATGCAGGACTTGTTGTCTCTCCCTTTTGACTTTACATCCTATGGCTATAAATTCCCCCCTCATTACTGATTTGTGTGTTTCCCACACTGTCGGCTGTGATATACCTGGGGTCAAGTTTTCCTCAAAAAACCATAACAGTTTTTGTGTTAATGAATCTATGACCTCTTTCCTGTCCAGCAGTGTTTCATTGAGCCTCCACTGTTTACTCTGTGAAGGTAAGCTAGAGAACTGCACCACCATCGAGACCGGGGCATGATTTGAAACTGTGATAGGGTCAATCACTGCCTGTTCAATCATATTTATACAATTATTTGAGATAAGAAGGTAGTCTAGCCTCTTATATGAATTGTGGGGGGCAGAGAAAAAGGTATAGTCGCGTTCATTTGGGTGTACCAAACGCCATGCATCCACTAGATTTGCATCTGAAATGTGGGAGTTTATGCAACCCAATGCTGACTGGGTCAGTTGTGTGGAACCATCTGAGGTGTCTAAGAAGGGGTTCAAGGCAACATTAATGTCCCCACCAATCAGGCAAATCCCTTCTGCAAAAGAAGTAAATTTCTGCATAGTCTGGGAGATCCAAAGCTTTTGTCCCCTGTTGGGGCTATACAGGCTGGCTAAGGTGACGGTTTGTGTGCCAATGACACCCTTCACAAAAACAAATCGGCCCTCCAAGTCTGTCTGTGTGGCCAACATTTTGAATGGTACTCGTTTGGCAATTGCTATACCCACCCCCCTCTTAGCTTTGTCAAATGTACTAAGGAACCAGTTATTGAAGTAACCTTTCTGAAGTGTGGGTACACGTGTAGTTCTAAAGTGTAACTCCTGGAAAAAGCAGATGTCAGTATGGGATTTCCGTAGCAGGCGTATGACCTGCGATCGCTTTTGTGGGGTATTGAAACCCCTTACATTAAAGGTGTTTCATTTGATCAGTGACATCCTATAAAATAATAGCCCTAAACATGCGCATAGCATACCTGTGCATTAGAGATCTTATACAACTTAGAACACAAACATGAACAGCATTCATTCCAGAACCTGGGAATGCGACCAGGTAACAGATGGGGGGAGGTTCACACCTGACACATCTCGGCAGTAATGACGTGACCAGCGCGTGGGCCCCTCCACCGGTGCGCTTACACCAGGCCTGCGCAAGTGGAATCCTAATGTAGTTCAGGGAAGGGTGGATCTCGTGGTATTAAAATGATCCGAGGTAACCAAGGCTACCTGCCAAACCTGGTGCAGTATTGTAATATACAGTGAATACAATAACTTAACCCATTACAAACAGTGGGACTTGAGGATCAAACATGCTATGGGGGCATATATCTCCGCTGGCATTCCGGTGTCATAAAAATATACCGGAGTAGTAGCATTCAGAGCATTGATTTCCAACATATATACTTGCGTGAACAATGAGAGCAAGTGAATAGGTGACAGCAGTCCTAGGCTGCCACTGCCTATGAGACAGCAGGTATAATATGTAGGAGTTAACTCCTTAGGTGGGCCGCCATTCAAGTGTCCCGGTTTCTGGGGCCGGTCCTCTTCTTCGGAAGGGCCTTGGCCCATTTCTGAACTCTTGGAAGTTCTGGCAGTGGCACCCCGGTCTCGGCCGAGGGTAGCCATGATGGGATATCCAATGGGGTGGTCTGTAGCAGCTCCAATGCTGCGGCCAAGTCCCTTGGGATCCGTATAGAGCATCTTCTGCCCCCTAATGCAAAAGTGAGGCCGAAAGGAAACAGCCATTTGTAGGGAGTTTTGATGTGTCGCAGATGATCAATGAGAGGTCGGAGGGCCCTCCGCTTGTTCAGCGTAGATGGCGCCAAATCCTAGAACATGAGGATCTTGGCCCCATTGTAAGTGAGCTCTTTTTGCTCTCTCGTTGCCGGCAGCAGTGCCGCCGTATCGGTGTATTTCAGCAGGCCACATACAGCAGGCCGGTGAAGGCGTTCGATTTCAATATCTGCAGCACTCTCAGCTCCCAGGAGGCTGGCAAAGATGGCGGCGGCCGCCTCTGGTAAGGCCTCGTGTGTTATCTGCTCTGGCAGGCCGCGCAGACGAATATTTTTCCGCCTGCTGCGGTTCTCCTGATCCTCAATGAGAGAATATGCAGTGTCCAGGGAGTCCATACATGCCAATGTGTTGTCCCCCAGAGTGCGAACAAAGGTGAGAATTGCAGCTTGGTTGCTTTCCAGCGTCTCCACCCGGTGTCCTATCTGCTTGATGTCTGACTTTATCTCTTGGAGATCATGGAGCACCGGTGCAATAGCCGATGAGAGGGCTTGCTGTAGAAATTGTCTAGAAATAGGGGCTATGCCAGATTGTGGCGGTCCATCATCTAGGTCTGTGTTGGCGCCTGTAGCTCCCTCTGAGTCTTGCGTCCAATCATCCGCCATTTTAGCCGCACCACTCATACTGCTGGAAGGCTTCCTATTTAGGAACTTCTCCATTTCTGAAACCCCTCGATCATGCTTTGGAGGATCAGTCTCATCTCTTTGAATGCTTCTGCAGATTTTCCCCATACTTTGTTGGGTTAAGTTGCGATTTTAACCAGGATGCAGGATTGCAGGGAGAGGAGCTCTCTCACATGCGTCTGACCAGGTCGGCAGTCAGGCTCCGCCCTCTGAAATACAGCCATTTTGTGCAAATATATATTTACTGCAGGCCTACAGAGGTACAGGCCCTCTGAGATACTACCTCTACATACAGGGGTTTGAATTAGGCATTTGAAATACAGCTATTTGAAATACAGCCATTTTGTGCAAATATATATTTACTGCAGGCCTACAGAGGTTCAGGCCCTGTGAGATACCCCCTCTACATACAGGGGTTTGAATTAGGCATTTGAAATACAGTCATTTGAAATACAGCCATTTTGTGCAAAGATATATTTACTGCAGGCCTACAGAGGTACAGGCCTTTTGAGATACTACCTCTACATACAGGGGTTTGAATTAGGCATTTGAAATACAGTCATTTGAAATACAGCCATTTTGTGCAAAGATATATTTACTTCAGGACTACAGAGGTTCAGGCCCTGTGAGATACCACCTCTACATACAGGGGTTTGAATTAGGCATTTGAAATACAGCCATTTGAAATACAGCCATTTTGTGCAAAGATATATTTACTGCAGGCCTACACTATTTCAGGCCCTGTGAAATACTACCTCTACATACAGGGGTTTGAATTAGGCATTTGAAATACAGCCATCTGAAATACAGCCATTTTGTGCAAAGATATATTTACTGCAGGCCTACAGAGGTTCAGGACCTCTGAGATACCACCTCTACATACAGGGGTTTGAATTAGGAATATGAAATACAGCCATTTGAAATACAGCCATTTTGTGCAAAGATATATTTACTGCAGGCCTACAGAGGTCCAGGCCCTCTGAGATACTACCTCTACATACAGGGGTATGAATCAGGCATTTGAAATACAGCCATTTGAAATACAGCCTTTTTGTGCAAAGATATATTTACTTCAGGCCTACAGAGGTTCAGACCCTGTGAGATACCACCTCTACATACAGGGGTTTGAATTAGGCATTTAAAATACAGCCATTTGAAATACAGCCATTTTGTGCAAAGATATATTTACTGCAGGCCTACAGAGGTTCAGGCCCTGTGAGATACTACCTCTACATACAGGGGTTTGAATTAGGCATTTAAAATATAGCCATTTGAAATACTGCCATTTTGTGCAAAGATATATTTACTGCAGGCCTACAGAGGTCCAGGCCCTGTGAGATACTACCTCTACATACAGGGGTTTGAATTAGGCATTTGAAATACAGCCATTTGAAATACAGCCATTTTGTGCAAAGATATATTTACTTCAGGACTACAGAGGTTCAGGCCCTGTGAGATACCACCTCTACATACAGGGGTTTGAATTAGGCATTTGAAATACAGCCATTTGAAATACAGCCATTTTGTGCAAAGATATATTTACTGCAGGCCTACACTATTTCAGGCCCTGTGAAATACTACCTCTACATACAGTGGTTTGAATTAGGCATTTGAAATACAGCCATCTGAAATACAGCCATTTTGTGCAAAGATATATTTACTGCAGGCCTACAGAGGTCCAGGCCCTCTGAGATACTACCTCTACATACAGGGGTATGAATCAGGCATTTGAAATACAGCCATTTGAAATACAGCCTTTTTGTGCAAAGATATATTTACTTCAGACCTACAGAGGTTCAGAGGTTCAGATACCACCTCTACATACAGGGGTTTGAATTAGGCATTTAAAATACAGCCATTTGAAATACAGCCATTTTGTGCAAAGATATATTTACTGCAGGCCTACAGAGGTTCAGGCCCTGTGAGATACTACCTCTACATACAGGGGTTTGAATTAGGCATTTAAAATACAGTCATTTGAAATACTGCCATTTTGTGCAAAGATATATTTACTGCAGGCCTACAGAGGTTCAGGCCCTGTGAGATACTACCTCTACATACAGGGGTTTGAATTAGGCATTTGAAATACAGCCATTTGAAATACAGCCATTTTGTGCAAAGATATATTTACTTCAGGACTACAGAGGTTCAGGCCCTGTGAGATACCACCTCTACATACAGGGGTTTGAATTAGGCATTTGAAATACAGCCATTTGAAATACAGCCATTTTGTGCAAAGATATATTTACTGCAGGCCTACACTATTTCAGGCCCTGTGAAATACTACCTCTACATACAGGGGTTTGGATTAGGCATTTGAAATACAGCCATCTGAAATACAGCCATTTTGTGCAAAGATATATTTACTTCAGACCTACAGAGGTTCAGACCCTGTGAGATACCACCTCTACATACAGGGGTTTGAATTAGGCATTTAAAATACAGCCATTTGAAATACAGCCATTTTGTGCAAAGATATATTTACTGCAGGCCTACAGAGGTTCAGGCCCTGTGAGATACTACCTCTACATACAGGGGTTTGAATTAGGCATTTGAAATACAGCCATTTGAAATACTGCCATTTTGTGCAAAGATATATTTACTGCAGGCCTACAGAGGTTCAGGCCCTGTGAGATACTACCTCTACACACAGGGGTTTGAATTAGGCATTTGAAATACAGCCATTTGAAATACAGCCATTTTGTGCAAAAATATATTTACTTCAGGCCTATAGAGGTTCATGCCCTCTGAGATACTACCTCTACATACAGGGGTATGAATCAGGCATTTGAAATACAGCCATTTGAAATACAGCTATTTTGTGCAAAGATATATCTACTTCAGGAAAACAGAGGTTCATGCCCTCTGAAATACTTCCTCTACATACAGGGGTTTGAATTAGGCATTTGAAATATAGCCATTTGAAATACAGCCATTTTGTGCAAAGATATATTTACTGCAGGCCTACAGAGGTCCAGGCCCTCTGAGATACTACCTCTACATACAGGGGTATGAATCAGGCATTTGAAATACAGCCATTTGAAATACAGCCTTTTTGTGCAAAGATATATTTACTTCAGGCCTCCAGAGGTTCAGGCCCTGTGAGATACCACCTCTACATACAGGGGTTTGAATTAGGCATTTAAAATACAGCCATTTGAAATTCAGCCATTTTATTCAAAGATATATTTACTGCAGGCCTACAGAGGTTCAGGCCCTGTGAGATACTACCTCTACATACAGGGGTTTGAATTAGGCATTTAAAATACAGCCATTTGAAATACTGCTATTTTGTGCAAAGATATATCTACTTCAGGCCAACAGAGGTTCATGCCCTCTGAGATTCTTCCTCTACATACAGGGGTTTGAATTAGGCATTTGAAATACAGCCATTTGAAATACAGCCATTTTGTGCAAAGATATATTTACTGCAGGCCTACAGAGGTTCAGGCCCTCTGAGATACTACCTCTACATACAAGGGTTTTAATTAGGCATTTGAAATACAGCCATTTTAAACACAGCCATTTTGTGCAAATATATATTTACTGCAGGCCTACAGAGGTTCAGGCCCTCTGAGATACTACCTCTACATACAGGGGTTTGAATTAGGCATTTGAAATACAGCCATTTGAAATACAGCCATTTTATGCAAAGATATATTTACTTCAGGCCTACAGAGGTTCAGGCCCTCTGAGATACTACCTCTATATATAGGGGTTGGAATTAGGCATTTGAAATACAGCCATTTTGGGCAAAAAATTTTTTTATTGAGGCCTAGTCTCGTTCAGGCCGTGTGATATACACCCTTTACATACTGTTGTTCTATTCTACTATTTATTAAACACCCATTTAGGGCAAGATCCAAAATTAAAAAAATATGAGGAGAGTGTCAAATAAGGGACGTGGCCCGGTTGTGGTGCTGCTGGTGGAGCTCCTGTTGCAGGGAGAAGACGTGATCGATCTGTGTCAGCTACACGCACAAGTGAAACCCCTTCCTCAGGTGGGAGTAGGCGACAAAACCTACAGCGGTATTTGGTCGGGCCTAATGCTGCTCTACGAATAGTGAGGCCTGAACAAGTACAGGCGATAGTAGATTGGGTTGCTGACAGTGGATCCAGTTCCTTCACATTGTCTCCCACCCAGTCTCCTGCTGAAAGACAACAGTTGGCACCTGCAGCCGATGTCCATCAGTCTTTCACCTCACCCCCTTGCAAATCAGCCAAGCAGTCGGAGCCCCAAGTCATGCAGCAGTCTCTTCTGCTTTTTGATGACTCTGTTAGCAGAGTTTCCTAGGGCCATCCACCTAGCCCTGCCCCAGAAGTGGAAGAGATTGAGTGCACCGATGCCTAACCACTTATCTTTCAAGATGAGTACATGGGAGGACCATCGCAGCACGTCTCGGATGATGAAGAAACACAGGTGCCAACTGAGAGGGCTTTCAAAAGTGTGCAGACCGACAAGGACGGCAGGGGTGAAGACTGGGTGGAAGATAATGTGGAGGATGATGAGGTCCTCGACCTCACATGGAATCAAGGTCATGCGAGTGACCTATGTAGTTCGGAGGAAGAGGCGGTGGTCGCACAGAGCCGCCAGCACAGCAGAAGAGGGAGCAGGGTACAAAAACGGAGCGGCCGTCCTCTAGACAGTACGCCTCCTACTGCCCACCGCAGCAAGGGACAGAGCACACTAAAGCCAGCTCCAAGGAGTTCCCTGGCGTGGCAGTTCTTCAGACAATGTGCTGATGACAAGACATGAGTGGTTTGCACGCTGTGCAATCAGAGCCTGAAGCGAGGCATAAATGTTCTCAATCTGAGCACAACCTGCATGACAAGGCATTTAAGTGAAAAGCACGAGCTGCAGTGGAGTAGACACCTCGAAAACCAAGAAAGGTCTCTGGCTCCTCCTGCTTCAACTTCTGCTGCAGTCGCGGCCTCTTCATCCACCTCTGGAGTGACAGTGCCATCTGCCAGCAACACAAACACCTGGGTCCCCAAGCATCTCCACAATGTCCCACGCAAGCGTTCAGCTCTCCATATCCCAAACCCTGGAGAGGAAGAGGAAGAGGAAGTACCCCCCTACCCACCCGTGATCCCTAGCCCTGAATGCCAGCATTTCTAAATTACTGGCATTTGAAATGCTGTCATTCCGTCTGGTGGAGACTGATAGTTTTAAAGGCCTTATTGCGGTGGCTGTCCCACAGTACGTCATGCCTAGCCGCCACTACTTTTCAAGGCGAGCCATCCCTTCCCTGCACAGCCAAGTAGGGGACAAAATCAGGTGTGCACTGCGCAACGCCATCTGTGGCAAGGTGCACCTGACTACGAATACGTGGACCAGTAAGCACGGCCAGGGCCGTTATATCTCCATAACAGCACAATGGGTAAATGCAGTGGCGGCTGGGCCTGAGGCGGATAGCTGTTTGGCGCACGTCCTTCCGCCGCCAAGGATCGCAGGGCATCATTCTTTGCCTCCTGTTGCCTCCTCTTCCTACTCGGCTTCCTCCTCCTCTTCTACCACCTCCTCATCCGGTCAGCGACAGACCTTCACCACCAACTTCAGCACAGCCAGGGGTAAACGTCAGCAGGCCATTCTGAAACTGATGTGTTTGGGGGACAGGCCCCACACCGCGCAGGAGTTGTGGCAGGATATAGATCAACAGACTGACGAGTGGTTGCTGCCAGTGAGCCTCAAGCCCGGCCTGGTGGTGTGCGATAATGGGCAAAATCTCGTTGCAGCTCTGGGACTAGCCGGTTTGACGCACATCCCTTGTCTGGCACATGTGCTGAATTTGGTGGTGCAGAAATTCATTCACAACTACCCCGACATGTCGGGCTGCTGTATAAAGTGTGGGCCGTCTATGCGCGCTTTCGGCATTCTCACCCTGCTGCTGCTCGCCTGTCAGCGCTGCAGCGTAACTTCGGCCTTCCCGCCCACCGCCTCATATGTGACGTGCCCACCAGGTGGAACTCCACCTTGCACATGCTGGAGAGACTGTGCGAGCAGCAGCAGGTCATAGTGGAGGTTCAGCTGCAGCACGCACGGGTGAGTCGCACAGCGGAACAGCACCACTTCACCACCAATGACTGGGCCTCCATGCGAGACCTGTGTGCCCTGTTGCGCTGTTTCGAGTACTCCACCAACATGGCCAGTGGCGATGACGCCGTTATCAGTGTTACAATACCACTTCTATGTCTCCTTGAGAAAACACTTAGGGCGATGATGGAATAGGAGGTGGCCCAGGATGAGGAGGAGGAAGAGGTGTCATCTCTAACACTTTCAGGCCAGTCTTTTAGAAGTGGCTCAGAAAGAGGATTTTTGAAACAGCAAAGGCCAGGTACAAATTTGGCCAGCCAGGGCCCACTACTGGAGGACGAGGAGGATGAGGAAGAGGAGGAGGAGGATGGGGATGAAGCATGTTCACAGCGGGATTGTATCCAACGCAGCTCGGGCCCATCACTGGTGCGTGGCTGGGGGGATACGGAGAACGCAGACGATATGCCTCCCACAGAGGACAGCTTGTTCTTACCTCTAGGCAGCCTGGCACACATGAGCGACTACATGCTGCAGTGCCTGCGCAATGACTGCAGAGTTGCCCACCTTTTAACTTGTGCTGACTACTGGGTGGCCACCCTGCTGGATCTCCGTTACAAAGACAATGTGCCGTCCTTAATTCCCTCACTGGGGCGTGAACGGAAGATGCGCGACTACAGGCGCACACTGGTAGACGCGCTCCTGAGAGCATTCCCGACTGACGCCAGGGGACAAGTGGAAGCACAAGGCGAAGGCAGGGGAGGAGGAAGAGGTTGCCAACGCAGCTGTGTCAGCGCCAGCACCTCAGAAGGCAGGGTTAGCATGGCCGACATGAGGAAAAGCTTTGTCAACTCGCCGCAACAACCAGCCCCAACTGCTGATATGGAGCGTGTTAGCAGGAGGCAGCATTTGAACAACTTGGTGGAACAGTACCTGTGCACACGACTACACATACTGACTGATGGTTCTGCCCCATTCAACTTCTGGGTCTCCAAATTGTCTACATGGCCACAGCTTGCCCTGTATGCCTTAGAGGTGCTGGCCTGCCCTGCAGCCAGTATACTCTCTGAACGTGTATTTAGCATGGCAGGAGGCGTCATTACAGACAGACGCAGCCGCCTGTCCACAGCCAACGTGGACAAGCTCACGTTTATTAAAATGAACCAGGCTTGGATCCCACAAGACTTGTCTGTACCTTGTGCAGAATAGACATTTATACCACCATCAAACATACATTCTTGTACTCAAGTCAAGTGCAATGATTCTTTGTTTTATTTATTTTTTATTTGTCCCAATATTTTGGGGGCTACCTACCCAATAAAAAATAAAAAAAAAACATTGTTGGCTACCTGTTCCTCCTCCATGGCTGCCTCCACCTACAACATCACATTCACCACCTCCTCAACCTCCGACTCCATATCCATCTCCTTCTCTGAGTTGCAGGTTAATAATTTGTAATTTTTAGTTATTTTATTTCATTTTAAGTTATTTCCCTATCCACATTTGGTTGCAGAGCAGTTGCCATGCTCTTAAGCACATTTTACTGCCTTTTACATCCCTCTAGCCTTTTCAAGGACTATTTTAGAGCCATTTTAATTTTAAAAAGTGACAATTTTAGTGCCCTAAATTGAAAAAATTCTTATTTTCAATTGTCGGGTGACATTTTACCATTTTTGGCGTATACAAACCCCTGCTGTGCCTGGGTGACAGGGGCCTAAATCTCTCAAAATCCTCTGTTCTATTGCTGGGTGACATGAACCCCCTTTTGCCGCGAATGAACCTCTGCTGTGCCTGGGTGACAGGGGCCTAAATCTCTCAAAATCCTCTGTTCTATTGCTGGGTGACATGAACCCCCTTTTGTCGTGAATGAACCCCTGCTGTGCCTGGGTGACAGGGGCCTAAATCTCTCAAAATCCTCTGTTGTATTGCTGGGTGACATGAACCCCCTTTTGACGTAAATGAACCCCTGCTGTGCCTGGGTGACAGGGGCCTAAATCTCTCATAATCCTCTGCTGTATTGCTGGGTGACATGAACCCCTTTTGCCGTGAATGAACCCCTGCTGTGCCTGGGTGACAGGGCCCCAAATCTCTCAAAATCCTCTGTTCTATTACTGGGTGACATGAACCCCCTTTTGCCGTGAATGAACCCCTGCTGTGCCTGGGTGACATGGGCCTAAATCTCTCAAAATCCTCTGTTCTATTGCTGGGTGACATGAACCCCCTTTTGCCGTGAATGAACCCCTGCTCTGCATTGCTGACAGGGAACTAAATTTAGTGAAAACATCGGTTACTGATCGGAAGATGCGCGACTACAAGCGCATGCTGATGATAGCATTCCCACCTGACAGAGGGGGCACAGTGGAAGCACAAGGCGAAGGCAGAGGAGGAGGAAGAGGTCGCCAACGCAGCTGGGGCACCACCAGCACCTGAGAAGGCAGGGTTAGCATGGCCAAAATGTGGAAAAGCTTTGTCAGCCTTGGAGGTGCTGACCTGCCCTGCAGCCAGTGTATAGTGTGAATGTGTGTTTAGCACGGCAGAGAGTATTATCACAGGCCGCAGCCAATGTGGACAAGCTTATGTTTATTAAAATTAACCAGGCATGGAGCCCACAGGACTTGTCCGTACCTTGTGCAGTATAGACATTTATACCAGCCTCAACCATCCATTCTTGTACTCAAGTGCACTTATTCTTAGTTTTATTTTGTTATATGTCCCAATATTTTGGGGGATACCCCAATTTAAAAATTAAAAATAACACAAATCAGTGTTGGCTACCTATTCCTCCTTCACCGCCGCTTCCACCTACAACGCCACGTCAACCTACACCGCCACATTCACCCATCCACCGCCTCCTCAACCTCCTACTCCTAGATCCAGATTGTTATTTAAAATTTTTCTGTATTTTATATTATTTTAAGTCATTTCCCTATCCACATCTTAAAGGAAACCTATCACCAGGATTTTGTGCATAGAGCTGGGGACATGGGCTGCTAGATGGCCGCTAGCACATCTGCAATACCCTGATATGAGTCCTGTGTCCGGAGATGAGTCAAGCGGAAAGGAGCCCAGCACCGCCCCGCGTCCTCCGAATCTCCTCCTTGCATGCGCAGTGTCGGCATCATGTTCATTCCCTGTGCTGGCATCAGCACAGAGAACGAACTACGCATGCGCTAGCTCGCGCATCGCGATATTTCGGCGCTCCAGCTCTGTGACGTCAGCTAGCAAGGAGGAGATTCGGAGGACGCGGGGCGGTGCTGGGCTCCTTTCCACTTGACTCATCTCCGGACACAGGACTCATATCAGGTCATTTGCATATTGATCAAAAAGTTTTTTTAACACAATAAAAGAGCAGAGAGCTGTGGGGACTGGGTATTGCGGATGTGCTAGCGGCCATCTAGCAGCCCATGTCCCCAGCTCTATGCACAAAATCCTGGTGACAGGTTCCCTTTAAGCACATTTTGATGCCTTTTGCAGCCCTCTAGCCCATTCCAGGACTATTTTAGAGCCATTTTAGTACCCGAAAGTTCGGGTCCCCATTGACTTTAATGGGGTTCGGGTTCGGGGTCAAGTTCGGGTCCTGAACCCGAACTTTTTTTTCAAGTTCGGCCGAACCCGAACTTCCAGGTGTTCGCTCAACTCTACTCAGCACCCCATAATTCTTACCACAGAATTGATTATGTCCTCTCTCCAGCCGCCCTCTTGCATCTATGTAAAGAGGTACGCATAGGCTCGTTGATTCACTCGGACCATTTCCCGGTTTTCATGTCTTTCAAAGTCCCTGATAGCCGACCCAAAGCTTTTCATTGGAGGCTAAATGAGACAGTTTTGGACAAACCAACAACCATAAAACGTATAGAGGACGGCTTGAGGGAGTACTTCTTACTAAATAATGTTGAAGACATCTCGCCACATACTCTGTGGGAATCCCATAAATCGGTTATAAGAGGGGTTTTCATATCTATAGCTTCCCACTTAAACAAAGTGAGAAAAGAAAAACTGGCCTCATTATACATTGAAATTCAGAAAATAGAATCTGCACAAAAACAATCCCTGTCCGCGACACACCTGGATAAGCTGATCAAACTGAGAGAAGAACTCAGAGACCTACTTAATACTCAATCGGCCAAATTCTATCTCTCCTTCAGGCAGAAATTTTTTGCCCATGGCAATAAACCAACAAAATTTATGTTAGCCATGTTGAAGCAGAGAAAACGGAGATTTACATGTAGAATCATGGCCATTAAGCAACATGATAACTCGGTTATCTCAGATGATGTCGGTATTGCTAAGGCGTTCCACGCCTATTACTGTGACCTTTATAATATCGATACTTCTGACACAGAAGCTATAAAAAAGAAAGAGAGAATTCACAGCTTCCTTTTTGGAGAAGCTCAATCTACCTTCTCTCTCAGCTGACAAGGCGTTATCTCTGTGCAGCCCTAGCACAAAAACTGAATTAATGACAACCTTGAATTACATGGCCAAAGGGAAAGCACCTGGCCCAGACGGCCTCCCTTTACTTTATTATAATACTTTTTCAGAACTCCTGGTCCCACATTTGCTAAATTCCTATAATTGCGCAATTAGAGGTACACCTTTCCTACCCCAGACAACATTAGCACATATTTCACTGATACACAAACCTAACAAGGATCCCACTCTTTGCTCAAACTATCGCCCCATATCACTGTTGAACCTGGATGTGAAGGTCTTTGCAAAAATATTAGCCTCTAGGATAAAACCACTTTTACAGACACTTATACATTCAGACCAATGTGGTTTTATCCCCAACAAGGAAGGAAGAGACAATACATATAAAGTAGTTAATGCCATTTCTCTTACCAAGAAAATAAAATTCTCACTTGTCTTGTTAAGTACAGACGCAGAGAAAGCCTTTGACAGGGTGTCCTGGTCCTTCCTACGGAGCACCCTGTCTTGGTTCGGATTCCACATGATCTTCATTGATGCCATATTCGCTATGTATGCGAATACATGTTGTCATCAAGAGTTCACATCAACAATGGCACCAGACAAGGTTGTCCCCTGTCGCCGATCCTTTTCATATTGTCCCTGGAACCACTCCTCCAACATATACGCCAATCACCAGATATACTTGGTTTAAAATGTAAGGAAATCGAGATAAAACAAGCTGCTTATGCAGATGATCTTCTAATGATGATCTCGAACCCAATACGAGCTTTCCCAGTTCTGATACAAGCCTTTGACTCCTTTAGTTTAATCTCCAACTATAAAATAAATGCAACGAAATCTCAAGCTATGGGTATCAATGTACACACTACAGTTATTAGTAAACTACAAGCCACATTCCCTTTCATTTGGACAAAAGATTGCATCAAATTTCTGGGGATCAATGTCACCCTTAATTTAGATCGATTATATAACGCAAACTGCCAGCCTCTATTGAAAAGTATCCCCGATCTATTAAAATCCTGGTTACCCACCTTTATTTCTTGGTGGGGCAGGAGATATATTAACTTATTAGTGATACCGAAGTTCACCTCCCTCCTACAAACATTGCCAATTAAACTGCCCCGGGAGTTTTTGGACCAATTCCGGAAGATAAGCGCTAGATATATTTGGGGAAATATTAAACCTAGGCTGGCATTTAAGATTCTGCAACTGCCCTCGGATAAAGGCGGAATCGGATTACCTTCCATACAGAGGACATATAATGCCATTCATTTAGGCAGAGTACTAGATTGGGTAAGGAGACCTCCACATAAGCAATGGATTCTGCTGGAAGAGGAGTTAGTAAACACACCTCTGAGATATCTGGTCTTTTCAGATCCAAAAGACTTACATATTTCCAGAGATCATTCCTTACTCACAGGTACGTTACAAACTTTACGAAATGACAGGATCAGACAGTATTGTCTAGAATTCCCTTCCCCCTTGACGTTAGTAACTGATTGCTTACACAAAGACAGGGAAATATCACAAACACTACCCCGTCAACTAGCTGAATGCAACATGAGATTGGAAGATCTAATGGATGATAATGGGGTGTTTTTCTCGTTTCAATAGTTTTTTTTATTGATTTTAGCAATATATAAAACATAAAGCATCGGGCATTCCCGATGTGCAAACAATAGTTAATAACAAAGAAATATTCTTCTACACGAAGAAACCAGTATGCAGTCCAAGTACTAGAAATGCCTGCTGTCAGCAAATATTATTGAGTTGAGATATGTGGCCACCTATGTCTTATACTCAAACCAATGGCAAATTGTCCACAAAATTAGACCCGTCTGCTCATACGGGCAAATTATTTTAAAACCAAACCATTGGCAGGACTAAGGAGTCTCTAAAATTGGATACTATATGGGGAGCACGACCATGGCTTCCAATTTTGGAGCAATCTTTCATATCCCTCTCCCCCCAGAGCAATAATTCTCTCATATGAGTATATGGTATTAAGTGAAGCTATCAATTCAGAGATGTCTGGCAGTCTGGAGTCTTCCACTTTCTCAACAATAATAATTTTGCTGTCACACAGAAGATACAGAGTAAGGCCCTTAGGCGGGCAGGAAGGGTATCTACTCCTATCAATAACAGGACCATTTGTGGTGACCATATCATCCCATAAGGCACAATTCTGGCTAGTAATTCCCTACATTCAGACCAGTACAATTGAATCTTAGGACACTGCCATAATATATGGAAGAGGGTTCCTCTACATCCGCAACCTCTCCAACATCGATTAGATACTGAGTCATACATAAGTGCCAGTTTATCCGGCGTGTGATACCATCTTAATATAGTTTTAATCGCTGATTCTACATGGGAAACACACTTCAAATATTTGTGTACCATTCTGAGGGCCCGCAACCATTTCGTTTCAGAAATAGACAGATTCATGTCCTTCTCCCACGCCACCATCAGATGTGAGCGTTTAAAGGACCCCGGGTGGAGAACTGAGTTATAAAGGGGTTTCAAACCTTTCAGATTGCTCGTGAGATACAATTTTGCTAATCTGTCCATTTTTACTCCGGATGGCTGCAGGTCCTGTAATAAATGGCGGATCTGAAGATATTTGAAAAACTCCCGGCTAGGGATGGAAAAATTCTCTCCAATCCATTGGAACGACTGCAGTACACCATGAGTTAACAAGTTCCCCACTCTATGTATATCAGCTGATGCCCATTTTGACAAATCTGCTTGAGGAAGTAGAGTCCGGATCAGGGAAAAGGGGAGGGATGCAATTGTGGGAGAAGTATCCGCTTCTGCTAATGTGTGATAAGTGGTCCACGCTTTCAGTGATGCCAACACCGTCGGGCCTAAATTTTTGGGAGTAGGGATCTTCCAAAAAGGCAAGTTTAACAACCCCTTCAAAGAGTATGGGGCAGCTTGAGATGCCTCAAGCTGGACCCAGGGCAGATCCTGGGAAGGCTGTGTCCATCCCCTCAACATGGAAACCAAAGAGGTTACATAGTACAGTTTTAAATCTGGCAACGCTAGGCCACCCATGCGGTGTTCCCTAGTCATGATGTCCAGGGCTATCCTGGGGTGTTTTTTTGTCTCATACGTATTTAGAGAGGAGTGAATGTGCTCGGGAAAAAAACTTTTCTGGGATGGTTATTGGCAGGATGCGATACAAATATAGAAACTTGGGAAGAATGAACATTTTAAATGTAGCAATCTTCCCCATCCACGAGGTGTCAAGTTTGGCAAATTCTGAGAGTTCCTTTTCTGTGGAAAGTAGTAAGGCGTCATAATTGTGAGTGTATAGCAGGCTTTGAGAAGAGGACATATTTATGCCTAGGTATTTAATGCTATCAAGCCGCCAGTCAAAATTCCATGTGCTGCGGAGGTTCACCACTTGGTGCTCTGACATATGAATAGGTAAGGCTTGTGTCTTTAAAGAGTTCAGATGGTAATATGAGAGGTCACCATAAATGGAAATCTGGGCCATAACCTCCTCTACGGATTCCATGGGATTGGTTAGGGTCAGACATACGTCGTCTGCATACAGGGATATGACATGAGAGCTTCCACCTATATTAACCCCTACTATACGGGGGTCTTGTCTTATGGCCTGGGCCAGTGGTTCCATGGCTATTATAAAGATAAGGGGGGAGAGAGGGCATCCCTGTCGGGTTCCATTTGTAAGTTCGAATACCTCTGACAAGGCTCCGTTCACAAATATTCTAGCTGTGGGGTTACTGTAAAGTGCCCTAATGGCGGTGAGCATATGCCCTGTAAATCCCATTTTTCCAAGTACTGAAAAGGCAAAGGCCCAACAGAGCCTATCAAAGGCCTTTTCTGCATCTAATGCCAGGGCTAATGTGGGGATTCTATTCTTATAACCATGGTGTAGGATACCCAGAAGGCGTCTTGTATTATAGTAAGTCTGCCGGGTTGGGACGAATCCAGCTTGGTCCACATGTATAATAGAGGGGAGAATTTTTGCTAGACGGGTGGCCAATAGTTTTGCATAAATTTTTACCTCCTGGTTTAGCAGGGATATGGGCCTAAAATTTTGGGGTCTGTCTGGTTCCTTACCCGTTTTGGGGAGTGTGATTATCAGGGCCTGTAAGTTTTCGACTGGCAGGGATCCTTGGGACATAGCTGTTTGGCAGAAGTCTTTTAGATAAGGGCTGATGATCTGTTTAAACTGCTTATAGTAGTGGGAGAGATGCAATCACTGCTTCCACCTCCTTTGTTTCAATCGGGGAGTTGAGACCCAGAAGCTGGGAACTATTCAGTGTGGATAGTTGCAGGGATTGGAGATAAAGATTGATTCGTTCATTAAGCTCACCTGGTGTAGGATGGGTATTGCGTCAATTATACAGGTCTGCGTAATACGCCTTAAAGCCATTAGCTACGGGGGAGTGGACCTTCTCCTGAGAGTGAGGATGGAGTATGTGTGGGATTCTGCTTTTTGTATGACGAGCCTTAAATCTCGATGCCAGCAGCTCTACCGCCTTATTATCTTGTGAGTAATAGGTCGCTTTTGACTTGCGATGCATTTTCTCAGCCCCTGTCTGAGGCGTCTAATCTCCTCAGCTAAAAGCAGAGTGGGATTCGTTTTGTTGTTTGCTTCTACTTGTTGTATTTGGGATAAAATGTCTGACATTTTAGCTTCCATACGTTTTTCCCTTATCGCACCCTGCTGTATAAAGGACCCTCTGACACAAGCTTTGTGGGCATTCCACAGGTTCACTGGGTCTGTATGTGAAGAGTTATTAAAGGGGTTTTCCCACTTTGCTAAATCAGCTTCACCTGCAGTCACTTTGCTGGTAACTTCCTGCTTTTCTGCAGCTAAGGCTGGGCGGGCTTAGGCAGCTAGAGTGAAGGCCGGCCACGCCTCCTTATGACATCACACTGAGAGCTGAGTCCTGCGTGCTCGTTCATGTGAATAGTATGACTCATCAGGCTCACTGGCTCCCGGCAGTGTCTGTGAAGCTTATCTCTCCTGGTGTGGATTGCTATCACTCAGCAAGCAATGCTAAATGATCTTAGAGAGTTGCATTTTGATGTCCTGAATACTATCCACACATAAAACTTTCCAAATATATTCAACACTATATCTGTGCATCAAAAACTGTAATTTACTACAGCACAAATGCATGACACCTTGTATAAATATGATTTTTGTTTTTTACTCCCCTAAAACAACCACTGAACAGCACAGATGCTGTATTCTTACCATTATAGCTGTACTAAATTGAGTAATTAGGCCTCATGCACACGACCGTTTTTTTTACGGTCCGCAAAAACGGGGTCCGTAGGTCCGTGATCCGTGACCGTTTTTTCGTCTGTGGGTCTTCTTTGATTTTTGGAGGATCCACGGACATGAAAAAACAGTCGTTTTAGTGTCCGCCAGGCCGTGCGGAGCCAAACGGACCCGTCCTGAATTACAATGCAAGTCAATGGGGACGGATCCGTTTGACGTTGACACAATATGGTGCAATTTCAAACGGATCCGTCCCCCATTGACTTTCAATGTAAAGTCAGGAGTTAATATACCATAGGATCGGAGTTTTCTCCAATCCGATGGTATATTTTAACTTGAAGCGTCCCCATCACCATGGGAACGCCTCTATGTTAGAATATACTGTCGGATATGAGTTACATCGTGAACCTCATATCCGACAGTATATTCTAACACAGAGGCGTTCCCATGGTGATGGGGACGCTTCAAGTTAGAATATACTACGAACTGTGTACATGACTGCCCCCTGCTGCCTGGCAGCACCCGATCTCTTACAGTGGGCTGTGATCCGCACAATTAACCCTTCAGGTGCCGCACCTGAAGGGGTTAATTGTGCGTATCATAGCCCCCTGTAAGAGATCAGGGGCTGCCAGGCAGCAGGGGGCAGACCCCCCTCCCTCCCCAGTTTGAATATCATTGGTGGCCAGTGTGCGACCTCCCCTCCCCCCCTATATTGTAATTTCATTGGTGGCCAGTGGGCGGCCTCCCCTCTTCCCCCCCCCCCCCGCCCGATCATTGGTGGGAGCTGGGGCTCCGATCGGTAACCATGGCAACCAGGACGCTACTGCAGGCCTGGTTGCCATGGTTACTTAGCAATATTACAATATTAGAAGCATCACTTCATAATTACCTGCTGGCTTCTGCGATGTGTGTCCGGCCGGGAGCTCCTCCTACTGGTAAGTGACAGATCCATGCGCCGCACAGACCTGTCACTTACCAGTAGGAGGAGCTCCCGGCCAGACACACATCGCAGCAGCCAGCAGGTAAGTATGAAGTGATGCTTCTAATATTGTAATATTGCTAAGTAACCATGGCAACCAGGCCTGCAGTAGCGTCCTGGTTGCCATGGTTACCGATCGGAGCCCCAGAGCGATTAAACTGGGACTCCGATCGGAATCTCCGCTGCCACCAATGATCGGGCGGGGGGAGGGGAGAGGGGAGGCCGCACACTGGCCACCAATGAAATTACAATAGAGGGGGAGGGGGGCCGACGGAGGGGGGGGGGCGGGGGAGGGGAGGCCGCACAATGGCCACCAATGAAATTACAATAGAGGGGGGTAGGGGGGGCCGACGGAGGGGGGGGCGGGGAAGGGGAGGCCGCACACTGGCCACCAATGATATTCAAACTGGGGAGGGAGGGGGGTCTGCCCCCTGCTGCCTGGCAGCCCCTGATCTCTTATAGGGGGCTATGATATGCACAATTAACCCCTTCAGGTGCAGCACCTGAGGGGTTAATTGTGCGGGTCACAGCCCCCTGTAAGAGATCGGGTGCTGCCAGGCAGCAGGGGGCAGTCATGTACACAGTTCGTAGTATATTCTAACTAGAAGCGTCCCCATCACTATGGGAACGCCTCTGTGTTAGAATATACTGTCGGATTTGAAGTGAAAACTCATCTCTGAAAAAGCTTTTATGCAGACGGATCTTCGGATCTGTCTGTATAAAAAGTAACCTACGGCCACGGATCACGGACGCGGATGCCAATCTTGTGTGCATCCGTGTTATTTCACGGACCCATTGACTTAAATGGGTCCGTGAACCGTTGTCCGTCAAAAAAATAGGACAGGTCCTATTTTTTTGACGGACAGGATACACGGATCACGGATGCGGCTGCAAAACGGTGCATTTTCCGATTTTTCCACGGACCCATTGAAAGTCAATGGGTCCGCGAAAAAAAACGGAAAACGGCACAACGGCCACGGATGCACACAACGGTCGTGTGCATGAGGCCTAACATTCATATACAACTTTTCTATATATCAGTGTATTCCCCTCCCCCCATGTCATCTAGATTTCCACTTTTCTCTGTCATACCTTGCTAATCCACTCCCCTGCTATCCCTGTGGATGCTTGCAACACGATTAGCTCTGCTACATTTTATGGTTTTCCATACAATTCATAAACGTGCCCCCAGTTTCAATAAAATTCATATAGTTGCCCCCAGTGTCCATTCATTTCATATAGTTGCCCCCAGTGTCCATAAAATTCATATAGTTGCCCGCAGTGTCCATCAAATGCATGCAGTTGCCCCCAGTGTCCATCAAATGCATGCAGTTGCCCCCAGTTTCCATAAAATGCATGCAGTTGCCCCCAGTGTGCATAAAATTCATATAGTTGCCCCCAGTGTGCATAAAATTCATATAGTTGCCCCCAGTGTGCATACATATAATATAGTTGCCCCCAGTGTGCATACATATAATATAGTTGCCCCCCAGTGTCCATACATATAATATAGTTGCCCCCAGTGTCCATAGATATAATATAGTTGCCCCCAGTGTCCATAGATATAATATAGTTGCCCCCAGTGTGCATACATATAATATAGTTGCCCCCAGTGTCCATAGAAATAATATAGTTGCCCCAAGTGTACATAAAAATGCCCCCATTGAATTCACTATGAACCCCCTTTATTGCCGAATATTCAATAATCGTTGGTCGATTAGTGGGCCAGTAGATATTATACTTAGGCCTCATGCACACGACCGTTTTTTCTTACGGTCCGCAAAAACGGGGTCCGTAGGTCCGTGATCCGTGACCGTTTTTTCGTCCGTGGGTCTTCCTTGATTTTTGGAGGATTCACGGACATGAAAAAAAAGTCGTTTTGGTGTCCGCCTGGCCGTGCGGAGCCAAACGGATCCGTCCTGAATTACAATGCAAGTCAATGGGGACGGATCCGTTTGACGTTGACACAATATGGTGCAATTGCAAACGGATCCGTCCCCCATTGACTTTCAATGTAAAGTCAGGAGTTAATATACCATAGGATCGGAGTTTTCTCCAATCCGATGGTATATTTTTACTTGAAACGTCCCCATCACCATGGGAACGCCTCTATGTTAGACTATACTGTCGGATATGAGGTTACATCGTGAAACTCATATCCGACAGTATATTCTAACACAGAGGCGTTCCCATGGTGATGGGGACGCTTCTAGTTAGAATATACTACAAACTGTGTACATGACTGCCCCCTGCTGCCTGGCAGCACCCGATCTTTTACAGGGGGCTGTGATCAGCACAATTAACCCTTCAGGTGCCGCACCTGAAGGGGTTAATTGTGCATATCATAGCCCCCTGTAAGAGATCAGGGGCTGCCAGGCAGCAGGGGGCAGACTCCCCTCCCCAGTTTGAATATCTCCCCCTTACAATAGAGGGGGGGGGGGGGGGGCGGGGGAGGGGAGGCCGCACACTGGCCACCAATGATATTAATACAATAGAGGGGGGCCGGGGGGGGGAGGCCGCACACTGGCCACCAATGATATTCAAACTGGGGAGGCAGGGGGCTGCCCCCTGCTGCCTGGCAGCCCCTGATCTCTTATAGGGGGCTATGATTTGCACAATTAACCCCTTCAGGTGCAGCACCTGAGGGGTTAATTGTGCGGATCACAGCCTCCTGTAAGAGATCGGGTGCTACCAGGCAGCAGGGGGCAGTCATGTACACAGTTCGTAGTATATTCTAACTAGAAGCGTCCCCATCACTATGGGAACGCCTCTGTGTTAGAATATACTGTCGGATTTGAGTTTTCACGAAGTGAAAACTCATCTCTGAAAAAGCTTTTATGCAGACGGATCTTCGGATCCGTCTGTATGAAAATAACCTACGGCCACGGATCACGGATGCGGATGCCAATCTTGTGTGCATCCGTGTTCTTTCACGGACCCATTGACTTGAATGGGTCCGTGAACCGCTGTCCGTCAAAAAAATAGGAATCACGGATCACGGATGCGGCTGCAAAACGGTGCATTTTCCGATTTTTCCACGGACCCATTGAAAGTCAATGGGTCCGCGAAAAAAAACGGAAAACGGCACAACGGCCACGGATGCACACAACGGTCGTGTGCATGAGGCCTTACAGTATCCCGTTCCTCCGACGTCCATCCGCTCACTCCGCTGACTCGCCCGAACTGTTCGGATGCCCGCGCATGAGCAGCTCTATCTAAGATGCGGTGGATATACTGTGCATGCGCGGACGTGCGCGTTCATGTAATAGTGGAGAGGCCGGCCGATGAATTTCTTAGCCTGTGGTGCGCAGGCGCGGCAAAAGGATGCGGCCGGCGAAAAGAGGCCATATCCATGGGATACCTGAGTAAACAAACCATTCTAATAGAAGCTGTTTTAGGAAGATTGAAACGTTTTTTTAACAGACATATATAGGAAGAAATGTTCAATGGGGGAAAATAAATTAGGATAAACCTATTTAATGAAGTGGGACAACCCCTTTAAGCTGGAAGAAATCCTTTATAGCGGTCTCTATTTTTGACCTAAATTGGGGATCAGACATTAAGAATGGACTGCTTCTCCACATGTACGTTTGGGGAGAGCTAACTTTCTCTGAAATTGACAAGGTGATAGCAGCATGGTCAGACCACTTGATCGTTTCTAGGGAGGAGGCTTGAGCGTGAGGGAGAAGTGCTCCATCCACAAGGAACATGTCAATTCTGGAATACACATTATGAACTCCAGAGTGAAATGTATAGTCCCTAACAGAAGCGTGATGGATACGCCAAACGTCATACAGCTCCTCCTTCCAGAAAGTATCAGCAAGGGAAGGGATGGTCCTTGTTGAGGATGAAGAGGTGTCAACTGATGGGTCAGAGGTCAAGTTAAAATCCCCACAAACCACTAATTTTCCTTGCTGTTTTTTTGGACCAGCTTCAATACTTTGTGGAGGAAAGGCAGTTGGCCTTGGTTAGGCGCATACAAAGACACTATCGTGAATAAGACGTTGTTCAGGGTACAAATCAATATGACATATCACCCCAAGGGATCCGCTTGATCAGCTATATGGGTAAATGCCACCGTATTTTTTATGGCAATCATGACCCCCCTGGATTTAGAGTGAAAGTGTGATTGAAAAATGTGGGGAAACTGCGGATGCCTCAACCTAAAAGCGTCCTGTTGAAGCATATGCGTTTCCTGTATTCCCAAGATATCACATTTCAACGCCTTTGATTCTTTCCACAAATGTGCTCTACGCATAGGACTATTTAAACCATTGGCATTCAGACTAGCAAAGGTTATTACCATTGTATATCAGAATAAACAGCGTTTTCTCACTAATAGGTAATAAGAGAGATACCAGACACAGGACGTCTCCCAGCAAGGACGTCTGTGTCACCAGGACATAGGCAGCACAAGTTAGTACAGGCATTACATTAACTACTGAGGATTGTAGCCCCCAAAAACATAGGAGGCAAGGCAGCAAGATCAAACCAACATAAAACATGGTGAACCTGAAGGAGGCTCAATACAAAATGTGGGGTAAATGTCCCGTCTGTAACCTAGGAAAACAAAAGGTTAGGTTAGGGCGACAGAACTCGTGCCAACGTACAGCACCGGAAAGGCGAGGTACACTAGCCCTGGTTAAGACTGAATTCAGCGAACTCTTGACCAGTCTTTACGGACTTTAGCAGGGGCCTGGTGATGTGCTTCCTCTATGGTGGATACCGGTATGTTCCAACTCTGCAGAAGCGCCAGTCCTTCTTCCAGGGATTTGGCACCATGGAAAGTCCCGCCATGATGGATCAACAGGCGTACAGGGAAGCCCCAGCGATACGGGATTTCCACGCTTCTAAGGGGCGACGTAACCGGTAAAAAGGCTCTTCTTAATCGCAGTGTAGCTGCAGATAAGTCGGCAAACAGGAGAACTTTGTGGAATGGTGCAGGAAGGCCTCCATTTTTCCTCGGAGATGCCAGCAGTTGTTCTTTGATCTTGAAAAAATGCACCCTGCTTAACACATCTCGAGGCACTGATTCTTCCAGATGGCGCGGTCGCGGTACACGGTGCTCCCTGTCAATCTCCAGATCCCTGTCAGGACAGTCTGATAGCACCGCTTTCAGAAGGGACCACACATATTCAGGAATGTCTCTAGGAGTCACCGATTCTGGAATTCCTCTCAGCTTTATATTATTGCGCCTGCTCCTGTCTTCAAGGTCGGCCATTTTGGCCTTGATGCTCTCAACCTCTGCCTCTAGCTCTGTGTGAGCGTCAATGAGGGTGTTATGTGAAGCTGCAAAGTCCCCAAATTTGTTTTCAAGGTGGTCCGTCCGGGCCCCTAGATCATCAATGTCAGAGCACAGGGGAGCTATAATGGACTTTATGTCCAGCAGCATAGATCGCCGCTGTAAAATTAGCATGTCCCTCATGGCTGTGTCAGTGAGAGCGGTGTTGGACACCGTTAATGCTTGCAGCGCTGTTTCCCCATCTATATCTGGGATTGCAGGGGTGAGCTTCGCGGTCCCCCTTTGAGGGTGTATTAGCAGCCACCAAGTGGGCCTGCGACAGTGATATGTCCCGGTGAAAGGTGGGAGAGGCGGAGGGAAGCTCCCTCAATATATGCAGGATAAGGGGTTACGGCTCACCTGGCCATGTGTGTCAGCCAGGCCCGGGGAGTTCTCCGGTCCGCTGTTGGTGTTCGTGCCGCCTTCCCCCAGATCCAGCTGAGAGTGGAGCGCTGAATCGGACAGTGATCTCCGTATGCCTGCGGTTGGGGAAATCAGCGGCAGGTCTGCTGTCGCCGCGCACTTACCAGGAGAGACCGCTTCTCTGCCAGCGCCATCTTGGATTTCTCCGGCGTCTCTGGAAAAGTAGAATTTGGTAAGTTTGGTCTGTTTGGCCATTTTCTTTCTTCGCCCCGTCATGTCTGGCAAGGATCCCCTCACTGTTTAAGTGTAGCAGGGTATCGCTGAGCTTAAAATCGTCGCTTTATTCGGTGCTGGCACGGGAGCTCAGGCTCTATGCACCCATCCACCTAGGCAGCCAGACCACGCCCCCGATAATGGGGTGTTTTTAAGTAAAACCGATATATCTTCCAAGCTACTGGTACCTGAACTACACATAATGCAATACGAATACTTGAAAGCACAAGTTAAAAGATTTCTCGCTCATCAAAGGTCCACAACTGACCTCTCCTGGTACGAAAACTGCCCTAAACTAACAGGTTTTTGGGACGACATCTTCCGTCAGATTAGGAAGATTCTAAAACTCTCAGATGGCAAACTCCCCCGCCTTCCAGAAATAGCCTTACTCTCCCTCTTGCCTCCAACCCTCTCTAAATTAGAAAAAAAGTTTAATAAGAATACTACTAGCATCAGGTAGACTACTTATTGCTTCAAAATGGAGGTCCGAGGAGATACCATCTAGATCCCATAGGTTTGCCAAAGTAAATGACATAGCCAGGTTGGAGGAACTCTCCCATTGGGAACTTAGGAATCATAATAAGTATGAAATGATTTGGAAGCCATGGAAAACAAAAGCATAACGAGGATATCTCCAATTTTGTAATCACTCCATAGTATATTGTGTAACTCATTCTCCCTCATTATGGCATTAGCAGGAATATCCCTGGTTTTTCCCTACCCCTTTACCCCCACTCCCCCTTTTGTCCCTTCTCTTTCCTCCCATCATTCTCTTACCTTTCATTGCAAGCTATATTAGTACTTGGTCTAGTTAAATGCGGTTTTCCTCATTCTTCAGAATTAGCTTGTCTATATTACTCAACATACCGTTTATGCTGTAAACAATGATATGGTGTACGATGAGATGGCGAGGAACATTGTAGGTCTTGCTAACTACCTATTTAGTCATGCTCAATCAGTGGCGACTCTAGGAACAATATATAGGGGGGGCACAAAGATACCACAGTCAAAAATGGGGGGGCAAAAACAAAATAAGTATATATAAATAAGATTACAAAATACGAGAGAATTGCGGTAGGCAGGGATACATTTATAATAAAACAATTTACTTACAAAAGAAGCTATTCAGTCGTCTGCTGTGCCGTCCTCTGCTTGCTTCCGCGGATTCTTTCCCCTTCTTTCTGTCTCTCATCAGTGCGCAGGCGTACTGTTATGGTGGATCTGTGGAAGACACACTGTTATGGGGGCATCTGTGGTGGACACTTATTATGCTTCTCATTAGCCCTCATTATGCCTCTCATCACTCCCATATCAGCCCCCATGCCTCTTATTAGCCCCTTATGCCTCATTAGCCCCCATTATTCCTCTTATTAGCCCCCATTATGCCTCTTATCACCCCCATATCAGCCCCCATGCCTCTCATTAGCCCCCATATCAGCCCTTATGCCTCATTAGCCCCCATTATAAGCCATTATGCCTCATTAGCCCACATTATGCCTCTTATTAGCCCCCATATGCCTAATTAGCTCCCATATGCCCCATTAGCCCCCATTATAAGCCATTATACCTCATTAGCCCACATTATGCCTCTCATTAGCCCCCATATGCCTAATTAGCTCCCATATGCCTAATTAGCACCCATTATGTCTCTAATTAGCTCCTATTATGCCTCTTATTAGCGCCCATATGCCTCATTAGCCCCCATATGCTTCATTAGCCCCCATATGCCTCATTAGCCCCCATATGCCTCAAATAGTCTAATTAGCCCCCATTGTGTCTCTAATTAGCCCCCATGATGCCTCTTATTTGCCCCCATTATGCATCATTAGCCCCCATATGCATCATTAGCCCCCATTATGCATCATTAGCCCCCATATGCCTCATTAGCCCCCATATGCCTCTAATAGTCTAATTAGCCCCCATTGTGTCTTTAATTAGCCCCCATGATGCCTCTCATTAGCCCCCATTATGCATCATTAGCCCCCATATGCCTCATTAGCCCCCATTATGCATCATTAGCCCCATATGCCTCATTACCCCCCATATGCCTCATTAGCCCCCATATGCCTCTAATTAGCCCCCATATACCTCCAATTAGCCACCAAATGCCTCCAATTAGCCCCCATATGCCTCCAATTAGCCCCCATATGCCTCTTATGATTAGCCCCTATTATGCCCCCAGCAGCCACATTTTTTATAAAATAAAAAAACACTTACCTCTCCTGCTCCTGGACGCCGCCTGCAATTTTCTCTCTCCTCAGTCGACTGTGCTCTGAACTGGCACGCACAGCGTGAGGTCACAGAGCGCCCTCACGCTGTGCGCAGCCCTGCACAGCCGACAGCCGAGGACCAGGAAGTGGTAAGTACAGAGCGTTTACCGCTTCCTGGTCCTTCGATACTAATGAGCGCTTCCATAAGGGGAAACAGCGGGGGGGGGCAACTGGGGGGGAAAAGAATAACATAGGGGGGGAATTGCCCCCCCTCGCCCCCCTGTAGCGACACCACTATGCTCAATTTTTACCCAAATTTTTATATAATATTGTATGTATCTCATGTCATTGCATTTATTCCACATTTGACCACTTTCGATACATTTAAATCAATAAAAAGAATTTTGAAAGAAAGAAGTGAATGGGTCCGCATCCAAGCCGCAAAAACTGCGGCTCGGATGCGGAGCAAAACAACGGTCGTGTGCATGTAGCCTAATACACATGTAAATCATAAAAAACAAGAAAACTGTGCATATTGCACGTCTCTATCCTCTCTCTTTTATAATGTTGCATACACTGAGACGTAGGTGGTGCTCGAGTAGAGTAAGCACTGCCTTTTTTGCAGGTTTAGACACTTGTATGTTCTCTGCACAACACCATGGATTTACAGCTCTCCGCAGCTTCATTCTTTGTGCTGCTTTTGACTCTTTTATATATTCTGAATATTCTAAAGAAATGGAATGAAAGCAACACAAATTTTCCTCCTGGACCCAGAAGTTTGCCACTGATTGGGAATTTACATATGTTGAATTTTAAGAAACCTCAACTGACATTTCTAGAGGTAAGGTGATATCATGTTTTAAAGAATCCATTAACGAGTTGTACACGATTATAAAAAGAGATGTCTGGAACTGCATCCATTAAAGGAAATAGGATTGAGCTGAAAGGTCTGACACAACCTGTGTAGCTGTTTTTGGAAAGCAGCCATGTTTGTCTGTACAACACATTATATATACAGATAACTAGAACAAAGTGCAAACCTCTACTGATAGATTGGTATCATTAATCTATATTCACTTAAGCGCTACTTGGGGATGTGTTGAAGAAGTAGATACAGGGTAAGAACTGGACCATTAGACTTCCATAGAGTCCAACAAAGGGTCAAGGCTCTGATATTATAATGGGAAGAGCTGTATGATACAACTATGGGCTTTGGATCTGGCCACCTTGTTTCTAGAAAAAACACAGCACATTTAAAATTTGTTTTTAGACTTTTTTGACCATTTTGCCCATCTGAAATGTTGGAAAGTATACTTGATGTACACTTGTGTTACTTCACAAATACCCAACAGACCTTGTTGATTCAAGCATCTCAAGGAGCATGACAGACTACCAATAACAGGTGGGCTATGATAGTATGGTGTCTGTATCAATGTTCCCAGCCTTCACTGGGACCTCCATCTATAACTATAGTCATGCATGAAGGGCTCAGTGCTCCGTGTTCTTGGTGAAGCTATGCCTCATGGGATAATCCGCTATATTAATGGCTTTTGTTTTTTGAGGTTCACTTTTTGCAGGACAGGCACATTTTATGACATAACTTACATACACACACACACATATATATATATATATATATATATAAAACAGTTTCAAGGTTGTCAATTATAATCCTATTTATAAATTTGCATTTAAGCTTGCAAAAGAATATGGCTCAGTGTTTACCTTTCACATGGGCATGAAAAAAATGGTGGTCCTCACCGGATATGAGACTGTAAGAGATGCACTTGTCAACAACGCTGAGGAGTTTGGGGAGAGGGCACAGGTCAAAATATTTCACAATATGGACAAGGGAATGGGTAAGTTATCAGTAAAAAATTTCTCTAAGTGTATTTGCTGCATTTTTGATGAAATGAACACTTTTCCCCCCTCAAAAACTCATGAAAAGAGAGGCACAGTCAGAGAGTAACCATAAAGCAACATATGCACAGTACCATGCCTTTGAAGGACATCCATAGTCAGGATCAACCATTTTAAACCAAGTATAATGACTTTTAAGGCTGACCTTGCTGATTAAAAACATAGGGTGAGATTTATCAAACTGGTGCAAAGGAAAACTGGCTTAATTGCCCATAGCACCCAATCATTCCACCTATAATTTTCCAAAACAGCGCTGAATAATGAAAGGTGGAATATGGTTGCTATGGGCGACTAAACCAGTTTTCCTATATACCAGTTTGATAACTCTAAATACTGTGTAAGTGCACCAAAGGCAGGTCCAGGCATTTGGTGCACCTTAGCTCATCCGCTTTGCTTCCCTGTACACTTCACCCTCCACCTGGGTGTCTGGTCCTATCAAATTGAGAAGGACGTGTTTAGGGCAGAAAAGCTAAGGTGCACCGAGTGGCTAGGGCCCACCCTCAGTGCACTTAAACCCTAATTTAGCTTAATAGGGTTGGTCCTACTGATAGATGCCCTATAACCAAGTTTTTTTTTTTTTCATTCCATGTCTAATTATTATGCATTAGTTATATGGGTGCTATTATCATTTAAAACATTTCTGAAATAACCACCCAATGTAACTAATGTATTGCACAATCTACACTATGAAGACATCCCCTACTGTTAAGTGATCGCCATCATTCCACATGAGTAAACCTTGACTTCCATTTTTTAAGCTACTGTAAGTAACTCTTGAGGCCTTCGTTGCTGTCCACAGTCTTTCAAGTGTACAATAAAGGAGCCCAACATGATGCTACGGGCCAAAATCTCCTCCCTCCAGTTATGTGACACTTGTAGAACTGGTTTTCTCTGGAGATGGAGATTTCTGGATTCCCACAGACAACAGGGCAAGGTGTGTCTGCCACACATATGCCCCCTTAATGGAGTAAATTGAAGCTGCTAGGCCACAGTGTAAAAGCTTTAATAGGGTCCGAGCCTAACATGCACTATTTATAATGCTGGCGTCTTGTATTTCAGAAGGGACTTTAAGCCCTCTTAGGGATGAGGGCTTCTGATGTAGCAAATACTTTAGCACCTGTATATTGTATTTGCAGTCTATAAATGTTTAACTGAAGCGTTAGTTTCAGTTATGTACTAAATAAAACCAACAGTGTCTCATGGCCAACTTTATTTTCATGGGCAGCACAATAAATAATAATAGCCTTTGGTGACAGTAAGTGTATTTTCAGATTGGTAAAGCCAGATCAAAAATTTCTGAAGTGTAATTTGCCACAGAATCTAATGGCCCAACTGAGCAGGCAACAATCGGTAAGAGACTCTGCGTTCCCAATACCTGCCTGCTCATCAGTGGAGGTGAAGAGCTGCATTTACATTAGGCAATCAACCTCCACTGTATGGAGATGAGTGATAGCAGTAGCTATTGCTTATCCTCATACAGTTTCAAAATTTCTGGGCTACAGAGTACTATGTACACAGCACAATCTGCTACCCAGAGATGATGATCGGGGTGTCCACACAAAAGATCATTTCATCCCATGAGCAAGTATTTTGTTCCTTCATCAAGTGATTTGTGGCATCTTAACACGGGTTAAACGTTCTTTCCCGATACTCAACCTGAAAATCTGGGATTGTAAATCCAGCAAATTGTGAACAGATTCCATGCAGATTTAAGTGGGGAAAAAGGCTTTGTAAACCTACCCCATGATACAGTTTGTCAGTGACCTTTTAGGAACATTATATTTAAAACTGAGCTCTTCGTAGTACAGGGCCTGAGGGGTCAGAGCATGACACCGGGAATTATCTGATAGAGATTTTTGAATCCCTGTTTCATGCTCCATTCTCTCAAGTGCTGCATTAAGCATAACACATTGCATCACTTTTGATGGAGTGTCCTTTTAAAGGGGTCCACTAGTCCTTTTATATTGATAGTCATCAGTAAGTGGTTGGCGGAGGTCAAACGCCCTGCACCCCAACTGATCAACTGTTCGGAGTACCTCCAGTTCATAAGTGCACAGTGCCATCCATGGTGTAGTGGACAGAGCTGGATACTGCAGCATTCACTTTAATGGGAACAGTGCTACAGTAACCAGCACTCTACACAATGGACGGACAGAGCTGTGTAATTCCAGTGCTAGAGATACTCCTAAACATATTATCATCAGGGATGTGGGGAGTTGGAGCCATTCCATTCAGATATTGAAGGCCCATCCTGAGTATAGGATCTCAGTAGAGATGAGAAAATCGATTCTACATGAATGAAGTTTGGACCGAATTTTGTAAGAGTTGCATTCAAATCCAAAATGTGAGTGATTCAATTTGGAAGAATATTTGGAGAAATAAAGAGAGAGAAATAAATAAAGAAATGTTTAGAAAGTGGGAGACTAGAGAGAAAAAAAAACATCAGTCCTTGGAGGACTCAAAGTGCCATACACAAAATTTTAGGCCAATTGGAGCACTTTCAGTACAGTTAGAATTGATTCGGACCATAACTAACTAGTGCGCTGATATGGCAGAATCAAACTCAAATCACATTTTGAGTGATTTGCTCATCTCTATTGATCAGTATAAATAGACTAGACAAGCCCTTGTAAGTAGAAAATTTCTCAATCACTTCATTTAACAATATGCCTGCATCCACTTGAAAAAAAAGCAGTAAATTCAGCAAAGATCAGAGAGGCTCCTTTGTGTAAGTGTGATCTCTTCCTCCTTATCACCTTTCTGGGTTCCCTAGAAGAAAATAAACATAGTGTAAAGTATGGGAAGTGTGGTCACTGCATATAGTACTGGTAGATCCCACAGAAGGGAGACAGCCTCTGATTGTGAGAGAAATGCATCTAGCTGTACGAGTGAAGCAAGGAATAATATGGCTGAGGAAAACATAAGAAAAGCCCTAAAAGACCTATGCCCTGCAGTTATGATTCTATAATGAAGCACAGCCATTACGCAAACTTTTTTTTAAACTCAGGTTCTCTTTAAGGTATGTTTATTCTTATAAAAAATTCTATATAACTAAATCTCCTTTCCTATGTTCCAAAAAATTTAGTATATTTACATTGCATACATTGCATAACTTCGGGTGTGTTACATATTTCAGGGCTTCTCTTTTCTCATGGTGAAAACTGGAAGACAATGAGACGATTTACAATAAGCACCTTACGTGATTTCGGCATGGGAAAAAGTACAATTGAAGAAAAAATTACTGATGAATGTGTTTACATGACAAATGAGTTAGCTGATTTTAAAGGTATGGTATACCACTGATCATACTGATGTGTTTGGGGAAAAGAATTCAGAGAAAACTACGTAGTGTCTTGGTAAGTCACAATCCAAGCAACATATAAATGTACATTCCCTAGTCGCATTGTGCCAGCCCATGTAAGTATTTGTAAATGTGTGGTCATCCCTCCAACAAAATAGAGCATGACCTCACTAATAATATTAATGATGGTTCCTAGTAAATTACAGTTACTAGGCTCTGGTTTAAGAATTAATGCAGAACATAATAGTTAAAAATATGATTTTCTCTTCTTTGACAACAGTGGCACATAAGTTTAATAGTTATAAACACAAACTGTAGCATAAACTTGGTGATTGCTAATCACACCTAATGGTACCAAACACTGGAACGCAGCAGAACTTACCGTAACTCTTTACTCACTTTAGAGTGGTCTTCTACTGGGCAAGTGGAACCATGAGATTACATAGTTACAAAGTTGATACGGTTGAAAAAAAGACATAAGTCCATCAAGTTCAACCAAGGGATAGGTAGAGACGCGAATCCCAGAAGGAAGCGAGACTCAGATATCTACACGTTTTCATAAGCATTAATGTTGTTTAGAATTCATCTAAACCCTTTTTAAAACTGTCCACTGTTCCTGCTGTGACCACGTCCTGAGAAAGTCTATTCCACAGATTCACAGTTCTTACAGTAAAGAAGCTTTGACACTTCTGGAGACTGAACTTTTTCTTCTCCAGTCGGCATTTTACATGGAACAGTTTTTTACCGCATTTTTTGTATGGCCCATTTATATATTTGTATAGGCTAATCATGTCCCCCTCTTAGACGTCTCTTCTCAAGAGTAAATAAATTCAATACTTTCTTCATAACTAAGACCCTCCATGCCCCTTATCAGTTTAGTCGCTCTCCTCTGTACTTTTTCCAGCTGCAGTGCGTCCTTTCTTTGGACCGGTGCCCAGAACTGAACTGCATATTCCAGATGAGGCCGTGCTTCTTTGTAAAGTGATAATATTACATCCCTGCCCCGTGAGTCCATGCCTCGTTTAATGTGTGACAGTTTCCTGGTGGCCTTAGAAGCAGCTGATTGACATTGTATGCTGTTATTTAATCTACGGTCTACAAGGACACCCAAATCCTTCTCTATAAGTGACTCTGCCAGTATTACATTCCCTAGGACATATGAAGCATGGAGATTATTACTACCAAAATGCATAACTTTACATTTATCCACATTGTCTTCCCCAGCCCCACCCAGCAATCTGTCAATCCGATCCGCAATATGCCGAACCCGAGCACCTGGAAGACAACACACTGTTCAGTATTCACAGTCTAGGCGACAGATGAACCTGTGTGTCCTCCTAATAATAGAGTCCCCTACCACCAGCATCTGTCTAACCTTTGCAGCACTCCTTTTCCCATCTTTAATGCAGGGGGCATCCTCCTGGTTGCTAGGATAAATGCCCTGCTGCAGTATTGCTGGCCCTGGGCTTTTATTCCTAATATCAGCCAAACAGGCATATTTACTAGTTCGTTCCAGCTCAGGACTAGCCTCCCTGGCACTTTTCCCTCTCCCCCTTCTACCTACATTAACCCAACTGCTGACTTGATAGTCCTGATCTTGCCCTCCTCCTCCCACCTCCATTTCACTGACCCCAGTCAGTGCCTGCACAGTGAGGTCTAAGCCTCTCTCCAGGTTTGCAATGCCCCTAAGTATTTTAAGCTGCTTATTTATATCTAAGATCTGGGCTTCCAAATATGCAACATGATTGCATCTAGTGCAAATGTATTCACCCTCGATGGCTCTTCAATTCACTCATACATTGCATAGGACACACACTTAGTAGCATTTTCCATGGAGCACATGTTTAAATATGGATGAACAGTAAAGAAGGAAAACAGTAAATAGTCTGCTGTAGTTGGTGGACTAGCTAGAATCAAGCCAACAACACACAAGGAAAATCTATCAAACCTTAGTTTCTTGCTCCTTGTGTTAAACTCCGGTTCTTTAAACTCCACTTATTCACAAGCCCACTTAGTACAGCAAGTCCACGTAGAGCGAGATACTCCACAATATTCCCAATATTGTATCTAAAGTGACTGCTTGCTTTGGCCCATCCTACAATGTTGTTCTGGTGAGGTTCCCCTTCTATAGTTTGCCCTGCATACACTGCGTGCAGAATTATTAGGCAAATGAGTATTTTGACCACATCATCCTCTTTATGCATGTTGTCTTACTCCAAGCTGTATAGGCTCGAAAGCCTACTACCAATTAAGCATATTTGGTGATGTGCATCTCTGTAATGAGAAGGGGTGTGGTCTAATGACATCAACACCCTATATTAGGTGGCAAAATGGGTCAAAAGAAGGACTTGACAGGCTCAGAAAAGTCAAAAATAGTGAGATATCTTGCAGAGGGATGCAGCACTCTTAAAATTGCAAAGCTTCTGAAGCGTGATCATCGAACAATCAAGCGTTTCATTCAAAATAGTCAACAGGGTCGCAAGAAGCGTGTGGAAAAACCAAGGCGCAAAATAACTGCCCATGAACTGAGAAAAGTCAAGCGTGCAGCTGCCAAGATGCCACTTGCCACCAGTTTGGCCATATTTCAGAGCTACAACATCACTGGAGTGCCCAAAAGCACAAGGTGTGCAATACTCAGAGACATGGCCAAGGTAAGAAAGGCTGAAAGACGACCACCACTGAACAAGACACACAAGCTGAAACGTCAAGACTGGGCCAAGAAATATCTCAAGACTGATTTTTCTAAGGTTTTATGGACTGATGAAATGAGAGTGAGTCTTGATGGGCCAGATGGATGGGCCCGTGGCTGGATTGGTAAAGGGCAGAGAGCTCCAGTCCGACTCAGACGCCAGCAAGGTGGAGGTGGAGTACTGGTTTAGGCTGGTATCATCAAAGATGAGCTTGTGGGGCCTTTTCGGGTTGAGGATGGAGTCAAGCTCAACTCCCAGTCCTACTGCCAGTTTCTGTAAGACACCTTCTTCAAGCAGTGGTACAGGAAGAAGTCTGCATCCTTCAAGAAAAACATGATTTTCATGCAGGACAATGCTCCATCACACACGTCCAAGTACTCCACAGCGTGGCTGGCAAGAAAGGGTATAAAAGAAGAAAATCTAATGACATGGCCTCCTTGTTCACCTGATCTGAACCCCATTGCGAACCTGTGGTCCATCATCAAATGTGAGATTTACAAGGAGGGAAAACAGTACACCTCTCTGAACAGTGTCTGGGAGGCTGTGGTTGCTGCTGCACGCAATGTTGATGGTGAACAGATCAAAACACTGACAGAATCCATGGATGGCAGGCTTTTGAGTGTCCTTGCAAAGAAAGGTGGCTATATTGGTCACTAATTTGTTTTTGTTTTGTTTTTGGATGTCAGAAATGTATATTTGTGAATGTTGAGATGTTATATTGGTTTCACTGGTAAAAATAAATAATTGAAATGGGTATATATTTGTTTTTTGTTAAGTTGCCTAATAATTATGCACAGTAATAGTCACCTGCACACACAGATATCCCCCTAAAATAGCTAAAACTAAAAACAAACTAAAAACTACTTCCAAAAATATTCAGCTTTGATATTAATGAGTTTTTTGGGTTCATTGAGATCATGGTTGTTGTTCAATAATAAAATTAATCCTCAAAAATACAACTTGCCTAATAATTCTGCACTCCCTGTATGTAGTGTTCTAATTCATCTTCAACTTGCAAAACCAGTTCTCTCCTTAATATAGGAAGAAGCATTAACAATTCCCACAAACATTGCACAAGTTTGTCCTGTAGTTATCATTTCCCCTTGACTTCCATGCAACATCTGGAGCTTGCATTTTTTGTCAAAAACTCTGCAAAAAATGCCACCAAAATCACAAAACATAACATAAACACACAAACACCTATGTGTGACATGAACCTTAGGCTACTTTCACACTGGCGGCAGTAGGGTCCAGCAGGCTGTTCCGGCGAGGGAACAGCCTGCCAGATCCGTGCTAATGCTAGACCACCGTGCCGCCGGAAGTCCGCTCCGGCTCCATTCACTATAATGGGGATGGACCGAAGGTTCGGGCCGCAGCACGTCAAACATGCCGAGAGGCGGCCGGACAAAAAATACAACATGCTGTGGTTTCTCTCCGGCCGCCTCTCGGCTTGTTTGCTGTGCTGCGGTGCGAACTTCTGGCAGCAGGGTGGGCTAGCATTAGCATGAATCTGGCAGGCTGTTCCCCCACCGGACCCTGCTGTCGCCAGTGTGAAAGTAGCCTTATTCAGTATTGTTAACAATCTCTGCCATCTTGTGTATATCGCAACCACCAATGTTTTAACCAATATTGTGCCTCTGTGACAATGACCATAAGTCTCTGTGTGCCTCTGTATTTGCAATTATTTATATATGGGTGTGTATGCCGTTTACCCAATGACATGCTAATAGGTGTAGGTGACTTGATGACTCTTTTAACATATCTGAGCGATATCATTTGCGTCAAATCTCATGTGACTAAATTTGGCACATTACTATTTCATTTAGGAAAACCAGTTGACAACACCATGATCTTGAATGCTGCGGTGGCAAATATTATTGTATCAATTTTACTTGGACATCGAATGGATTATAATGATCCCCAATTTCTAAGATTATTGAGTCTAGTTAATGAGAATGTTAGACTTGCTGGAGCACCTATGGTTTCGGTAATATCATTGACCTTTTCTTGGCACATACGTATGTTTATTCATGGTTTGAAGTGAGTCATCCCTGAATGTCATTATGCATGCTCTAGTTAATATGCATAATAAATCAACTGAACTGCTTCAGTTAGGAAAATGTATTTCAGTTTGGTAGTATTCTATCTCTACAGCCCATCAACCTTCGATAACATTGATTTTCACCATTATAACATTTTATCACATGGACTCCAAGCAACTGGTCAGTTGATCTGGCTCTGCCCACCATGAAAATTAGAGAAAATATTTTGCAAATTTGCAAAAATAAAAATCTTAAATAAAATTGGTCTTTACTAGTGTTGAGCGAACAGTTCGAGCATAGTTCAGGTCCGTACCGAATTTTGGGGTGTTCGTGACACGGACCCGAACCCGAACTTTTTCGTAAAAGTTCGGGTTCGGGTTCGTCGTTCGGCATGTATTTTGGCGCATTTTGAAAGGCTGCAAAGCAGCCAATCAACATGCATCATACTACTTGCCCTAAGATGCCATCGCAGCCATGCCTACTATTGGCAAGGCTGTGATTGGCCAAGTGCAGCATGTGACTCAGCCTCTTTATAAGCTTGTGCGCACGTCGGGACGTGCTCACTCCCGATGTGAATAGAACAGGGATAGACGCAGCTGATGCTAGGGCGAGAATAGGCAGGGATAATTGAATAACTGGAAGCAAATTTCTCTCCTCCACCTGTGATTCATCTGAACAACTGCAGCTGAGCTGCTTTTTTGATAGGGATTGGCTATTTTTAGAGTGGCCAGAGTGATTTTTCCATCCACATGTACCTGGGCTGACCGCCGGCCGCCATTTTGCGACTTGTAGTGCTGCAGCAGAAGCTGCAACAGTGTGCATTCCAAAGCTCCAAACAAGTCAGACATCTACACCTGGGATTCAGACCAATAGCGATTTAGCAGCACAGTCCAAGGCTATTTTTTTTAAAGGTTGTGCAGACCATTTTGTGGCACATGTTACTGGGCTGATAGGCGGCGGCCATCTTGGGACTAGTGCTGCAGCACAATCTCTCCCAACGTCCATTAATCACTTGTAATAGTGGTCTGTGCCATAGAAATCCTACATCAGGGACTTGGGTGTGCTTGTGTCACCCCTACTAATACCAGTCCACCTGTAATCCATACAGTGAAAAGCCATAAAGTATTCCAGTGAGGGAATTTTTTTTTTATTTAAAAAAGGCCAAGTTAGTTTATCTGGCGTTCAATATACTAGATACAGTTAGGCCTGCGTTTCATACATCTGGAATTAGCAAACTAATGTGCTGGGGTTGGGAAAACATATATGTACCCATACTAGAATCTGTCAAAGAAAGCGGTACTCACATATAACAGTCATTCCATCTGTAATCCATACAGTCAAAAGACTGAAAGTATTCCAGTGAGGGAATTTTTTTTTTATTTAAAAAAGGCCAAGTTAGTTTATCTGGCGTTCAATATACTAGATACAGTTAGGCCTGCGTTTCATACATCTGGAATTAGCAAACTAATGTGCTGGGGTTGGGAAAACATATATGTACCCATACTAGAATCTGTCAAAGAAAGCGGTACTCACATATAACAGTCATTCCATCTGTAATCCATACAGTCAAAAGACTGAAAGTATCCCAGTGAGGGGATTTTGCTTATAAAAAATAATATATTTCATTGTGGTGCGAGTTGAATCGCAACAATGAAGAAAAATACTATTAAGGGACGAGGACGCGGTCGTGGTGGTGTCCGTGGAGCCTCTGTTGCTGGTAGAGGACGTGGCCGTTCGGCCCCAGGCGCACACAGTAGGGAACGAACTCCCTCAACTAGCCGGCAGAATGTACCGCAATATCTCGTGGGGCCCAATGCCGCTCTTAGGATGGTAAGGCCTGAGCAGGTACAGGCATTAATCGATTGGGTGGCCGACAGTGCTTCCAGCACGTTCACCACATGGTCTTCCACCCAGTCTTCTGCGGAAAGCGCACAGGTGGCACCTGAAAACCAAGCCCATCAGTCTGTCACATCACCCCCAAGCATATCAGGTAAACGGTCTGAGCCACAAGTTATGCAGCAGTCTCTTCTTCTGTTTGAAGACTCTGCTTCCAGGGTTTCCCAGGGGCGTCCACCTAGCCCTTCCCCAGTGGAGGAAGACATACCATGCACTGACGCACAACCACTTATGTCTCCAGATGAAGAGGACATGGGAATACCACCACAGCAGAGTCACCGACTCTCTGATGATGACGAAACACAGGTGCCCACTGCCGCGTCTTTTTGCAGTGTGCAGACTGAACAGGAGGAGGTCAGGGAGGGAGACTGGGTGGAAGACGATGCAGAGGACGATGAGGTCTTAGACCCCACATGGACTGAAGGTCGTGGCGATGACTTTCACAGTTCAGAGGAAGAGGTAGTGGTGAGACCGAGACAACAGCGAAGCCAAAGAGGGAGCAGGGGGCCAAAGCAGACGAGCCGCCGCCCCCAGAGTTCGCCTGCTACTGGACATCGCCAACAGGGACCCAGCCCCACAAAGGCAGCTTCAAAGAGTTCCCTGGCATGGCACTTCTTTAAACAATGTCCTACCGACAAGACCCGAGTGACTTGCACGCTCTGCCATCAGAGCCTGAGGCGAGGCATTAACGTTCTGAACCTCAGCACAACCTGCATGACCAGGCATCTACATGCAAAGCATGAACTGCAGTGGGGTACACACCTTAAAAACCAGGCACTCGCTGAGGCTCCCCCTGCTCCCTCTACCGCTGCTGCCTCGGCTTCCGCCTCGAGAGGAATGTTGCCACCTGCCGAGCAGCAAACAGAGGATGTGCCACCGACACCACCACCACCGCCACCGTCAACTAGCGTCTCCACTATATCACACAGCAGCGTTCAGCTCTCAATATCTCAAACCTTAGAGAGGAAGCGCAAATTCCCCCCGAGTCACCTTCGAGCCCTTGGCCTGAACGCCAGCATTTCTAAACTGCTGGCCTTTGAAATGCTGTCATTCCGGCTGGTGGACACAGACAGCTTCAAACAGCTGATGGCCATGGCTGTCCCGCAGTATGTGGTTCCCAGCCGCCACTACTTCTCCAAGACAGCCGTGCCTTCCCTGCACATGCAAGTGTCCGATAAAATCAAGTGTGCACTGCGCAACGCCATTTGTGGCAAGGTCCACCTAACCACAGATACGTGGACCAGTAAGCACGGCCAGGGACGCTATATCTCACTAACTGCACACTGGATGAATGTAGTGGCGGCTGGGCCCCCGGCGGACAGTTCCTTGGCGCACGTCCTTCCGCCCCCTAGGATCGCAGGGCATCATTCTCTGCCTCCTGTAGCCTCCTCCTCCTACTCGGCTTCCTCCTCCACTGCTTCCACCAGCTCATCCGGTCAGCCACACACCTTCACCACCAACTTCAGCACAGCCCGGGGTAAACGTCAGCAGGCCATTCTGAAACTCATATGTTTGGGGGACAGGCCCCACAGCGCAAAGGAGTTGTGGCGGGGTATTGAACAACAGACCGACGAGTGGTTTCTGCCGGTGGGCCTCAAGCCAGGCCTGGTGGTATGCGATAATGGGCGAAATCTCGTGGCAGCTCTGGGACTAGCCGGTTTGACGCACATCCCTTGCCTGGCGCATGTGCTGAACTTGGTGGTGCAGAGGTTCATTCACCACTACCCCAACATGTCAGAGCTGCTGCATAAAGTGCGGGCCGTCTGTGCGCGCTTCCGCCGTTCACATCCTGCCGCTGCTCGCCTGTCTGCGCTACAGCGGAACTTCGGCCTTCCCGCTCACCGCCTCATATGCGACGTGCCCACCCGGTGGAACTCCACCTTGCACATGCTGGAGAGACTGTGCGAGCAGCAGCAGGCCATAGTGGAGTTTCAGCTGCAGCACGCTCGCGTCAGTCGTACTGCCGAACAGCACCACTTCACCACCAATGATTGGGCCTCCATGCGAGACCTGTGTGCCCTGCTGCGCTGTTTCCAGTACTCCACCAACATGGCCAGTGGCGATGACACTGTTATCAGCGTTACAATACCACTTCTATGTCTCCTTGAGAAAACACTTAGGGCAATGATGTTAGAGGAGGTGGCCCAGGTGGAGGAGGATGAGGGCTCGTTTCTAACACTTTCGGGCCAGTCTGTTCGAAGTGGCTCAGAGGGAGGTTTGTTTAAGCAGCAGAGGACAGGTTCACAAGTCGCCAGCCAAGGCACTGTACTGGAGGACGAGGAGGATGAGGAGGAGGAGGTGGAGGGGGACGAGGATGACGCAAGTTCACAGCGGGGTGGCAGCCCAGGCCCATCACTGGTGCGTGGCTGGGGGGATACGGTGGACGATGACGATACGCCTTCCACAGAGGACAGCTTGTCCTTACCCATGGGTAGCCTGGCCCACATGAGCGAATATATGCTCCAATGCCTGCGCAACGACAGCAGAGTTGCCCACGTTTTAACGTGTGCAGACTACTGGGTGGCCACCCTGCTGGATCCCCGGTATAAAGACAATGTGCCCACTTTAATTCCTGAACTGGAGCGCGACCGTAAGATGCGCGAGTACAAGCGCACGCTGATAGAGGCGCTCTTGAGAGCATTCCCACATGTCACAGGGGAACAGGTGGAAGGTGAAGGTAGAGGAGTGGCAAGAGGTCGCCAACGCAGCTGTGTCACGGCCAGCTCATCTGAGAGCAGGGTTAGCATGGCAGAAATGTGGAAAAGTTTTGTCTCCACGCCACAGCTATCTGCACCGACACCTGATACGGAACGTGTTAGCAGGAGGCAGCATTTCACTAACATGGTTGAACAGTATGTCTGCACACCCCTCCACATCCTGACGGATGGTTCGGCCCTATTCAACTACTGGGTTTCGAAATTGTCCACGTGGCCAGAGTTAGCATGTTATGCCTTGGAGGTGCTTTCCTGCCCGGCGGCCAGCGTTTTATCTGAACGCGTATTCAGCACGGCAGGGGGCGTCATTACTGACAAGCGCAGCCGCCTGTCCACAGCCAACGTGGACAAGCTGACCTTCATAAAGATGAACCAGGCATGGATCCCACAGGACCTGTCCCTCCCTTGTGCAGAGTAGTCCTTATTAACTGCCTAAAACATGTCTTGTTGTGCTACGGGCCACTTCTTTATTTGATACAAATTTTATGAAACCCACAGTTGAATGAAACTCTTCTCTGTCTGGGCGCCGGGGCCTAACCAGATGAAAGTGGCCGGTTAAACTAACGGGTGACATGAAGCCATAACCTCTGCCATGCTACCTCTGTCTTCTGTCTGGGTGCTGAGGCCTAAGTCAAATAAAGCGGTCTTCTGCTGTGCTGGGGGATATGAAGCTAATCTCTGACCTCTCTCCTCTGTCTGGGTCCAAAGGCCTAAATCACTGAAAGAGGCCTTCTCCTGTGGTGTGTGATATGATGCCAGAATATGTGCTGTGGGGCCTCTCTCCTCTTCCTGGGTGCAGGGGTCAAATAAACTAAATTGTGGCCTACTCCTGTGGTGGTTGATATGATGCCTGATTCTCTGATGTGGAACCTCTCTCCTCTGTTTGGGTGAAGGGGTCAAAGTAACTAAATGGTGGCTTCTCCTGTGGTGGCTGATATGATGCCAGAATATGTGCTGTGGTGCCTCTCTCCTCTTCCTGGGTGCAGAGGTCAAAGTAACTAAATGGTGGCTTCTCCTGTGGTGGCTGATATGATGCCAGAATATGTGCTGTGGGGCCTCTCTCCTCTTCCTGGGTGCAGGGGTCAAAGTAACTCAATGGTGGCTTCTCCTGTGGTGGCTGATATGATGCCAGAATATGTGCTGTGGTGCCTCTCTCCTCTTCCTGGGTGCAGGGGTCAAAGTAACTAAATGGTGGCTTCTCCTGTGGTGGCTGATATGATGCCAGAATATGTGCTGTGGTGCCTCTCTCCTCTTCCTGGGTGCAGGGGTCAAAGTAACTAAATGGTGGCTTCTCCTGTGGTGGCTGATATGATGCCAGAATATGTGCTGTGGGGCCTCTCTCCTCTTCCTGGGTGCAGGGGTCAAAGTAACTCAATGGTGGCTTCTCCTGTGGTGGCTGATATGATGCCAGAATATGTGCTGTGGTGCCTCTCTCCTCTGTCTGGGTCCAAAGGCCTAAATCACTGAAAGAGGCCTTCTCCTGTGGTGTGTGATATGATGCCTGAATATGTGCTGTGGTGCCTCTCTCCTCTTCCTGGGTGCGGGGGTCAAAGTAACTCAATGGTGGCTTCTCCTGTGGTGGCTGATATGATGCCAGAATATGTGCTGTGGTGCCTCTCTCCTCTTCCTGGGTGCAGGGGTCAAAGTAACTAAATGGTGGCTTCTCCTGTGGTGGCTGATATGATGCCAGAATATGTGCTGTGGGGCCTCTCTCCTCTTCCTGGGTGCAGGGGTCAAAGTAACTCAATGGTGGCTTCTCCTGTGGTGGCTGATATGATGCCAGAATATGTGCTGTGGTGCCTCTCTCCTCTGTCTGGGTCCAAAGGCCTAAATCACTGAAAGAGGCCTTCTCCTGTGGTGTGTGATATGATGCCTGAATATGTGCTGTGGTGCCTCTCTCCTCTTCCTGGGTGCGGGGGTCAAAGTAACTCATTGGTGGCTTCTCCTGTGGTGGCTGATATGATGCCAGAATATGTGCTGTGGTGCCTCTCTCCTCTTCCTGGGTGCGGGGGTCAAAGTAACTCAATGGTGGCTTCTCCTGTGGTGGCTGATATGATGCCAGAATATGTGCTGTGGGGCCTCTCTCCTCTTCCTGGGTGCAGGGGTCAAAGTAACTCAATGGTGGCTTCTCCTGTGGTGGTTAGTATGATGCCAGAATATGTGCTGTGGGGCCTCTCTCCTCTTCCTGGGTGCAGGGGTCAAAGTAACTCAATGGTGGCTTCTCCTGTGGTGGCTGATATGATGCCAGAATATGTGCTGTGGTGCCTCTCTCCTCTTCCTGGGTGCGGGGGTCAAAGTAACTCAATGGTGGCTTCTCCTGTGGTGGCTGATATGATGCCAGAATATGTGCTGTGGGGCCTCTCTCCTCTTCCTGGGTGCAGGGGTCAAAGTAACTCAATGGTGGCTTCTCCTGTGCTGATTGATATAAAGCTGATGGTTGTGCCATCTGACATGGTTGCCAGGGTCTGATTCAATGGGGGCCTACTCCTGTGGTGGGTGATCTAAATGCCTGATTCTCTGCTGTGAAACCTCTCTCCTCCGTCTGGGTGTAGGGGTCAAAGTCTTTCAAAGTCGCCTTCTCCTGTGCTGATTGATATAAAGCTGATGGTTGTGCCATCTGACATGGTTGCCGGGGTCCCATTAAATTGTGGCCTACTCCTGTGGTGGTTGATATGATGCCTGATTCTCTGATGTGGAACCTCTCTCCTCTGTTTGGGTGAAGGGGTCAAAGTAACTAAATGGTGGCTTCTCCTGTGGTGGCTGATATGATGCCAGAATATGTGCTGTGGGGCCTCTCTCCTCTTCCTGGGTGCAGGGGTCAAAGTAACTCAATGGTGGCTTCTCCTGTGGTGGCTGATATGATGCCAGAATATGTGCTGTGGTGCCTCTCTCCTCTTCCTGGGTGCGGGGGTCAAAGTAACTAAATGGTGGCTTCTCCTGTGGTGGCTGATATGATGCCAGAATATGTGCTGTGGTGCCTCTCTCCTCTTCCTGGGTGCGGGGGTCAAAGTAACTCAATGGTGGCTTCTCCTGTGGTGGCTTATATGATGCCAGAATATGTGCTGTGGTGCCTCTCTCCTCTTCCTGGGTGCAGGGGTCAAAGTAACTAAATGGTGGCTTCTCCTGTGGTGGTTGATATGATGCCTGATTCTCTGCTGTGAAACCTCTCTCCTCCATCTGGGTGTAGGGGTCAAAGTCTTTCAAAGTCGCCTTCTCCTGTGCTGATTGATATAAAGCTGATGGTTGTGCCATCTGACATGGTTGCCAGGGTCTGATTCAATGGGGGCCTACTCCTGTGGTGGGTGATCTAAATGCCTGATTCTCTGCTGTGAAACCTCTCTCCTCCGTCTGGGTGTAGGGGTCAAAGTCTTTCAAAGTCGCCTTCTCCTGTGCTGATTGATATGAAGCTGATGGTTGTGCCATCTGACATGGTTGCCGGGGTCCCATTAAATTGGGGCCTACTCCTGTGGTGGGTGATCTAAATGCCTGATTCTCTGCTTTGAAACCTCTCTCCTCCGTCCGGGTGTAGGGGTCAAAGTCTGTCAAAGTCGCCTTCTCCTGTGCTGATTGATATAAAGCTTATGCTTGTGCCATCTGACATGGTTGCCAGGGTCTGATTCAATGGTGGCCTACTCCTGTGGTGGGTGATCTAAATGCCTGATTCTCTGCTGTGTAACCTCTCTCCTCCGTCTGGGTGTAGGGGTCAAAGTAACTAAATGGTGGCCTACTCCTGTGGTGGGTGATATGATGCCTGGTTCTCTGCTGTGGGACCTCTCTCCTTTGTCTGGGTGCTGTGGTCAAAATAATAGTAAGTGACCTTCTCCATTGGTGGGTGACTTGAAGCCTGATTCTGTGCTATGGGACCTCACTCCAATTAATATTGTTTAATTTTTATTTATTTTATGTTAACTCATCATTTCCCTATCTACATTTGTTTGCAGGGGATTTAACTACATTTTGCTGCCTTTTGCAGCCCTCTAGCCCTTTCCGGGTGTGTTTTACAGCCTTTTTAGTGCCCAAAAGTTCGGGTCCCCATTGACTTCTATGGGGTTCGGGTTCGGGATGAAGTTCGGGTCGAGTTCGGATCCCGAACCCGAACATTTTTCGAAAGTTCGGCCGAACTCGTCGAACCCGAACATCCAGGTGTTCGCTCAACTCTAGTCTTTACCAAAAAAGCTAATTATCTACATGAGGTAATGGAAGCTGGCTATTTTGGAACAAGTCACAAGCTTGAGAAGAGCTGCATAACTATAAGGTCCTGATTCCTGAAGACAACCAAAGGCCCCTCTATAATATTAGGACATGAGAAATATAAATAGCACCTGGTAGGTATTGACTCTGTTAGAGCCAAATTTGCATGTGTGAGGGCTATATTTCCTGGACTGAACATTGCTCCTCTGAAGTGAACTCACAACATCATAATGATTCAAGATGCTGTCCATTTCAGCCTGACCATAAATTTGTAGTCACACGATGCTTGAGTCCAGTTCAGAAGACCCATTGTCAGACAGGAATTCAAAAAATCATAAATCATTATGATATTGTGAGTTTGGGCAGAGGAGTAGTGCTCAGTCTGGGAAATACAGTCCTCACATGGAGCATCTTTCCCTTACTGAATACTGAATTGGCCTTACGGATTTTGAATTCTGGCCTAGAAACTTCAATTTACAATGCCTCAATGTTTTGGAGTTTACCAATTCAAAACCTCAAGAAAAAATAAATGAAATGAAGTGGTTTGGGGGTTAGCACTGTTGCCTTGCAGCACTGGAGTTGTGAGTTCAAATCCAGCCATTCATAACATTTGCAGGGAGTTTGTATTTTTGTGGGCTTCTTCACTTTTCTACTATATTCAAAAACATATTGATTAATTGACTTCCTATAATTGTCACTAGTGTGAATCTCAGATATCCAAGACATTAATTAGTCCCATTGGTGATGAGGATTGATGTGCCATTGTGCCAACCTCTATACTATACAACACATTGGTGCAATATAAGGGTACTTTCACACTAGTGTTTTTGCTGTATCTGCCAGGGTCCAGCAAAAACTCTTCTGTTACTGATAACACCACGCAACAAAAAAAAACTTTTTGTCTGCTACTGGGCAAAAACCATTTGTCCAATACTAAATCGAGTGTGCGGATTACAAATCCGAAGTCAGAATTGTTGTAACGTCACAAAATAATTTTGCTATGCATAAGTATGCCTAAATTAATTAAGCACTTGGAAAGCATTAAATAATTTTTAACAGAACGAGTTTTACTCCAACAATTACTTGATCTACATCAAAGTTTGCGTAGTAAACAGTGTATGAAAATGTAACGGAATAATTTTTTTTTAAAAAGTCTTGTTTTTCAGTTTAAAAGTCTTACTGTCACGGAACCATGAACCAGACGTACAACAAGAGATAAGTGAAAATAAGAAGGCTTTATTGAAAATAAAGCTGTAAAGCAAAAGTCCAAATGGATGGTGAAACCGAGCAGAGTCTTTGCGAAGCCAGAGGTCAGGAACCAGAAGGGTAGTCAGACGAAGCCAGGATCAGGAACCAGCAGGGTAGTCAGACGAAGCCAGGATCAGGAACCAGCAGGGTAGTCAGACGAAGCAAGGATCAGGAACCAGAAGCAGCAGCAGTCTTAGAAGCATGTGAACACAAGAGGACCAAGCAAGGAACTGAAGCCACAGACCTCCTATATATATGAGCAAGGCATCCAGCTCCTCCCAGGGGAAGGAGGAGCCGCAGGGTGGAAGGCTACAAGAAACCCAGAAACCAAGATGGCCGCCAGCACATGTCAAACGAAGGAGAGCAGCAAGCAGGTAAGACCATGACAGTACCTCCCCCTCAAGGGCCCCTCCTCCGCGGAGCACAAAACGGTTTCTGAGGGAAGCGTGCGTGGAAGGCTCGGAGCAAGGCAGGAGCATGGACATCTGCGGAGGGAACCCAGGAACGCTCCTCTGGACCATAACCACGCCAATGGACCAAAAACTGCAACCGACCGCGGACCAGGCGTGAGTCCAGGATATTGCTCACCTCATATTCCTCACGATTGCCCACTTGGACCGGACGAGGCCGAGGAACCGAGGAAGTGAAACGATTACACACCAGAGGCTTCAACAGAGAGACATGAAACACATTGGAGATCCGCATGCCAGGAGGAAGCGCAAGGGCATAGGCTACCGGGTTTACCCTGCGAAGCACTCGGAAGGGACCAACAAAGCGAGGCGCCAGCTTGGGAGTGGGCACTCGAAGGTTGAGGTTGCGGGTGGACAACCATACACGGTCTCCGACCTGGTAGGAAGGAGCAGGCGCTCGTCTGCGATCAGCCTGGAGTCTCTGGCGCTGCGCAGAGACCTCAAGGGACTTCTGGATCTGTACCCAAGAAGCACGTAGGACGGAAAGGTGATCCTCCACAGCCGGAATATCCTGGGGAGAGAATACCTCCGGTAACACGGCAGGTTGGAACCCATAATTGGCCATGAAGGGAGACGTCCCAGAGGAAGAGTTCACCGCCGTGTTCCTGGCAAACTCAGCCCAAGGCAGGAGGTCAACCCAATTGTCTTGGTGATCGGAGACATAGCAACGAAGGAATTGCTCCAAGGCCTGATTGGATCGTTCTGCGGCCCCATTGGACTGAGGGTGGTAGGCCGAGGAGAAGGAGAGATGAATCCCCAACTGGGAGCAAAAGGCGCGCCAGAACCTGGACACAAACTGACTCCCCCGATCCGACACAATCTCCTTAGGCAAACCATGCAACCGGAAGACCTCCCTGGCAAAAATCGTGGCCAACTCTTGTGCAGAGGGTAACTTCTTGAGAGGAACACAGTGGCACATTTTGGAAAACCGATCCACAATCATGAGAATGACCGTATGGCCTCGGGATGCAGGGAGGTCCACAATGAAATCCATCCCCAGGTGTGACCATGGGCGCTCCCCGGTGGCTATGGGTTGCAGAAGGCCCAACGGAAGGTGCCGAGGGGACTTACTCTGGGCACAAACGGAGCATGCCGCTACATATGCGGCGATGTCGGAACGTAGGGAAGGCCACCAGAACAGACGTGAAACAGCCCAGGACAGCTGATTCTTTCCAGGATGCCCCGCGGTCTTGGAGTTATGGTAGGTTCGCAACAACCGAGTGCGCAACTCCTCAGGCACAAAACATCTGCCGTTGGGTCTCCCAGAGGGAGCACCAGATTGAGCCGCCAAAATCTGCTCACCCAGGGGAGAGGTCAGGCTGGTGCGAATGGCGGCCAGGATCTGATTCGGAGGTATGACCGAAGTCGGAATCGACTCCTCCCTGGACAGCTCGGAGTACTGCCGTGATAAGGCATCCGCCCTGATGTTCTTGGAACCGGGTAGGTAGGAGACCACGTAATTAAAACGTGACAAGAACAGAGCCCATCTGGCCTGACGTGGTGTCAATCTCTTGGCCTCAGAAAGGTAGGTCAGATTCTTGTGGTCCGTCAGGATGAGAACCGGAACCACCGAACCCTCGAGCAAGTGCCTCCATTCTTTAAGGGCCTGCACGATGGCCAATAACTCCCTGTCACCAATCTGATAGTTGCACTCCGCGGAAGACAGTTTCCGGGAGTAAAACCCACAAGGAAGCAGAGGACCCTCTGGTGTTCTACGCTGAGACAGAAGGGCGCCTACTCCCGTCTCAGACGCGTCCACCTCGAGGACAAAGGGCAACCCAGGGTTGGGATGCGACAGAATCGGAGCCGACACAAAGGCGGACTTTAGGGCCTCAAAAGCTCGGATGGCTTCGAGCGGCCAGACCTGGGAATTACTGCCCTTCCTGGTCAGATCCGTGAGAGGCTTGGCCAGCATGGAAAAGTCCCTGATGAACTTCCGATAATAATTGGCGAAGCCCAAAAAGCGCTGCAGGGAACGAAGACCACTGGGCTGGGGCCACTGTAAGACAGCCGAAACCTTCTCAGGATCCATGGAGAACCCCTCAGCGGAAATGATGTAACCTAAGAAGGTTACCTGGGATCGGTGAAATTCGCATTTCTCAAGCTTACCGAACAGCTTGTTCTCTCGTAACCGTTGCAACACTCGTCTGACATCCAGAATGTGGGCCTCCATGGATTCAGAATATACCAAGATGTCATCCAAATAGACTACCACACACTGCTGCAACAGGTCACGGAAAACATCGTTGATGAATTCCTGAAAGACTGCGGGCGCATTGCACAACCCAAAGGGCATAACCAAGGATTCGTAATGACCGGTCCTGGTGTTAAACGCGGTCTTCCACTCATCGCCCGCCTTGATCCTTACCAGGTTATATGCCGCCCTCAGGTCGAGTTTGGTAAAGACCGTGGCCCCTTTAAGGCGATCGAACAGCTCGGAAATCAAGGGTATCGGGTAAGCGTTCTTGATCGTGATGCGATTGAGACCCCTGTAATCGATGCAAGGCCTCAACTCACCGCCCTTCTTTTTCACAAAGAAAAATCCAGCCCCTGCCGGGGACGAAGATTTGCGAATGCGTCCGCGTGAAAGCGCCTCCCTCACGTACTCCTCCATGGCCTCATTCTCCGCTACCGACAGTGGATAGACTTTGCCACGAGGAGGAACGGCACCAGATTGTAACTCTATGGCACAATCGTATGGGCGGTGCGGAGGTAGGGCAACCGCGCGCACCTTATCGAATACATCCCGGTACTCCTCGTATTCAGGAGGCAACAGAGAGTCCGAGGAAGTACACAGCAACTTGACAGACCCATGGATGCAACTAGCCCCACACTGCGGTGACCACGAGAGGATCTCGACCGATCTCCAATCGAAAGTCGGATTATGCTTCTGGAGCCAGGGGTACCCCAAGACCACCGAGTAGTGTGGAGACGAAATAACCTGGAGGCAGACCGACTCTCTGTGAACGGCACCAATGGCTATCCCCACTGGAAGGGTCTCATGAGTCACGTGTGGCGGCAGAAGGGGTCTGCCGTCTATCGCCTCAAGAGCCAGTGGGGAACCTCGAGCCTGCAGAGGAATGGAATTGGCGGCAGCGAACACACTATCAATGAACAAACCACCAGCACCAGAGTCCACCAACGCCTGGGTCGTCACCGAGCCCCCGACCCAGGAGAGGACAACAGTGATCAGTGGTTTGTCAACACGGGAAACCGGGGACGAGGAGACTCCACCCAAGATCTGCCCCCGACAGGATCTCAGGGTACGAGCGTTTCCCGGACGGTTCGGACATGCCAACCGAAAATGCCCACCGAGACCACAGTACATGCATCGGCCCTCGCGTCTCCGGAGTGCCCTCTCCCCCTCGGACAGGCGAGCAAACCCCAGCTGCATGGGTTCACCCCCAGACAAGTCATCCCCAGGAGGCGTGGGAGGAGAGGGAGGCACGGGTGGGACAGCAAACGTAGGCACCAATCTGTTAGAAGACCTCCGCAGGTTCTCCTTAAAGGAAGGTCTCTCCCTGAGTCTGGTGTCAATCAAAATCAGGAAAGAAATAAGAGACTCGAGCTCAACTGGTCGGTCCTTAGCTGCAACCTCATCCTTCAAGGCATCCGAGAGACCATGAGAGAAAGCAGCGACCAGAGCCTCATTATTCCAGCCCACCTCTGCTGCCAGGGTACGAAACTCAATGGCGTATTCAGCTACGGATCGTGAACCCTGTCTGATGGACATAAGGAGCTTCGCAGCAGAGGCAGCACGAGCCGGCACATCGAATACCTTCCGAAGAGAAGCAACAAAACCGGAAAACTCGGCAACCACCAGATTGTTGTTCTCCCATAAAGGGCTGGCCCAGGCCAAGGCCTTGTCCGAGAGCAGCGAGATCAAGAAGCCCACCTTTGATCTCTCAGTAGGAAAGGCATGTGGCAGCAACTCGAAATAAATGCCCACCTGGTTAAGGAAACCTCGGCACTGAGTTGGCTCTCCCCCAAAGCGCTGTGGAAGAGGGGCAGAACCGGTCATACCCCGAAACACCGCAGGCGCAACAACAGGTGTCGGGGTAGACTCTGGCGCAACAACCGGAGCGGCAGTAGGAGCGAGCCCAGGAGCGACAACCGACCCATCGGCAACGGGAGCGAAATGAGCCGTGCGTTCAAGCAGGGTTTGCAACGCCACAGCGAACCGACCCAACAGGTGATCCTGCTGATCAAGTCTGGCAACCAGCGTGGGTAGCGAGGATGGCCCTGTACCGTCAGAATTCATGGCTTGGTCCTAATGTCACGGAACCATGAACCAGACGTACAACAAGAGATAAGTGAAAATAAGAAGGCTTTATTGAAAATAAAGCTGTAAAGCAAAAGTCCAAACGGATGGTGAAACCGAGCAGAGTCTTTGCGAAGCCAGAGGTCAGGAACCAGAAGGGTAGTCAGACGAAGCCAGGATCAGGAACCAGCAGGGTAGTCAGACGAAGCCAGGATCAGGAACCAGCAGGGTAGTCAGACGAAGCCAGGATCAGGAACCAGAAGCAGCAGCAGTCTTAGAAGCATGTGAACACAAGAGGACCAAGCAAGGAACTGAAGCCACAGACCTCCTATATATATGAGCTAGGCATCCAGCTCCTCCCAGGGGAAGGAGGAGCCGCAGGGTGGAAGGCTACAAGAAACCCAGAAACCAAGATGGCCGCCAGCACATGTCAAACGAAGGAGAGCAGCAAGCAGGTAAGACCATGACACTTACTTGAGCAAGGCCCAGTACTGTTAGAAGTGCTTCAGACATCTGCTTTTGCGTTTGTGAACGGTCATATTTTCCCGTTGCAAAAACCAGCAGTAGTCCCCCATCATGTTGGGATTCCAGCGGCCTTGATACCTGTTCTCCATTGTAGAAATATCTTTATGGAACCGCTCTCCATGTTCGTCACTTGGGTATCCCAAATTGGGGGGGAAAAAGTCAAGATGGGAATGTAAGAAATGCACTTTCAATGACATTCGGCATCCAAGTTCTTCATATGCTGTAAGCATGTTGTCTACTAATTCAGCATAGTTTTCAGCTCGTCTGTTCCCAAAGAAGTTTGTGCACAAATGCATCCCAAGCTGCAAGACTTTGTCAGATTCTTGCGCTGAAGTAGTGTATTTGCCACATGTGTAGCAGAAATTGTCTGGATCGTTAACACATTTGTGTTTATCCATCTTAAGTTTCAAAACTGATAGCGCTATAACAGATCACTTTATCAAAATCTGTCCAGCTTGCCTTATATACTTACTGCTGCCATCAACCTGAGTGCATCCGAACAGGTCTGGACATGTCCATTGGAATATTTCCAATATAATGCATGAATATTATAACTGAATAGGCATGTACTTAAAATCGAGATGTGTCAGGCAAATTCCGAGTTCATATTTGGAATCAGCGCGCTCATTTTAGTATAAATCACATGTTTTTCTCTCAGTAGCAAAGTCATTGTTGCGCGGTGTAATACAACCATCTGCATCCGTTATGAACGTATCCAGTTGTATTATCTTTAACATATCTTTAACATTGCCAAGACAGATCCGTCATTAACTCCATTGAAAGTTAATGGGGGACTGATCCGTTTTCTATTGTGTCAGAGAAAACGGATCCGTCCCTATTGACTTGCATTGGGGTAATGCCGGATCCGTTTTGCATCCGCATCTCAGGACGGAAAGCAAAATGCAACATGCTGCATTTTGCTCTCCGGTCTGGGAATGCAATTAAACGGAACAGAATGCATTTTGAAGCATTCTGTTCTGTTCAGTTCAGTTTTGTCCCCATTGACCATGAATGGGGACAAAACTAAAGCGTTTTTTTTCCAGTATTGAGCCCCTATGATGGAACTCAATACCGGAAAACTTAAACGCTTGTGTGAAAGTACCCTAAGTCATGAGAAGTTCAAAACGTTTTATGACTCATATGTTTAATTAGAATTTTTGCTACCTTTTTCTTTTTGGGTATAGATTTTTTTTTTTTTTAAGTAAAGGTTAAATTAACAGGAAGCGTCTTCTGTTGTAGTACATTAAGTTGTCTCATTTTATTTTTTTCAGCTGTACAACATCTTCCCATTTCTTGGACTTTTCCCTGGAAGTCACAGAACCATTGTGAATAATGTGATGGAACAATGTGAGTTTATAACAAAGACGTTTGTAGAACATTTAAAGAACTTGGATGAGAACGACCAGAGAAGTTTCATTGATGCGTTCCTTGTAAGACAAAAAGAGGTACAGGAACCAAATAATGCACAATCCATATCTCTTTTATATATATATAAATATATATATATATATATATATATATATATATATATATATATATATATATATAAATGAATTTCTGTCTGTCTTTTTTGTCTTTATGCACAACCAAATGACTGGAGCAACCTGCACCAAATTTGGCAAGGTCTGGGAAGGTTTTCATAAAGGTTTCAGTTCTCTAGGACGTACCGTTCTTGAGATATTCCCAAAAAAGATATTAGCCAATAGGAGTTTGCAGATTCAATCATATCCTAACTGCCATACACACAGTCACACAACCCTTATTAGCCAATAGAGGCTCACAGGTCCTTCAGTCTTGACATATACACAGTTTTACAACCAGTTTTCCATAACAACAACTTCACTGTTATAGTTACTGTTACTGTTAAGGGGACGTGGTGCTATGGAGGTCACTTTTAAGAGGGCAGGCCACTCTATAGGTCAAGAATAAGAGGAAGGGGGCTGTGGAGGTTACTGTTTAGGAGACAAGGGGCTGTGGAGGTCTTATTTTTAAGGAGATGGGGCGCTGTGGGGGGTCACTATTAAGGGGGTTGGCTGCTGTGGAGGTCAATGTTAAGGGGACGAAACCCTGTGGAGGTCACTGTTAAGGGGTGGGGAACTGTAGAGGTCACTGTTAAGGGGTCATCATTGTAGAGGGAACTGTGGATATGTTTTAATCAAACACATAAACATTAACGGGGTTTCTGTCACCTGAAAAATGGGTATTAGGCTGGCTGACATTCGCAATGTGCTAATGTCAGCTGAACATAATTATATTAGCGCCATCTCACTGCCTGAAGCCTTTATTGAGAAAAACAAACTTTTATAATATGCTAATTAGGTAGGTATAATATGCTAATTAGGTAGGTATATATAGAAAAAGATAAAGAACTAGAAAAAGATAAAGAACTAGCTGACTGCCTCAATGAATATTTCTGTTCAGTTTTTACAAAGGAAAATGAAGGAGAAGGACCTCAGTTAGGAAAGAAGACTAATGAATCTTTTGATGCATGTGTCTTTACAGAGGAAGAGGTTCTAAGTCAGCTGTCTAAAATTAATACAAATAAGTCACAGGGGCCTGATGGGATACACCCAAAGCTATTAAAAGAGCTCAGCGTTGAACTAGCAAAACCATTAACAGATTTATTTAACCAATCGCTGGCAACAGGAGTCGTCCCAGAAGATTGGAAATTAGCAAATGTTGTGCCCATTCACAAGAAAGGTAGTAGGGAGGAATCGGGCAACTATAGGGCAGTAAGCCTGACATCAATAGTGGGGAAATTAATGGAAACCATACTTAAGGAGAGGATTGTGGAACATCTAAAATCCCATGGATTGAAAGATGAAAAACAGCATGGGTTTACTTCAGGGAGATCATGTCAAGCTAATCTTATTGATTTTTTCGATTGGGTGACTAAAATAATAGATGGAGGAGGTGCAGTAGACATCGCTTATCTAGACTTTAGTAAGGCTTTTGATACTGTCCCACATAGAAAGCTTATCAATAAAGTGCAGTCTTTGGGCTTGGACTCCCATATTGTTGAATGGATTAGGCAGTGGCTGAGGGACAGGCAACAGAGGGTTGTAGTCAATGGAGTATATTCAGACCAAGGTCTTGTTACCAGTGGGGTACCTAAGGGATCTGTTCTGGGACCCATATTGTTTAATATCTTTATCAGCGAAATTGCAGAAGGCCTCGATGGTAAGGTGTGTCTTTTTGCTGATGACACAAAGATTTGTAACAGGGTTGATGTTCCTGGAGGGATACACCAAATGGAAAAGGACTTAGGAAAACTAGAGGAATGGTCAAAAATATGGCAACTAAAATTTAATGTTGATAAGTGCAAGATAATGCACCTGGGACGTAAAAACCCAAGAGCAGAATATAAAATCAGTGATACAGTCCTAACCTCAGTATCTGAGGAAAGGGATTTAGGGGTCATTATTTCAGAAGACTTAAAGGTAGGCAGACAATGTCATAGAGCAGCAGGAAATGCTAGCAGAATGCTTGGGTGTATAGGGAGAGGAATTACCAGTAGAAAGAGGGAGGTGCTCATGTCGCTCTACAGAGCACTAGTGAGACCTCATTTGGAGTATTGTGCTCAGTACTGGAGACCATATCTCCAGAAGGATATTGATACTTTGGAGAGAGTTCAGAGAAGAGCTACTAAACTGGTACATGGATTACAGGATAAAACTTACCAGGAAAGATTAAAGGACCTTAACATGTATAGCTTGGAAGAAAGACGAGACAGAGGGGATATGATAGAAACTTTTAAATACATAAAGGGAATCAACAAGGTAAAAGAGGAGAGAATATTTAAAAGAAGAAAAACTGCTACAAGAGGACATAGTTTTAAATTAGAGGGGCAAAGGTTTAAAAGTAATATCAGGAAGTATTACTTTACTGAGAGAGTAGTGGATGCATGGAATAGCCTTCCTGCAGAAGTGGTAGCTGCAAATACAGTGGAGGAGTTTAAGCATGCATGGGATAGGCATAAGGCCATCCTTCATATAAGATAGGGCCAGGGGCTATCCATAGTATTTAGTATATTGGGCAGACTGGATGGGCCAAATGGTTCTTATCTGCCGACACATTCTATGTTTCTATGTTTCTATGAGGGGGGGTTCCTAGAGACTCCGTTTGCCCACCTCTTTTCACGCCCTTCTTCTCTTGATTGACAGGGCCAGGCAGCGCTGCTCTCCTCCCGGCCAACCGTGTCTGCAGTGTAAATCACGTGCCGTTCAGTATTCGGCGCCTGCGCCAAATACTGAACAATCTTATTTTAAAGAAACAATTGTTGATTTGACACATTGAGATGGAAATTTTAAACACTTTCAACTTTGTTTTAAAAGATGGCGGTCTGTCATTGATTGGGTAAAATGATTTGTTGTCTTTAAGTTTCATGAACAATAGTTTTGGTTGAAATCCTCCATTTTAATCAACTTTAAAGGGGTTGTCTCACTTCAGTAAGTGGCATTTATCACGTAGAGAAAGTCAATACAAGCCACTTACTAATGTATTGTTATTATATTCCTTCTTTTGATGGGTGGATTAATTTTTCCATCACATTATACACTGCTCATTTCCATGGTTACAGGCCACCCTTCAATCCATCAGTGGTGGTCGTGCTTGCGCACTATAAGAAAAAGAGCCAGCCTTTTTCCTATAGTGTAGCCGGGACCATGGGAGCAGATATAGGCTTGTGTTTTTTCCTACATTGTGCAAGCACGACCACCACTGATGGATTGCAGGGTGGTCTGTAAATGAGCAGTGTATAGTGTGATGGGAAAATAAATCCAGCCAGCAAAGGAAGCAATATGGATAATAACAATATATTAGTAAGTGGCTTGTACTAACTTTCTCTACATGCTAAATGCCACTTACTGAAGTGAGACAACCCCTTTAAGAAGAATGTGTTAGGGTGCTATTAGTTTGTTGCAATGTTTGTCCTATGACGATATAGGTTTGGTAAAATAAAACAATTGAGCTCTGTTACACATACACATTCCTGGATGTGGGGGTTAATAGTGAGCTATTAGAATAAAGGTGTGTGTATTCCTTTTCCTCTCAGCTTGATATGTGACCGGCTGTTCAAAACAACATGATTTTGCGATGTTGTGTCACAAGATGTCTATTCAACTTTTTACACAAAGTTGCGTTGTCAATCTGCAAACGGTTTTCCTAGCATGTTGGGGTGTATTGAATTGGTTTCATGACAATTTGGAATCCTTACCATGTTAGATCAAAGATAAGAGTAGACGCATCTGCACATTGCATCCAACCCATGTTCACCCAAACCGTTATAACTAGTGTTGAGTGAATTGAAGCATCTGAAGTGGAATTCGATCCAAAGTTTAGGAAACATTTGACTTGCCACAAAGCCAAATTTCCTCACGCTTTGTGGTAACAAATAAATTTTTCCTAAACCGGTGGGTGAAAATAAAGAAATATATACTTACCTCATCCATTTGTTCACAGAGAAGCCGTCCGCTCCTGTCTTGGTTGATGAAAACCCACCAAAATAACTACAGCGAGCTTGAAGACATCATGGCGCACGGCCACCATGATCACGTGGTGACATCTTCATGCTCCAGGTTCTTTGGCCGTTTTTTTTCAATTAAGATGGGAGTGGACAGCCTCGCCGCGATCAAGAGGTGAGTAATTTTTTTTTAACCTCCGATTAACCCATGAGCACCTGAATGTAAGTCTCAGGTGCCGCAATCAGTGTTGAACGCAGCATCTGAGGGGTTAAATGACGGGGCGGTGTGATCAAAACTGCGCTCATCTCTAGTTATATCCTAACATCTGTCAATGATAACTCAGTAGTATTGATTGCTTCAATACTCGGTGACCAGTTACCTATAAACATTAACTTGGCCTGCTTTAGTACCCTTCTAAGATGAGATAACAGCTGCTGACAAAAAAAAATAATTGTAACCCAGTGAAAGCAATTGTCCAAATAGTACATTTTTGTGTTTATATTTATATCTGCTGAATGTATGGACGATAATGTAGTGAGAACTCAATTTGTATACCAACCTTCTTTGCAGGAGGCAGGAAACCCCCAATCGTATTTCCACAATGGAAATTTGACAAGAGTCGTCAGGAACTTATTTTCTGCAGGAATGGAGACAACATCCACCACATTGCGCTGGGGACTTCTACTGATGATAAAATACCCAAAAATCCAAGGTATACAAGGTGCTTCATATTAAGCCCTTCGTTTCCAAGCTATGGCTCTCTGTCAAAAGAAAACCTACAACTCCACGTAAGCTGAAGTTTGGAGCCCACTGACTGTGTCTAGTATTTCTATTTTAACAAAGCCTGTTGAATCTGAAATAAAGACACGTGACAATAAAAATGGTTTATTAAGATAGGATTAAAGAAAAAAAAAAGAGTATTTATCAAGGTAGAAAGATTGGAGCATAGCTGAGTTGCCTGGTAGCCATTACTTTAGCACTCAAAAATACCCCACCGCCTTTTTTCTAGTATAGTACGTGACATTGTGATTATTTGTTTTGAGTCAGACCCCCAGAAGATCTTCCAGTGGGAGTAAACTCTGGTACAATAATGGGCTCCAAGGATGCCAACAACCCTATTCAGGGGTGACTGTGGAGCAATTATATGTTCGTACATCTTATGTGAACATTGATAACAAACAAGAACATAATGCAAGCAACATTAATGTGCATATGTTTCCCAACCCTTGTAAGGGAGTAGGAATGTCTCCAAGGTTAATCAGGGAAAACATCTAAATTGCTTGGGTCTCTTCCAGGTATTTCCAGTTTGTTTGCTTTCTGTGCATATCAATAGGATTAGGAGTTGCCATAATATTTAAGCGGGCATAAAAGATGCGATCAGGGAACAAATAAAGCAAACTCATTTGTCAGCTGACCGGCAGACCTTTTACACTCTGCAATGATAGGGTGTCACTACCAGAGCTTTGGGACGTTCTCACAGCTCTGTTTCTCCACCCCTGTGATGATGTCACTACTAGAGCTGGGAGGAGGTTTCTGTTTCCTTCCTCCCAGCTGTTCCTCCTCCGTTTGATTTCCCTGACTTTATATTCCCCCTTTTCCTATTGTAGGTGTGGATTATATTTCTCATTTGGGTTGTAGCTCTTGCTTGAGTATCTTCCCTTGTATGCTATCCTTTCACTGGACCTGTGTTCTGCTGCAGCAAGTACTCCGGATATTGCCAGCCTGTCTTTGGATCCGTCTTCACTGCGGCTGCAGCCCTTCAGCTAAGTGTGCAGACATTGCTGTGTATCTGTGTGTTTTCTGACTGGATCCGAGGCGACCACGGTTCCCTCCATATACTGAGCAGGGCACCGGTGGCCGTGCCCCTTCCACTATTGTAGGGGTTACAGTGGTCATCAGTCTTAGGTACGCGGGCATGCCTCCTTCCACCATTTGGATCCGGGCATGGGCTTAGCAGCATAGGGAGAGCTTTTGAGGGTCTGACAGGGGTCACCCTTTATCCTCCCTAGTTTGGGTCCGGTCAGTAGCTCTATTTTCTGTGCATGCTCTTGTTGCTCACATACAGCCGTGACATTATAATCCACCAAAACCGTCTTTTTTTACATGGATCCGCTTTCTGGCCTGGTTGACCGCATGCAGGGTCTTTCTTTGGAGGTAGCGGATCTCCGTCAATCTATGACTCAGCTTCAAGCATTGGGCTCTGCTCCGGCCCATGGAGTCTGTTGCGAGCCAAAGGTCTCACTTCCGGAAACGTTCTCCGGGGGCAGTGAGAGTTTTGTTCGCTTCAGAGAGGCATGCAAACTCCATTTTTGCTTGTGTCCACATTCCTCTGGTAATCAGGAGCAGAGGGTGAGGATTGTCATCTCCCTGCTCAGGGGTAATGCTCAGACTTGGGCTTTTTCGCTGCCATCAGGGGATCCCTCCCTTCGATCCGTGGAAGGATTTTTTGTGGCCCGGGGGCAGATATATGATGATCCGGATCGTGTTGCTCTGGCCGAATCTAACTTACGTTTTTTATGCCAGAGCAAACTGTCTGCGGAGCTTTATTGTTCTGAATTTCGGAGATGGGCAGCTGATTCAGGTTGGAATGATGCTGCACTTCGGAGTCAGTTCTGTCATGGTCTCTCAGAGAGATTGAAAGATGCGTTTGCTTTCCATGAGAGACCAACGTCCTTAGAGTCTGCCATGTCATTGGCGGTACGCCTTGACAGGCGTCTAAGAGAAAGAAACGAGACCTCTCTGTCCAGCCATTGTCAGTCTAGGGGCAGTGGTGCGGACTCATTCAGTGTGCAGGGGCCTCATCCTGTCTCGCTCCCCTCTGAGGAAGAGCCCATGCAGCTAGGTCGACTTGCCCCTGATAAAATAGGATTTAGTCCTCAGAGTATGGTGTGTTTTTGTTGTGGGGGCATAGGTCATTTGGCAAATGTTTGTCCGTCTAGGAGATTCTTGAACTGTACTAAGAGCGATAATAAGAGAAAAACCTCAAAAGGTAAATCATCAAACTCTGCTTCATCTGCTACTTTGGGCAAAGTTGATGTAGGAATTGATGCTTTTCCTCTGACCTGCAGTTCCCGTTTTCTCCTGTCTGCCAGGGTGGCACTAGAGAGCAAAGTCATTTCTTGTGAGATTTTTGTTGATAGTGGAGCGGCCGTCAATCTTATTGACACTCAATTTGTAGCCATGCATGGTTTTCAGGTTTGCACATTAGAAAAGGATATACCTGTTTTTGCTATTGACTCTGCTCCACTCTCACAGAGATCTCTGAAGGGCATTGTTCACAATATCCGGTTAGCTGTAGGTGACACTCATATGGAGGATATATCTTGTTTTGTCCTTAACGGATTGCCTTCTCCTCTAGTTTTGGGTTTACCCTGGCTCACTAGACATAACCCCACTATTGATTGGCAAGGAAGGCAAATAAATGAGTGGAGTGACTTTTGTAGAGAGAATTGTCTTACAGCGACTTTTGCAGAGGTGTCTACTAAAACTGTGCCATCATTTCTCTCTGATTTCTCGGACGTGTTTTCCGAGAGCGGTGTTCAGGAGCTACCTCCTCACCGGGAGTTTGACTGTCCCATTAACCTCATTCCCGGCGCCAAGCTGCCAAAAGCTCGCCTCTACAATCTCTCACAACCGGAAAGAATCGCAATGCAAACCTATATCTCCGAGAGTCTCGATAAGGGGCATATTCGTCCCTCAAAATCACCTGTTGCCGCTGTTTTTTTTTTTGTTAAAAAAAAAGATGGCTCTCTGAGACCTTGCCTAGATTTTAGGGAGCTGAACCGTATCATGATTCGCGATCCCTATCCCCTTCCTCTGATCCCGGACCTCTTCAACCAAATTGTTGGGGCCAAGGTTTTTTCCAAATTGGATTTGAGAGGCGCGTACAACCTGGTCAGGGTCAGAGAGGGGGATGAATGGAAAACGGCCTTTAATACCCCTAACGGGCATTTCGAGAATCTCGTTATGCCTTTCGGCCTGATGAATGCTCCGGCCGTCTTTCAGCATTTTGTTAACAGTATTTTCTACCATTTAATGGGGAAATTTGTATTGGTGTATCTTGATGATATTTTGATTTTTTCCCCTGATGTTCAGACCCATCAGGATCATCTTTTTCAGGTTCTGCAGATTCTGCGGGAAAATAAATTGTACGCCAAGCTGGAGAAATGTGTTTTTATGGTATCGGAGATTCAATTTCTGGGTTTTCTCCTCTCTGCTTCTGGTTTTCGCATGGATCCGGAGAAGGTCCGTGCTGTACTTGAGTGGGAGCTTCCTGAGAATCAGAAGGCATTGATGCGCTTTTTGGGTTTTGCGAACTATTACAGAAAGTTCATTTTGAATTATTCCTCTGTGGTCAAACCCCTCACTGACATGACAAAAAAGGGGGCGGATTTTTCCTCTTGGTCGGAGGAGGCGCTTGCAGCTTTTTCTAAGATTAAAGAGAGTTTTGCATCTGCTCCCGTCTTGGTGCATCCCGATGTTTCCTTACCTTTTATTGTTGAGGTGGATGCTTCCGAGGTGGGTGTGGGTGCGGTTTTGTCCCAGGGCCCTTCTCCTGCCAAATGGCGACCCTGTGCCTTTTTCTCTAAAAAACTCTCCCCGGCAGAGAAAAACTATGATGTGGGAGATAGGGAGTTGTTGGCCATCAAGTTGGCTTTCGAGGAATGGCGCCATTGGTTGGAGGGGGCCAGGCACCCTATCACCGTTTTTACCGACCATAAGAATCTGGCATACTTGGAGTCGGCCAGGCGTATGAATCCGAGACAGGCCAGATGGTCTCTGTTCTTCTCCAGATTCAATTTTGTCGTCACATTCCGCCCTGGGATCAAAAATGTGAAGGCTGATGCTCTCTCTCGCTGTTTTCCGGGAGGAGGAAACTCCGAGGACCCGGGTCCCATTTTGGCGGAGGGGGTAGTTGTTTGTGCTCTATATTCGGATTTGGAGGCCGAGGTCCAGGCTGCCCAGACTGAGGCACCTGCCTGTTGTCCTTCTGGGAAGTTGTTTGTGCCTCCTGAGCTACGTCACAAACTCTTCAAGGAGCATCATGATACTGTTCTTGCTGGTCACCCCGGGAGTAGAGCCACGGTAGATCTCATTGCTCTGAGATTTTGGTGGCCGGCTCTTCGTAAGTCGGTGGAGGGTTTTGTGGCTGCTTGTGAGACGTGCGCTCGCGCTAAGGTCCCTCGTTCACGGCCTTCAGGTTCCCTTCTCCCGTTACCCATACCTTCCCGTCCTTGGACACACCTGTCCATGGACTTCATCACGGATCTTCCTCGTTCCTCAGGGAAGTCGGTGATCCTGGTGGTGGTGGACTGTTTTAGCAAGATGGCTCATTTCGTACCTTTCCCTGGTTTACCCAATGCTAAAACGTTGGCGCAAGCTATTGTTGACCATATTGTTAAATTGCATGTCATTCCCTCTGATATTGTTTCCGATAGAGGCACGCAGTTTGTGTCCAGGTTTTGGAAGGCTTTCTGTTCTCGCCTGGGGGTTCGGCTGTCCTTCTCTTCTGCTTTTCACCCGCAGTCGAATGGTCAGACTGAGCGCCTCAATCAGAATCTGGAGACATATTTGCGCTGTTTCGTGGCAGAGAACCAGGAGGATTGGTGTTCATTTCTCCCTCTTGCTGAGTTTGCTCTGAACAACCGCCGTCAGGAATCTTCTGATAAGTCGCCATTCTTTGGTGCATATGGGTTCCATCCGCAGTTTGGGACATTCTCGGGAGGGGCTCTTTCTGGTTTGCCTGAGGAGGAGAGATTTTCTTCGTCTTTGTCTACCATTTGGCAAAAGATTCAGAGTAATCTTAGAAAGATGAGTGAGAAGTATAAGCGTGTGGCTGATAAGAGACGTGTGCCTGGTCCGGACCTGAGTGTGGGTGATCTGGTGTGGTTGTCTACAAGAAATATTAAACTGAAGGTTCCCTCCTGGAAATTGGGTCCCAAGTTTATTGGGCCTTATAAAATCTTGTCAGTCATCAATCCTGTTGCCTTCCGTCTTGATCTTCCACGGGTTTGGAAGATACATAATGTATTTCACAGATCTCTCTTAAAACCATATGTCCAGCCCACGGTACCCTCCTCTTTGCCTCCTCCTCCGATTTTGGTTGATGGCAATCTGGAGTTTGAGGTTTCCAGAATTGTGGACTCTCGCATTGTCCGCAGTTCTCTCCAGTACCTCGTTCATTGGAAGGGTTATGGTCCTGAGGAGAGGATGTGGGTTCCGGTGTCGGACATTAAAGCCACTCGCCTCATCAGGGCATTTCATAGGGCTCATCCTGAGAAGGTGGGTCCTGGGTGTCCGGAGTCCACCCGTAGAGGGGGGGGTACTGTCACTACCAGAGCTTTGGGACGTTCTCACAGCACTGTTTCTCCACCCCTGTGATGATGTCACTACTAGAGCTGGGAGGAGTTTTCTGTTTCCTTTCTCCCAGCTGTTCCTCCTCCGTTTGATTTCCATGCCTTTATATTCCCCCTCCTCCTATTGTAGGTGTGGATTATATTTCTCATTTGGGTTGTAGCTCTTGCTTGAGTATCTTCCCTTGTATGCTATCCTTTCACTGGACCTGTGTTCTGCTGCAGCAAGTACTCCGGATATTGCCAGCCTGTCTTTGGATCCGTCTTCACTGCGGCTGCAGCCCTTCAGCTAAGTGTGCAGACATTGCTGTGTATCTGTGTGTTTTCTGACTGGATCCGAGGCGACCACGGTTCCCTCCATATACTGAGCAGGGCACCGGTGGCCGTGCCCCTTCCACTATTGTGGGGGTTACAGTGGTCATCAGTCTTAGGTACGCGGGCATGCCTCCTTCCACCATTTGGATCCGGGCATGGGCTTAGCAGCATAGGGAGAGCTTTTGAGGGTCTGACAGGGGTCACCCTTTATCCTCCCTAGTTTGGGTCCGGTCAGTAGCTCTATTTTCTGTGCATGCTCTTGTTGCTCACATACAGCCGTGACATAGGGAATGAGTTTTCCATTTGGCCAATAACCCATAAACATAAAGTGTCTTTAAAATAAATAAATAACCACCTCATATAGACAAGAGCTAACAAGAAAATAAAATATGTTAATTTTAGTATTTTCTCTTATTTTGCTTAGAAAAGGTCCAGTTGGAGATTTCTCGAGTCTTAGGATCTGCACAACCCATGTACAGCCACCGAGGACAAATGCCCTTCACAAATGCAGTAATACATGAAATCCAGAGGTTCTCTGACATTGTTCCTCTGAATTTGGCTCACGAAACAACCAAAAATGTGGCCTTTAAAGGATATTTTCTTCCAAAAGTAAGTAAAATATTTTCCTTTTTGTATCTGTGATATCTGACAAGATAATTTCTATTAGAGCATTCAAAAGAAACTAAGCTCATCTACACATGGCCATGTTATCAACCTATATTTGCAAATTAGCTCACTTTCCAAAAATAGAAATCTGTGTCTCTAGTGCCTACAGATGGAAGGTAGTTATCCTACATTATGTCAATTTGTAAGCTTTTAAACAGGCCTTGAGATATAGAAATGTTGTATTAAAGCTAAGCCAGTAGCTGATCTGCAGACAGCTTATCATATAGTTATCATATATGTAGGAATTCCATGACCTATAAGACTCATTGCCCCTAATAGGCCCTATCTACAGTGCCTTGCAAAAGTATTCACACCTGACTTTTTCATGTTTTGTTACATTACAGCCTTAAGTTCAGTGTTTTGTTAATCTGAATTTTAGGTAATGGATCAGAACACAATAGTCTAAGTTGGTGAAGTGAAATAAGAAAAATATATGTGACACTTTTTTTGTATACAAAGTTGGCATTTGACCGAGATATTTATCTCACCCAGCATGGATATATGTAAAATGACACCCCAAAACACATTGCCCAACTTCTCCTGAGTACGGCGATACCACATGTGTGATACTTTTTTGCAGCCTAGGTGGGCAAAGGGGTCCACATTCCAAAGAGCACCTTTAGGATTTCACAGGGCATTTTTTACACATTTTGATTTCAAACTACTTCTCACGCATTAGGACCCCTAAAATGCCAGGGCAGTATAACTACCCCACAAGTGACCCCATTTTGGAAAGAAGACACCCCAAGGTATTTTGTGATGGGCATAGTGAGTTTATGGAAGTTTTTATTTTTTGTCACAAGTTAGTGGAATATGAGACTTTGTAAGAAAAAAATAAAATAATAAAATCATCATTTTCCGCTAACTTGTGACAAAAAATAAAAAATTCTAGGAACTCGCCAGGCTCCTCATGGAATACCTTGGAGTGTCTTCTTTCCAAAATAGGGTCACTTGTGGGGTAGTTATACTGCCCTGGCATTTTAGGGGCCCTAATGCGTGAGAAGTAGTTTGAAATCAAAATGTGTAAAAAATGCCCTGTGAAATCCGAAAGGTGCTCTTTGGAATGTGGGCCCCTTTGCCCACCTAGGCTGCAAAAAAGTGTCACACATCTGGTATCGACGTACTCAGGAGAAGTCGGGCAATGTGTTTTTGGGTGTCATTTTACATATACCCATGCTGGGTGAGAGACATATCTCGGCAAAAGACAACTTTTCCCATTTTTTATACAAAGTTGGCATTTCACCGATATATTTATCTCACCCAGCATGGGTATATATAAAATGACACCCCAAAACACATTGCCCAACTTTTGAGTACGGCGATACCACATGTGTGACACTTTTTTGCAGCCTAGGTGCGCAAAGGGGCCCAAATTCCTTTTAGGAGGGCATTTTTAGACATATGGATTCCAGACTTCTTCTCACGCTTTAGGGCCCCTAAAATGCCAGGGCAGTATAAATACCCCACATGTGACCCCATTTTGGAAAGAAGACACCCCAAGGTATTCCGTGAGGGGCATGGCGAGTTCATAGAAGTAGTTTTTTTTGGCACAAGTTAGCGGAAATTGATTTTTTTTTGTTTTTTCTCACAAAGTCTCCCTTTCTGCTAACTTGTGACAAAAAGTTTAATCTTTCATGGACTCAATATGCCCCTCAGCGAATACCTTGGGGTGTCTTCTTTCCGAAATGGGGTCATTTGTGGGGTGTGTTTACTGTTCTGGCATTTTGGGCGGGGCTAAATTGTGAGCACACCTGTAAAGCCTAAAGGTACTCGTTGGACTTTCGGCCCCTTTACGCACCTAGGCTGCAAAAAAGTGTCACACATGTGGTATCGCCGTACTCAGGAGAAGTAGGGCAATTTGTTTTGGGGTGTATTTTTACATATACCCATGCTGGGTGAGAGAAATATCTCTGTAAATGACAACTTTAAAAAAAAATTTATACAAAGTTGTCAATTTACAGAGATATTCCTCTCACCCAGCATGGGTATATGTAAAAATACACCCTAAAACACATTGCCCTACTTCTTCTGAGTACGGCGATACCACATGTGTGACACTTTTTTGCTGCCTAGGTGTGCAAAGGGGCCCAAATTCCAATAAGAATTTTTACGATTTCACAGGGCATTTTTTACGCATTTGGATTCCAAACTACTTCTCACGCTTTAGGTCCCCTAAAATGCCAGGGCAGTATAAATACTCCACAAGTGTGTCACGGAACCATGAACCAGACGTACAACAAGAGATAGATGAAAATAAGAAGGCTTTATTGAAAATAAAGCTGTAAAGCAAAAGTCCAAACGGATGGTGAAACCGAGCAGAGTCTTTGCGAAGCCAGAGGTCAGGAACCAGAAGGGTAGTCAGACGAAGCCAGGATCAGGAACCAGCAGGGTAGTCAGACGAAGCCAGGATCAGGAACCAGCAGGGTAGTCAGACGAAGCCAGGATCAGGAACCAGCAGGGTAGTCAGACGAAGCCAGGATCAGGAACCAGAAGCAGCAGCAGTCTTAGAAGCATGTGAACACAAGAGGACCAAGCAAGGAACTGAAGCCACAGACCTCCTATATATATGAGCTAGGCATCCAGCTCCTCCCAGGGGAAGGAGGAGCCGCAGGGTGGAAGGCTACAAGAAACCCAGGACCCAAGATGGCCGCCAGCACATGTCAAACGAAGGAGAGCAGCAAGCAGGTAAGACCATGACAGTACCTCCCCCTCAAGGGCCCCTCCTCCGCGGAGCACAAAACGGTTTCTGAGGGAAGCGTGCGTGGAAGGCTCGGAGCAAGGCAGGAGCATGGACATCTGCGGAGGGAACCCAGGAACGCTCCTCTGGACCATAACCACGCCAATGGACCAAAAACTGCAACCGACCGCGGACCAGGCGTGAGTCCAGGATATTGCTCACCTCATATTCCTCACGATTGCCCACTTGGACCGGACGAGGCCGAGGAACCGAGGAAGTGAAACGATTACACACCAGTGGCTTCAACAGGGAGACATGAAACACGTTGGAGATCCGCATGCCAGGAGGAAGCGCAAGGGCATAGGCTACCGGGTTTACCCTGCGAAGCACTCGGAAGGGACCAACAAAGCGAGGCGCCAGCTTGGGAGTGGGCACTCGAAGGTTGAGGTTGCGGGTGGACAACCATACACGGTCTCCGACCTGGTAGGAAGGAGCAGGCGCTCGTCTGCGATCAGCCTGGAATCTCTGGCGCTGCGCAGAGACCTCAAGGGACTTCTGGATCTGTACCCAAGAAGCACGTAGGACGGAAAGGTGATCCTCCACAGCCGGAATATCCTGGGGAGAGAATACCTCCGGTAACACGGCAGGTTGGAACCCATAATTGGCCATGAAGGGAGACGTCCCAGAGGAAGAGTTCACCGCCGTGTTCCTGGCAAACTCAGCCCAAGGCAGGAGGTCAACCCAATTGTCTTGGTGATCGGAGACATAGCAACGAAGGAATTGCTCCAAGGCCTGATTGGATCGTTCTGCGGCCCCATTGGACTGAGGGTGGTAGGCCGAGGAGAAGGAGAGATGAATCCCCAACTGGGAGCAAAAGGCGCGCCAGAACCTGGACACAAACTGACTCCCCCGATCCGACACAATCTCCTTGGGCAAACCGTGCAACCGGAAGACCTCCCTGGCAAAAATCGTGGCCAACTCTTGTGCAGAGGGTAACTTCTTGAGAGGAACACAGTGGCACATTTTGGAAAACCGATCCACAATCATGAGAATGACCGTATGGCCTCGGGATGCAGGGAGGTCCACAATGAAATCCATCCCCAGGTGTGACCATGGGCGCTCCCCGGTGGCTATGGGTTGCAGAAGGCCCAACGGAAGGTGCCGAGGGGACTTACTCTGGGCACAAACGGAGCATGCCGCTACATATGCGGCGATGTCGGAACGTAGGGAAGGCCACCAGAACAGACGTGAAACAGCCCAGGACAGCTGATTCTTTCCAGGATGCCCCGCGGTCTTGGAGTTATGGTAGGTTCGCAACAACCGAGTGCGCAACTCCTCAGGCACAAAACATCTGCCGTTGGGTCTCCCAGAGGGAGCACCAGATTGAGCCGCCAAAATCTGCTCACCCAGGGGAGAGGTCAGGCTGGTGCGAATGGCGGCCAGGATATGATTCGGAGGTATGACCGAAGTCGGAATCGACTCCTCCCTGGACAGCTCGGAGTACTGCCGTGATAAGGCATCCGCCCTGATGTTCTTGGAACCGGGTAGGTAGGAGACCACGTAATTAAAACGTGACAAGAACAGAGCCCATCTGGCCTGACGTGGTGTCAATCTCTTGGCCTCAGAAAGGTAGGTCAGATTCTTGTGGTCCGTCAGGATGAGAACCGGAACCACCGAACCCTCGAGCAAGTGCCTCCATTCTTTAAGGGCCTGCACGATGGCCAATAACTCCCTGTCACCAATCTGATAGTTGCACTCCGCGGAAGACAGTTTCCGGGAGTAAAACCCACAAGGAAGCAGAGGACCCTCTGGTGTTCTACGCTGAGACAGAAGGGCGCCTACTCCCGTCTCAGACGCGTCCACCTCGAGGACAAAGGGCAACCCAGGGTTGGGATGCGACAGAATCGGAGCCGACACAAAGGCGGACTTTAGGGCCTCAAAAGCTCGGATGGCCTCGAGCGGCCAGACCTGGGAATTACTGCCCTTCCTGGTCAGATCCGTGAGAGGCTTGGCCAGCATGGAAAAGTCCCTGATGAACTTCCGATAATAATTGGCGAAGCCCAAAAAGCGCTGCAGGGAACGAAGTCCACTGGGCTGGGGCCACTGTAAGACAGCCGAAACCTTCTCAGGATCCATGGAGAACCCCTCAGCGGAAATGATGTAACCTAAGAAGGTTACCTGGGATCGGTGAAATTCGCATTTCTCAAGCTTACCGAACAGCTTGTTCTCTCGTAACCGTTGCAACACTCGTCTGACATCCAGAATGTGGGCCTCCATGGATTCAGAATATACCAAGATGTCATCCAAATAGACTACCACACACTGCTGCAACAGGTCACGGAAAACATCGTTGATGAATTCCTGAAAGACTGCGGGCGCATTGCACAACCCAAAGGGCATAACCAAGGATTCGTAATGACCGGTCCTGGTGTTAAACGCGGTCTTCCACTCATCGCCCGCCTTGATCCTTACCAGGTTATATGCCGCCCTCAGGTCGAGTTTGGTAAAGACCGTGGCCCCTTTAAGGCGATCGAACAGCTCGGAAATCAAGGGTATCGGGTAAGCGTTCTTGATCGTGATGCGATTGAGACCCCTGTAATCGATGCAAGGCCTCAACTCACCGCCCTTCTTTTTCACAAAGAAAAATCCAGCCCCTGCCGGGGACGAAGATTTGCGAATGTGTCCGCGTGAAAGCGCCTCCCTCACGTACTCCTCCATGGCCTCATTCTCCGCTACCGACAGTGGATAGACTTTGCCACGAGGAGGAACGGCACCAGATTGTAACTCTATGGCACAATCGTATGGGCGGTGCGGAGGTAGGGCAACCGCGCGCACCTTATCGAATACATCCCGGTACTCCTCGTATTCAGGAGGCAACAGAGAGTCCGAGGAAGTACACAGCAACTTGACAGACCCATGGATGCAACTAGCCCCACACTGCGGTGACCACGAGAGGATCTCGACCGATCTCCAATCGAAAGTCGGATTATGCTTCTGGAGCCAGGGGTACCCCAAGACCACCGAGTAGTGTGGAGACGAAATAACCTGGAGGCAGACCGACTCTCTGTGAACGGCACCAATGGCTATCCCCACTGGAAGGGTCTCATGAGTCACGTGTGGCGGCAGAAGGGGTCTGCCGTCTATCGCCTCAAGAGCCAGTGGGGAACCTCGAGCCTGCAGAGGAATGGAATTGGCGGCAGCGAACACACTATCAATGAACAAACCACCAGCACCAGAGTCCACCAACGCCTGGGTCGTCACCGAGCCCCCGACCCAGGAGAGGACAACAGTGATCAGTGGTTTGTCAACACAGGAAACCGGGGACGAGGAGACTCCACCCAAGATCTGCCCCCGACAGGATCTCAGGGTACGAGCGTTTCCCGGACGGTTCGGACATGCCAACCGAAAATGCCCACCGAGACCACAGTACATGCATCGGCCCTCGCGTCTCCGGAGTGCCCTCTCCCCCTCGGACAGGCGAGCAAACCCCAGCTGCATGGGTTCACCCCCAGACAAGTCATCCCCAGGAGGCGTGGGAGGAGAGGGAGGCACGGGTGGGACAGCAAACGTAGGCACCAATCTGTTAGAAGACCTCCGCAGGTTCTCCTTAAAGGAAGGTCTCTCCCTGAGTCTGGTGTCAATCAAAATCAGGAAAGAAATAAGACACTCGAGCTCAACTGGTAGGTCCTTAGCTGCAACCTCATCCTTCAAGGCATCCGAGAGACCATGAGAGAAAGCAGCGACCAGAGCCTCATTATTCCAGCCCACCTCTGCTGCCAGGGTACGAAACTCAATGGCGTATTCAGCTACGGATCGTGAACCCTGTCTGATGGACATAAGGAGCTTCGCAGCAGAGGCAGCACGAGCCGGCACATCGAATACCTTCCGAAGAGAAGCAACAAAACCGGAAAACTCGGCAACCACCGGATTGTTGTTCTCCCATAAAGGGCTGGCCCAGGCCAAGGCCTTGTCCGAGAGCAGCGAGATCAAGAAGCCCACCTTTGATCTCTCAGTAGGAAAGGCATGTGGCAGCAACTCGAAATAAATGCCCACCTGGTTAAGGAAACCTCGGCACTGAGTTGGCTCTCCCCCAAAGCGCTGTGGAAGAGGGGCAGAACCGGTCATACCCCGAAACACCGCAGGCGCAACAACAGGTGTCGGGGTAGACTCTGGCGCAACAACCGGAGCGGCAGTAGGAGCGAGCCCAGGAGCGACAACCGACCCATCGGCAACGGGAGCGAAATGAGCCGTGCGTTCAAGCAGGGTTTGCAACGCCACAGCGAACCGACCCAACAGGTGATCCTGCTGATCAAGTCTGGCAACCAGCGTGGGTAGCGAGGATGGCCCTGTACCGTCAGAATTCATGGCTTGGTCCTAATGTCACGGAACCATGAACCAGACGTACAACAAGAGATAGATGAAAATAAGAAGGCTTTATTGAAAATAAAGCTGTAAAGCAAAAGTCCAAACGGATGGTGAAACCGAGCAGAGTCTTTGCGAAGCCAGAGGTCAGGAACCAGAAGGGTAGTCAGACGAAGCCAGGATCAGGAACCAGCAGGGTAGTCAGACGAAGCCAGGATCAGGAACCAGCAGGGTAGTCAGACGAAGCCAGGATCAGGAACCAGCAGGGTAGTCAGACGAAGCCAGGATCAGGAACCAGAAGCAGCAGCAGTCTTAGAAGCATGTGAACACAAGAGGACCAAGCAAGGAACTGAAGCCACAGACCTCCTATATATATGAGCTAGGCATCCAGCTCCTCCCAGGGGAAGGAGGAGCCGCAGGGTGGAAGGCTACAAGAAACCCAGGACCCAAGATGGCCGCCAGCACATGTCAAACGAAGGAGAGCAGCAAGCAGGTAAGACCATGACAAAGTGACCCCATTTTGGAAAGAAGACACCACGAGGTATTCCGTGAGGGGCATGGCGAGTTCCTAGAATATTTTTTTTTTGGCACAAGTTAGCGGAAAATGATTATTTTTTTTTCTCTTACAAAGTCTCATATTCTACTAATTTGTGACAAAAAATAAAAATTTACATGAACTCACCATGCCCCTCACGAAATACCTTTTCTTTCCAAAATGGGGTCACATGTGGGGTATTTATACTGCCCTGGCATTTTAGGGGCCCCAAAGCGTGAGAAGAAGTCTGGAATATAAATGTCGCTGGCAGGCTACAGATCCACTCGATTACCTGCAGTTCCTGTGAACGTGCGCGCCTGTGTGTGCGCGTTCACAGGAAATCTTGCGTCTCGCGAGAGTACGCACCGGCGCGTCCAGGAGAAATAACAGGACCGCCGCAAAGACGCAATCCTGCGTACGGCGGTCCTGTAGTGGTTAAGTAAGTTGCTACATTTTTGTTAAGTGCAATGGTTAAGTGCAATCATGATAAACAGTGCATAAATTCACATTGCGGCACCTAGAAGTATAATACACACAATGGGCATGTTATCTTAAACGTTGCATAACCTGTAAACTTGAAAAATTTGTGCAAAAACATTATGCAAATATCAGTGTAATAATACGCTCAAATATCACTTGAGTCCTTTTACTTGAAAAGCTTGACTGTGGACAGGAACAATAAGTCTATAAGTCACTTGTAATCCACAGGAACAATAAAAGTTAATTGTAATCCACACAAGGTAGTGGGTAATTTGCACAATGGGTAGTTTTCCTCACAGGAAAGTCTGGAAATATTCCCCCTGGATCCCATATTTGAGGAGGCAAAAGTTCTTCTTTAAGCTGTCTGGTGCTCTTGGCAGCTGTAATTCCAGCAGAAACTTCATCTGCGTTCTCTTGGTGGCGTTCTGTGGCAGAACCTGGAATTGCAGGATCACCTTTCTCTGCAGAATCCTCTGTAAGCCTTGGCTTTTTCCTGGCAGGTGACAGGTTCTCAGGACAGCAATAAAGGATATGGCATTGGTCTTTCATAGCAAGAAGCTCTGGATTCTGTGGTGGTTCCGGAGTACATAGAGCAGTATCAGTGGATTCCTCCTTATCCTCACACACCTCAGGGCAGTGCTCCTGTATGATGGGTTCAGGCTGTACAGTAACAGTAGTAATAGGCCCAGAGATTTCTGCAGTGGCAGTGATAATAGTCACAGACTGACTCTTTTCTGGCTCTGCTATAGTAGTCAGGGGAAACTGTGGTAAAATCCGCCTGGCAGATGATCTGCTGCTGCCTACAGGAGGGACTGGGAGTCTTCTTCGCTGTGTTTGCAGCGGTTGAAAGTTTCTAGGGGCAATGACAATGTCCACAGGGCAGTCCTCTGCTTCTATTATGGCAGTAGTTATAGGAATGATGTAGGTGGCTGCAGCTGCTGTGATGGAACTCTGCTGACCTCTTGTGGCAGTTCCTGGTACTGCCTTGGTAGTGAGGGTGGCGAATTCTAGCGGGACCTCTGGGTTAAGGTGGCTTGGCCTGGGGCTTTCTCCTCTGGGCGGCGGAGTGGGAGCTCCGGCTGCCTCCGCCGCACCAGTAAGTGTCCTTAGCGGAGCAGGCCTAGGCCTGTTGGAGGTATCGGGACCCTCAGGGAGCGGTGCAGGGGCAGGTACGGACAGGGCCTGGGCCTCAGGGAGCGCGGCTGCTCCTACCTGATGTCGCGGCCGGGCAGCCGGTTCCGGTGCCTCCTGGTGGTCATCGCGGGGTCCAATCGCCGTCTGTGGTGCAGGCTTAGCGTCGGTGGCCATATTTCTTTCCGCCTTGGTGCATGCAGGAGGTAAGGGTTGAGCCCAGAGGGAGGAGTCTGCACTCCCTTGGCTCGCATTGTAAAGTTCGTGGTGGGCAGCCTTTAGTTTTCCCGCTTCTAGGGGTTCGTAGTCATCATTTTTGCGCTCTTGAGAGGGCGTTCTTGACTTTTACCGCCTCTGGGCATGAAGAATAAGCGCCATTTTACGAATATGGCGAATTAACACTTGGACTGCTGGAGCGCACATTTAGCGCTTTCTGGCTCAGCAATGAAAGTAATAAAGTCACTTTTCAGGGTCTTTGCACAAGCGGCAGCGCTTGCAGTACTGTGAAACATGCGATCCGGTCCGTTTTACCACACTTTTGGATCCGGTTCTGTTGTCAGGAATAGGCACACAATTCAATCCGATCCTGTTCCTGTGACGCCGCTTAATGCAAAGAGCAGGACACTGGGTCAGTGGGGATGCTATGCAGTGGGTCAGTATAGGTATGTGTATAAGTTTGTGACGCCAATTGCAGCTTGCGCAGGTACTGTAGCAGGGCCCTTTAAGATGTTATAACTCAAGTACCAGGTGAGGAATGCCAGAGGGGTATATTGTCTCTGTATAGAAGATGTGGTAGTGTCAACGGTGTCTCCTACCTTGGTACGGCTGGACTCCTGTATCCTGGCTCACCTGCAATAAAATTGGGTGTGGTCAGTAGGAGTAATTGAGGAATGAATGCAATTCAGACAGGAAATATAATCCAACTCGTCTTTACTTAAAGGGCTTCTGTCAGCCCACTAAACCGTTTTTTTTTTTTTTTTTGTTTAATAATAATCCCTACACTGCTATCTCTGCATACATAAGTAAAATAATAATTTTCGTTCAGTAGAATTTGATAAAACGCTATTTTTATAATATGTTAATTACCTTGCTACCAGCAAGTAGGGCGGCTACTTGCTGGTAGCAGCCGCATCCTCCGACCCTAATGACGCCCCCTCCGCATTGTGATTGACAGGGCCATGGAACGGAATCGTTCTCTGATGGCCCTGCCTGTTTTCATTCAATATCTGGCGCCTGCGCCACGGCCGTACCTATCTTCAATCTGCGCAGGCGCACTGAGAGGCGGCCACTCACTCGGCCGCTCGCTCCTCAATGCGCCTGCGCCGGGTGTAGATGTGACGTCATCGGCGCAGGCGCATTGAGGATGGAGCGGCCGAGTGAGTGGCCGCCTCTCAGTGCGCCTGCGCAGATTGAAGATAGGTACGGCCGTGGCGCAGGCGCCAGATATTGAATGAAAACAGGCAGGGCCATCAGAGAACGATTCCGTTCCCTGGCCCTGTCAATCACAATGCGGAGGGGGCGTCATTAGGATCGGAGGATGCGGCTGCTACCAGCAAGTAGCCGCCCTACTTGCTGGTAGCAAGGTAATTTACATATTATAAAAATAGCGTTTTATCAAATTCTACTGAACGAAAATTATTATTTTACTTATGTATGCAGAGATCGCAGTGTAGGGATTATTAGTAAACAAAAAAAAAAAAATAACGGTTTAGTGGGCTGACAGAAGCCCTTTAATGCAGCTTGAATCCATACAAGTTACAGCAATAGTCTTGGATCCCAGCAGGTATTGGCAATATGTGGCAGGAATCTATATATATTCTGCTTCTTGTCATATGCCTAAGAATCTGTCAGGAATCTATCTTCTGCTCTGTCTGTAGTCTGCTTGATATGGGCCTGACTAGCTGAGGCGGAATTTGGCTTCTCCTGGTCTCTGGATTAAACACTCACAGTTCTGCTCGCAGGGAATGGCTTCCTGGAGATCTGAAGATGGCTGCTTGCTTTGTCCACCAGCTGAGGTAGATGACTCAGGCTGGGAACAGTGATCCTGGGCCTCAGCCGAGGCTTGGATTCTAGGTTGGGATCCCTGTGTCTGGGAGCTCCTACCAACACAGCCTTCCCCAAGGAGGGGGCTGGTTCACACTAACTAGAACTTTCCTTCCTCCCCATGAGGCAGGATGTGGGAACATTCCACTCCTCCTCAAAGAGGGAGGAGATAGATTGGAATGAACTATTCCAATCTAGCAATACTAAACTGGCTAAGATCCTGTTACATACTGCTGCCACCTGCTGGTGTACATTGAAATTACAGCAAATATATAATACAGACCTGGAAATACATATCATGGCAATGCACAGTTAGATTACACTAGATGGAAATACACATATACACCTGACATTATTGTAGCAGGGATACAGAAGTTTAGTGACATACTTCAGGATGTTACATATATAAATAAAACTATTGTTTAGAAATAGAAAACAGAAAATTGGCATGTGCGTATGTATTCACCCCCTTTGTTAGGAAGCCCATAAAAAGTTCTAGTGCAACCAATTACCTTCAGAAGTCACATAATTAGTAAAATAATGTCCATCTCTGTGCAATCTAAGTGTCACATGATCTGTCATTACATATACACACCTTTTTTGAAAGGCCCCAGAGGCTGCAACACCTAAGCAAGAGGCATCACTAACCAAACACTGCCATGAAGACCAAGGAACTCTCCAAATAAGTAAGGGACAATGTTGTTGAGAAGTACAAGTCAGGGTTAGGTTATAAAAACATATCCAAATCTTTGATGATCCCCAGGAGCACCATCAAATCTATCATAACCAAATGGAAAGAACATGGCACAACAGCAAACCTGCCAAGATGGATGGTGCTAAATGCAGAGATATTCTTTAGCAAAACCTGTACCACTCTGTGCGTGATTTGAGGCTTGGACGGAGGTTCACCTTCCTGCAGGACTATGACCCCAAACACACTGCTAAAGCAACACTTGAGTGGTTTAACCACTTCAGCCCCCAGTGCTTAAACACCCTGAAAGACCAGGCCACTTTTTACACTTCTGACCTACACTACTTTCACCATTTATTGCTCGGTCATGCAACTTACCACCCAAATGAATTTTACCTCCTTTTCTTCTCACTAATAGAGCTTTCATTTGGTGGTATTTCATTGCTGCTGACATTTTTACTTTTTTTGTTATTATTCGAAATTTTACGATTTTTTTTGCAAAAAAATGACATTTTTCACTTTCAGTTGTAAAATTTTGCAAAAAAAACTACATACATATATAAATTTTGCTCTAAATTTATTGTTCTACATGTCTTTGATAAAAAAAAAATGTTTGGGTAAAAAAAAAATGGTTTGGGTAAAGGTTATAGCGTTTACAAACTATGGTACAAAAATGTGAATTTCCGCTTTTTGAAGCAGCTCTGACTTTCTGAGCACCTGTCATGTTTCCTGAGGTTCTACAATGGCCAGACAGTACAAACACCCCACAAATGACCCCATTTAGGAAAGTACACACCCTAAGGTATTCGCTGATGGGCATAGTGAGTTCATAGAACTTTTTATTTTTTGTCACAAGTTAGCGGAAAATGATGATTTTTTTTTTTTTCTTACAAAGTCTCATATTCCACTAACTTGTGACAAAAAATAAAAAGTTCTATGAACTCACTATGCCCATCAGCGAATACCTTGGGGTCTCTTCTTTCCAAAATGGGGTCACTTGTGGGGTAGTTATACTGCCATGGCATTCTAGGGGCCCAAATGTGTGGTAAGGAGTTTGAAATCAAATTCTGTAAAAAATGACGAGTAAAATCCGAAAGGTGCTCTTTGGAATATGGGCCCCTTTGCCCACCTAGGCTGCAAAAAAGTGTCACACATCTGGTATCTCTGTATTCAGGAGAAGTTGAGGAATGTGTTTTGGGGTGTCTTTTTACATATACCCATGCTGGGTGAGATAAATATCTTGGTCAAATGCCAACTTTGTATAAAAAAATGGGAAAAGTTGTCTTTTGCCAAGATATTTCTCTCACCCAGCATGGGTATATGTAAAATGACACCCCAAAACACATTCCCCAACTTCTCCTGAGTACGGAGATACCAGATGTGTGACACTTTTTTGCAGCCTAGGTGGGCAAAGGGGCCCATATTCCAAAGAGCACCTTTCGGATTTCACAGGTCATTTGTTACAGAATTTGATTTCAAACTCCTTACCACACATTTGGGCCCCTAGAATGCCAGGGCAGTATAACTACCCCACAAGTGACCCCATTTTGGAAAGAAGACACTCCAAGGTATTCCGTGAGGGGCATGGCAAGTTCCTAGAACTTTTTATTTTTTGTCACAAGTTAGCGGAAAATGATGATTTTTTTTTTTTTTTTCTTACAAAGTCTCATATTCCACTAACTTGTGACAAAAAATAAAAAGTTCTATGAACTCACTATGCCCATCAGCGAATACCTTGGGGTCTCTTCTTTCCAAAATGGGGTCACTTGTGGGGTAGTTATACTGCCCTGGCATTCTAGGGGTCCAAATGTGTGGTAAGGAGTTTGAAATCAAATTCTGTAAAAAATGACGAGTGAAATCCGAAAGGTGCTCTTTGGAATATGGGCCCCTTTGCCCACCTAGGCTGCAAAAAAGTGTCACACATCTGGTATCTCTGTATTCAGGAGAAGTTGAGGAATGTGTTTTGGGGTGTCTTTTTACATATACCCATGCTGGGTGAGATAAATATCTTGGTCAAATGCCAACTTTGTATAAAAAAATGGGAAAAGTTGTCTTTTGCCAAGATATTTCTCTCACCCAGCATGGGTATATGTAAAATGACACCCCAAAACACATTCCCCAACTTCTCCTGAGTACGGAGATACCAGATGTGTGACACTTTTTTGCAGCCTAGGTGGGCAAAGGGGCCCATATTCCAAAGAGCACCTTTCGGATTTCATAGGTCATTTGTTACAGAATTTGATTTCAAACTCCTTACCACACATTTGGGCCCCTAGAATGCCAGGGCAGTATAACTACCCCACAAGTGACCCCATTTTGGAAAGAAGACACCCCAAGGTATTCCGTGAGGGGCATGGCAAGTTCCTAGAACTTTTTATTTTTTGTCACAAGTTAGCGGAAAATGATGATTATTTTTTTTTTTTCTTACAAAGTCTCATATTCCACTAACTTGTGACAAAAAATAAAAAGTTCTATGAACTCACTATGCCCATCAGCGAATACCTTGGGGTCTCTTCTTTCCAAAATGGGGTCACTTGTGGGGTAGTTATACTGCCCTCGCATTCTAGGGGCCCAAATGTGTGGTAAGGAGTTTGAAATCAAATTCTGTAAAAAATGACGAGTGAAATCCGAAAGGTGCTCTTTGGAATATGGGCCCCTTTGCCCACCTAGGCTGCAAAAAAGTGTCACACATCTGGTATCTCTGTATTCAGGAGAAGTTGAGGAATGTGTTTTGGGGTGTCTTTTTACATATACCCATGCTGGGTGAGATAAATATCTTGGTCAAATGCCAACTTTGTATAAAAAAATGGGAAAAGTTGTCTTGTGCCAAGATATTTCTCTCACCCAGCATGGGTATATGTAAAATGACACCCCAAAACACATTCCCCAACTTCTCCTGAGTACGGAGATACCAGATGTGTGACACTTTTTTGCAGCCTATGTGGGCAAAGGGGCCCATATTCCAAAGAGCACCTTTCGGATTTCACAGGTCATTTGTTACAGAATTTGATTTCAAACTCCTTACCACACATTTGGGCCCCTAGAATGCCAGGGCAGTATAACTACCCCACAAGTGACCCCATTTTGGAAAGAAGACACCCCAAGGTATTCCGTGAGGGGCATGGCAAGTTCCTAGAACTTTTTATTTTTTGTCACAAGTTAGCGGAAAATGATGATTATTTTTATTTTTTTTCTTACAAAGTCTCATATTCCACTAACTTGTGACAAAAAATAAAAAGTTCTATGAACTCACTATGCCCATCAGCGAATACCTTGGGGTCTCTTCTTTCCAAAATGGGGTCACTTGTGGGGTAGTTATACTGCCCTGGCATTCTAGGGGCCCAAATGTGTGGTAAGGAGTTTGAAATCAAATTCTGTAAAAAATGACGAGTGAAATCCGAAAGGTGCTCTTTGGAATATGGGCCCCTTTGCCCACCTAGGCTGCAAAAAAGTGTCACACATCTGGTATCTCTGTATTCAGGAGAAGTTGAGGAATGTGTTTTGGGGTGTCTTTTTACATATACCCATGCTGGGTGAGATAAATATCTTGGTCAAATGCCAACTTTGTATAAAAAAATGGGAAAAGTTGTCTTTTGCCAAGATATTTCTCTCACCCAGCATGGGTATATGTAAAATGACACCCCAAAACACATTCCCCAACTTCTCCTGAGTACGGAGATACCAGATGTGTGACACTTTTTTGCAGCCTAGGTGGGCAAAGGGGCCCATATTCCAAAGAGCACCTTTCGGATTTCACAGGTCATTTGTTACAGAATTTGATTTCAAACTCCTTACCACACATTTGGGCCCCTAGAATGCCAGGGCAGTATAACTACCCCACAAGTGACCCCATTTTGGAAAGAAGACACCCCAAGGTATTCCGTGAGGGGCATGGCAAGTTCCTAGAATCTTTTTATTTTTTGTCACAAGTTAGTGGAAAATGATGATATATATTTTTTTTTTCATACAAAGTCTCATATTCCACTAACTTGTGACAAAAAATAAAAACTTCCATGAACTCACTATGCCCATCAGCGAATACCTTGGGGTCTCTTCTTTCCAAAATGGGGTCACTTGTGGGGTAGTTATACTGCCCTGGCATTCTAGGGGCCCAAATGTGTGGTAAGGAGTTTGAAATCAAATTCTGTAAAAAATGACCTGTGAAATCCGAAAGGTGCTCTTTGGAATATGGGCCCCTTTGCCCACCTAGGCTGCAAAAAAGTGTCACACATCTGGTATCTCTGTATTCAGGAGAAGTTGAGGAATGTGTTTTGGGGTGTCTTTTTACATATACCCATGCTGGGTGAGATAAATATCTTGGTCAAATGCCAATTTTGTATAAAAAAATGGGAAAAGTTGTCTTTTGCCAAGATATTTCTCTCACCCAGCATGGGTATATGTAAAATGACACCCCAAAACACATTCCCCAACTTCTCCTGAGTACGGAGATACCAGATGTGTGACACTTTTTTGCACCTTTCGGATTTCACAGGTCATTTTTTACAGAATTTGATTTCAAACTCCTTACCACACATTTGGGCCCCTAGAATGCCAGGGCAGTATAACTACCCCACAAGTGACCCCATTTTGGAAAGAAGAGACCCCAAGGTATTCACTGATGGGCATAGTGAGTTCATGGAAGTTTTTATTTTTTGTCACAAGTTAGTGGAATATGAGACTTTGTATGAAAAAAAAAAAAAAAAAATCAGCATTTTCCACTAACTTGTGACAAAAAATAAAAAATTCTAGGAACTCGCCATGCCCCTCACGGAATACCTTGGGGTGTCTTCTTTCCAAAATGGGGTCACTTGTGGGGTAGTTATACTGCCCTGGCATTTTCCAGGGGCCCAAATGTGTGGTAAGTAGGTAAATGACCTGTGAAATCCTAAAGGTGCTCTTTGGAATATGGGCCCCTTTGCCCACCTAGGCTGCAATAAAGTGTCACACATGTGGCATCACCGTATTCAGGAGAAGTTGGGGAATGTGGTTTGTGGTGTCATTTTACATATACCCTTGCTGGGTGAGAGAAATATCTTGGCAAAAGACAACTTTTCCCATTTTTTTATACAAAGTTGGCATTTGACCAAGATATTTATCTCACCCAGCATGGGTATATGTAAAATGACACCCCAAAACACATTCCCCAACTTCTCCTGAGTACGGCGATACCAGATGTGTGACACTTTTTTGCAGCCTAGATGCGCAAAGGTGCCCAAATTCCTTTTAGGAGGGCATTTTTAGACATTTGGATACCAGACTTCTTCTCACGCTTTGGGGCCCCTAGAATGCCAGGGCAGTATAAATACCCCACATGTGACCCCATTTTGGAAAGAAGACACCCCAAGGTATTCAATGAGGGGCATGGCGAGTTCATAGAAATTTTTTTTTTTTGGCACAAGTTAGCGGAAATTGATATTTTTAATTTTTTTCTCACAAAGTCTCCCGTTCCGCTAACTTGGGACAAAAATTTCAATCTTTCATGGACTCAATATGCCCCTCACGGAATACCTGGGGGTGTCTTCTTTCCGAAATGGGGTCACATGTGGGGTATTTATACTGCCCTGGCATTCTAGGGGCCCTAAAGCGTGAGAAGAAGTCTGGAATATAAATGTCTAAAAAATTTTACGCATTTGGATTCCGTGAGGGGTATGGTGAGTTCATGTGAGATTTAATTTTTTGACACAAGTTAGTGGAATATGAGACTTTGTAAGAAAAAAAAATAATAATTCCGCTAACTTGGGCCAAAAAAATGTCTGAATGGAGCCTTACAGAGGGGTGATCAATGACAGGGGGGGGGGATCAATGACAGGGGGGGTGATCAATGACAGGGGGAGTGATCAATGACAGGGGGGTGATCAATGACAGGGGGGTGATCAATGACAGGGGGGTGATCAATGACAGGGGGATGATCAGGGAGTCTAGATGGGGTGATAACCACAGTCATTGATCACGCCCGTGTAAGGCTTCATTCAGATGTCCGTATGCGTTTTGCGGATCCGATCCATCTATCAGTGCATCCGTAAAAATCATGCGGACATCTGAATGGAGCTTTACAGGGGTGTAATCAATGACAGGGGGGTGATCAGGGAGTCTATATGGGGTGATCACCACAGTCATTGATCATGCCCCTGTAAGGCTTCATTCAGACGTCCGGATGCGTTTTGCGGATCCGATCCATCTATCAGTGCATCCGTAAAAATCATGCGGACATCTGAATGGAGCTTTACAGGGGGGTAATCAATGACAGGGGGGTGATCAGGGAGTCTATATGGGGTGATAACCACAGTCATTGATCATGCCCCTGTAAGGCTTCATTCAGACGTCCGGATGCGTTTTGCGGATCCGATCCATCTATCAGTGGATCCGTAAAAATCATGCGGACGTCTGAATGGAGCTTTACAGGGGGGTAATCAATGACAGGGGGGTAATCAATGACAGGGGGGTGATCAGGGAGTCTATATGGGGTGATAACCACAGTCATTGATCATGCCCCTGTAAGGCTTCATTCAGACGTCCGGATGCGTTTTGCGGATCCGATCCATCTATCAGTGCATCCGTAAAAATCATGCGGACATCTGAATGGAGCTTTACAGGGGGGTAATCAATGACAGGGGGGTGATCAGGGAGTCTATATGGGGTGATAACCACAGTCATTGATCACGCCCCTGTAAGGCTTCATTCAGACGTCCGGATGCGTTTTGCGGATCCGATCCATCTATCAGTGGATCCGTAAAAATCATGCGGACGTCTGAATGGAGCTTTACAGGGGGGTAATCAATGACAGGGGGGTAATCAATGACAGGGGGGTGATCAGGGAGTCTATATGGGGTGATAACCACAGTCATTGATCATGCCCCTGTAAGGCTTCATTCAGACGTCCGGATGCGTTTTGCGGATCCGATCCATCTATCAGTGGATCCGTAAAAATCATGCGGACGTCTGAATAGAGCTTTACAGGGGGTTGATGACAGGGGGGTAATCAATGACAGGGGGGTAATCAATGACAGGGGGGTGATCAGGGAGTCTATATGGGGTGATCAGGGGTGATCAGGGGCTAATAAGGGGTTAATAAGTGACGGGGGGGGGTGTAGTGTAGTGGTGCTTGGTGCTACTTTACTGAGCTACCTGTGTCCTCTGGTGGTCGATCCAAACAAAGGGGACCACCAGAGGACCAGGTAGCAGGTATATTAGACGCTGTTATCAAAACAGCGTCTAATATACCTGTTAGGGGTTAAAAAAAACACATCTCCAGCCTGCCAGCGAACGATCGCCGCTGGCAGGCTGGAGATCAACTCTCTTACCTTCCGTTCCTGTGAGTGCGCGCGCCTGTGTGCGTGCGTTCACAGGAAATCTCGGCCATCGCGAGATGACGCATATATGCGTGACTCTGCGCAGGGCTGCCACCTCCGGAACGCGATCCTGCGTTAGGCGGTCCGGAGGTGGTTAAGGGGAAACATGTAAATGTGTTGGAATGGCCTAGTCAAAGCCCAGATCTCAATCCAATTGAAAATCCGTGGTCAGACTTAAGGATTACTGTTTACAAGCGCAAACCATCCAACTTGAAGGAGCTGGAGCAGTTTTGCAAGGAGGAATGGGCAAAAATCCCAGAGGTAAGACGTGGCAAGCTTATTAGAGACTTATCCAAAGCGACTTGAAGCTGTGATTGCCGCAAAAGGTGGCTCTACAAAGTATTGACTTGGGGGGGGGGGGGTGATAGAGTTATGCACAGTGACTTTTTATGTTATTTTATCCTTGTTTGCTTCACAGTAAAAAAATAAAAACTCTTCAAAGTTGTGGGCATGTTCTGTAAATTAAATGATGCAAATCCTCAAACAATTAATTCCAGGTTTTGAGTCACAAAAACACAAAAAAGTCAAGGGGGGTGAATACTTTTGCAGGGCACTGTACAAGAATAAAAAGTACCTCCAGATCCTGACAAAAGATTCCTACCTAGTTAACCCTGTCCTTCCTTATCTGCACTGATGACAGCAATCACCCCAAAAGAGCTGTACATGAGGTACTGATTTAGCTATAATCCTAAATTAGGCTATTTTCACACTAGCTTTTTTTGCTGATCCATCATTGATCTGCAAAAAAATGCTTCCATTACAATAAAACAACCGCATGCATCCGTCATGAACAGATCCGGTTGTATTATGACTTCTATAGCCATGACAGATCCGTCTTGAACACCATTGAAAGTCAACGGGGGACGGATTTGTTTTCTATTGTGACAGATTGTGTCAGAGAAAAGGAACCGTCCCCATTGACTTACATTGTGTGCCAGGACGGATCCATTTGTCTCCGCTTCGTCAGGCGGACAGCAAAACGCTGCAAGCAGCAAAGTGACATAGTGTGGATATGGCAGCAGCAGCAGGATACCAAAGAGTGGCAAGGTGACATAGAGTGGATATGGCAGCAACATAATTAGGTTACCACAGAGGGGCAAGGTGACATAGTCTGGAGGTGGCAGCAGCAGTAGCATCAGGATATCACAGAGTGGCAAGGTGACATAGTGTGGAGATGGCAGCAGCATCAGGGGGCTACCACAGAGTGGCAAGGTGACATAGTGTGGATATGGCAGCAGCATCAGGATACCACAGAGCGGCAAGGTGACATAGTGTAGATATGACAGCAGCAGAATCAGGATACCACAGAGTGGCAAGATGACATAGAGTAGAGATGGCAGCAGCAGTAGCATCAGGAAACCACAGAGTGGCAAAGTGACATAGTGTGGAGATGGCAGCAGCATCAAGAGAATACCACAGAGTGGCAAGGTGACATACGGTAGTGTGGCGATGGCAGCATCAGGAGACCACAAAGTGACCCTGTGACAGAGTAGGGTGATGGGTGGCAATACCAGTATCTGCTGACGAAGGTGGGTGAAAGAAGGAGCATTTGGCATCAGATATGTGGCAGCATCAGAGTAGTAGCTGTGGCAGGTAGCCAGAAGAAACCATTCCCTTTTGCAAAGGTTTGGGTGAGGCGGCATGGATGATCTAATCAGATTCATCAAGCATTGGTGGGTGGAAATCCTGTCTGACAGTGTAGATCGAGCACCAAAGTGATCGGGTGTTCGGGTGCTCGGGTTGAACACCTCGGGAGGCTTGGGTGCTCCACCAAGCACCCGAACACAATGGAAGTCAATGGGAGAGCCCGAGCATTAAACCAGGCAACCCCTGCTCTGAAGAGGGGAGGGTGTCTGGTTCATAGGAAAAGGTTAGAAATTGATGGAAACACCACCAAAATGGTTCGGGAACAGGATTCCCAGGTCGCTTCTGGAATAATGTAGTACGTCACTTTTTCAGACTGACAATAATACGCACAAAACCGAAGATAAAATCGATTTTAGAGGAAAAATTGTTAGGAAACATTCTATCCTATATATTTACTTGTATATAAAGTGCAAGAGCTGCCAAAAATTACAAGGAAGAGGCACTCCGATACAACATGTATATCAAATAATTGAGGGCCTCATTCATATTGTGGTACAATTGTTCAGATAGTGGGACTCCTACACTCATTAAGCCTATGCACTAAGTGAAAGGGCTTCCAAAAATTACAAGGAACCGGCAATCCAATACACCCTTTAATACACATAAAGGAAGGCATCCTACACCATTGAAAAATTCTGATGACCTGCTGGTGACCCTCAAAAACATTAGGAGCAAGGGCCTGCTAGTGACCCTCTAAAACATTACAGGCGAGTGCCTGCTACTGAGCTGACCACCTAAAACATTAGGGGTGATGGTCTGCTGCAGAACTTACTCTCTAAAACATTCGGGGTGTGTGCCTGCTGCTGATCTGAGCATCAAAAAAATTATGGGCGAATGCCTGCTGCTGAGCTGACCATTAAAAAAATTATGGGAGAGGGCCTGTTGGTAAGCTGAACCTGTAAAACATTATGGTTGAGGGCCTGCTGGTGAGCTGGCCCTCAAAAACATTATATGCAAGGGCTTGCTGGCGAGCTGACCCTCCAAAAGATTGTAGGTGAGAACCTGCTGGTAAGCTGACCCTATAAAACATTATGGTTGAGGGCCTGCTGGTGAGCTGACCCTCAAAAACATTATATGCAAGGGCCTGCAGGTGAGCTGACCCTCTAAAACATTATATGCGAGGGCCTGCAGCTGAGCTGACCCTCTAAAAGATTGTAGGTGATTGCATGTTGGTGAGCTGACCCTCTAAAACATTATATGCAAAGGCCTGCAGGTGAGCTGACCCTATCAAAGATTGTAGGTAAGGGCCTGCTGGTGAGCTGACCCTCTAAAACATTACATGTGAGGGCCTGTAGGTGAGTTGACCCTCTAAAAGATTGTAGGTGAGGGCCTGCTGGTGAGCTGACCCTCTAAAAGATTGTAGGTGAGGGCCTGCTGGTGAGCTGACCCTCTAAAATATTACATGCGAGGGCCTGCAGGTGAGCAGGCCCTCTAAAAGATTGTAGGTGAGGGCTTGCTGGTGAGCTGATCCTCTAAAACATTATATGCGAGGGCCTGCAGGTGAGCTGACCCTCTACAACATTAGGATTGAAGGCAGACTAATAAGCATTTTGATATGATGAAAGAGGAGGTGGAGGATGACGAGAAAAGGAAGATTAAACCATATACCCTTGTTTGTGGTGGAAGGGGTGCATGGGAATACAGTGTATTCAGTACATTATAAAAAACACATTTAAAGTGCCTTTATGTTCAGCCGCTTTCCTCTGGTGGAGTAGAAAGTCAGGGCAATCCAGGCCTTGTTCATTTTTATAAGAGTCAACATGTCAGCATTTTCAGTTGACAGGCAGATGCGCTCATCAGTTATTATGCCACCAGCAGCACTAAATACCCGCTCTGACAAAACGCTGGTGGCAGGGCAAGCCAGCACCTCCAAGGCGTAGAGCGCCAGTTCGTGCCACATGTCCAGCTTGGACACCCAGTAGTTTTAAGGCACAGAGGGATCATTGAAGATGCTGACACAGTCTGCTACATACTACTTCAATATAACAAAATAATAGCAAGGACAGGTGCACTCTGCGGTCTTACTAAACCCTCAAACTGATTTTAAAATTGAGAGATTAGCCAACATATCCTACGGTGTAGCACATGTCTGAGCCCGAGCACCGCGCCAAGGTTTCTCAAGTAGCTCGGGAACCTAACACTCACCTACCTGTGCCGTATGGACATTACCAGGAGCCAGTGGGCAAATTACAGGAGCATGAGGCCGACTCACAGACAACTCAGCAGTTACCTCCAGCATGTGACCATGCTAGCAATGGGAGGAGGGAGGAGTCTGCGAGTCCCACTCAAGACTGGCTGATATGGTCCAGGCCTCACAGGTTCACCTAAATGTAGCCTGTAGATGGAAAACAGGCACATTTAAATTCTTAACGTTCATCTCCATTTGCCAATAACTCTTGTGGAGCACCTAAAGGGTTAACAACATTTGTAAAATTAGTTTTGAATACCTTGAGGGGTGTTGTTTCTAGAAAGGGGTCATTTTTGGGTGGTTTCTATTATGTAAGCCTCACAAAGTGACTTCAAACCTGAACTGGTCGCTTAAAAAATGGGTTTTTGAAATTTCTGAAAATTTTCAAAATTTGCTTCTAATTTTCTAAGCCTTGTAATGTCCCCAAAAATAAAATGGCATACCCATAAAGATCCAAACATTAAGTAGACATATGGGGAATGTAGAGTAATAACTATTTTTGGAGGTATTACTATGTGTTATTGAAGTAGAGAAATTTAAAGTTGAATATTTGCAAATTTTTCCAAAATTTTGGTAAATTTGGTATTTTTTTTTATAAATAAAAATTATTTTTTAAACTTTATTTTACCAGTGTCATGAAGCACAATATGTGAAGAAAAAACAGTCTCAGAATGGCCTGGATAAGTCAAAGCGTTTTAAAGTTATCACCGCTTAAAGTGACACTGGTCAGATTTGCAAAAAATGGCCTTGTCCTAAAGGTGAAATATAGCCGTGTCCTTAAGGGGTTAATTATGGTTTCCATTAATTTCCCCAGTATTGATGTCAGGCTTACTGGCCTATAGTTGCCCGATTCCTCCCTACTACCTTTCTTGTGAATGAGCACAACAATTGCTAATTTCCAATCTTCTGGGACGACTCTGATTCTGGGACGACAGTGATTGGTTAAATAAATCTGTTAATGGTTTTCCTAGTTCACCGCTAAACTCTTTTAATAGCTTTTGGTGTATCCCATCAGGTCCCTGTGACTTATTTGTATTAATTTTAGCTGACTTAGAACCTTTTCCTCTGTAAAGACACATGCATCAAAAGATTCATTAGTCTTCCTTCCTAACTGAGCTCATTTTCCTTCATTTTCCTTTGTAAAAACTGAACAGAAGTATTCATTGAGGCAGTCAGCTAGTTCTTTATCTTCTTCCATATACCTTCCTTCTTTTGTTTTTAATTTGGTAATTCCTTGTTTTAGTTTCCTTTTTTCCTTGTATCCTGGGTGTCAGTTCATACCCAGATGTATGCTCAGCCTCAGAAAGTCCACTTGCAGGCTTTAAGGCGGCCTGCTCGCCTGACACACGGTCTTCAGACCTCAGCACAGAGATCTCCAGAGCTCCACTGTCAGATGGAGGTAATCCACACCACCTGACAGTGCTGGCTGTTTTTTAAAAGCCTGCCAATACCCGGCCTGGAACGTGGGAATTGGTCATCCACCCAGCACTTTGACTACTCCCAGTAAGAGCTATCCCAGATCAGCTATTTACAGCCATACTAAATAGCAATGTGTTAATCAGCATTAGCTGCTGCTAACATATAAAAATACCGGCTCTTACTTCACCGAGACCAGGAACCTCGGTGACACATACCTACTATCAATGACGACCCCTTTTAACTTCCTACAATATATTTATATATACAGTGGATATAAAAAGTTTACACACCCCTGTTAAAATGTCAGGTTTTTTTTTCAGACCAAGATAAATCATTTCAGAACTTTTTCCACCTTTAATCTTACCTATAAACTGTACAACTCAATTGAAAAACAAACTGAAATCTTTTAGGTGGAGGGAAGAAAACAACAAAAAAAAGGAAAATAATGTGGTTGCATAGGTGTGCATACCCTCTTATAACTGGGGATGTAGCTGTGTTCAGAATTAAGCAATCACATTCAAAATCATGTTAAATTGGGGTCAGCATACACCGGCCATCTTTTAAAGTGCCTCTGATTAACCCCATATAAAGTTCAGCTGCTCTAGTTGGTCTTTCCTGAAATTTTCTTAGTCGCATCCCACAGCAAAAGCCATAAGCCATAGTCCACAGAGAGCTTCCAAAGCATCAGAGGGATCTCATTGTTAAAAGGTATCAGTCAGGAGAAGGGTACAAAAGAATTTCCAAGGCATTAGATATACCATGAAACACAGTGAAGACAGTAATCATCAAGTGGAGAAAATATGGTACAACAGTGACATTACCAAGAACTGGACGTCCCTCCAAAATTGATGAAAAGACAAGAAGAAAACTGGTCTGGGAGGCTACCAAGAGGCCTACAGCAAACTTAAAGGAGCTGCAGGAATATCTGGCAAGTACTGGCTGTGTTGTACTTGTGACAACAATCTCCCATATTCTTCATATGTCTGGGTTATGGGGTAGAGTGCCAAGACGAAAGCCTTTTCTTATAAAGAAAAACGTCCAAGCCAGGCTACATTTTGCAAAAACATATCTGAAGTCTCCCAAGAGCATTTGGGAAAAGATGCTATGGTCTGATGAAACTAAGGTTGAACTTTTTGGTCATAATTCCAAAAGATATGTTTGGCGCAAAAACAACACTGCACGTCACCAAAAGAACACCATACCCACAGTGAAGCATGGTGGTGGCAGCATCATGCTTTTGGAGCTGTTTTTCTTCAGCTGGAACTGGGGCCTTAGTTAAGCTAGAGGGAATTATGAACAGTATTGTTACACAACCAATTGTAGTTGGTCAAACTATAATTAAACCATATGGCTAAACCCTTAAATAAGTAATAGACTTCACAATAAATGGGTAGCTTATTTAAATTTAAAACATAACATTTATTAATGTTTGTAGATAAAATAATGGGCCCTACTATACTTGACAATACTAAATAGTTGCCACTAGTTACACTGTTCTCCTATAAAAAATGGGCGGAGATGGGAAGGGACCAAAAAGGCATAGTAATAATGTAATCAGATAGGGTGAAGGGTAGCCAGGTACCAAGGTAGAAAGACACAGCGCTGGGTCAATATCCCTAAGCAGCCCTGTCTCTCACTATAACCTCCCTCCTATCTGCCACTATATCCCTATTTGCACCCTCCCTAGTTGTGGACTGCCCAGCTTTGCCCGATAGCCAGAATATGGTCCTATAGATGGTATCCTTAACCACAAGGGGAAAGGAAGGGAAAGCTGGCAAAGGTGAGTGTGCTGAAACAAGAACAGGTGAAATCACTATGTAACGTCACCTGTAATGCCTAAGCAGATTCATACACGATGAAATATATAATCAAAAAATCATGATATACCAAGAATGTGCATATTCAACTGGTAATAACGTCCCGACGCGTTTCCTCAGTGCAACCTGATTCGTCAGGGGACAAATAGATTATATCAACAGAGCCCCTCAGTTGGGCTCAGTCATTCAGACAAAATAGAGGAGTCATAGAGGGCACACTAATATACCATACTCGATAAGCCTATACAGTCTCCCTGGTAATGGACAACTGTGCAGCAAATGGAGTGTATAGGTAGGTTATTATGTGGCCTCAAATCAGCCAAACGTTATAGTAATAAAGGCAAAAATCACCCTCTATTTTGCATGGCCTGTGGTAGTTCCTGATATTTAAATTCAATAGTGTGTAATGTGTTCAGTGTTCAATACACACCAGTATTCAGGTTAGAGTGTCTAAACCTGGAAACTAAATCAGGAATAACCAGAGGTCACCAGTCTCTACTTAGACAAGATGGTACTTGTCAGTAGGACTACAATCCAAGCCTAGCAAACCAATGATAGTATATTCATCAATGCATCACAATAACTAGAAGTATCTATTCAGTATACCTCCAATAATAAACGCATTGCGTCAGTTGATAGTATCTACTTAGTATACATTGTAGCCGATCTCCCCCAGTGATGTTACTAGCGGACATTAAAAATCGGCGCAACGTTGCTCATCTAGTGCTCATGTCAATCTGATATACAAGCATCAAGAAATAAGCGGCTTATCTGTCCAGTCGTGATGATGACTGTCTCCAGATGGGAATGGATGGAGGGTGCTCCCTGGCGTCCCGCGTGTAGCAGTGGCAATGAAGCCATATTCGCGGGTCATTTAAAAAGCCGAGAAGCCCCGCCTCCAATCAACGCCCCCTCGTTGTCAAATCGCGTCATAGTCACGTGATGCATCGGCTGTTCCGCCCATAGTCAGGTGCTTCTATTCCTTTCTATGACGCTTAGCGTGGATGCAAATTCCTGCTGCCAGGCAACCAAGACGACGCGTTACTTACGATGATAAAATCGAGGTCCGTTCATTTTTCAGTGGCCTTCCTTATTTGGAGTATGGCTGGTTTTCTCTCCACTGGCGTTGACAAAACTACATTGCTCTCTGAAGCTAATGAGGTATTCTCAGAGAAGACCTTGATACAGAGTAAATACGCACCTTCATTTAAGGCCGCTTTTAAAGATCTCACAAAGATATACAAGGAGCAGATTTCTTCATGGTGGGAGATCCAATCAATAGAAAACTATCTCAAAAATAAAATTGTACCCAGGGGTCTAAGAATTAGCCTAACTCCAGCCAATAGATGCAGATCTACCTCCCTTATGAGTAAGTGGGAGGAGGAAGCGACCAAAAGTTCCTTGAGATTTATGCACCTTTTGCTGGAGGAGGAAAAGGCGAATCTGGTGAAACTGGAGAATAGTTTGAAAGAGCAGATTGAACTCACACAAAAGTTTGGGGGGGAAACTGACTTTGCCAATAAGGAACTACAACTTAAGAACACTATTTACAAATTTCAGTTTCACCTCAAAGAGCGAAAACATCGCCAGTTTAATAGAGATCTGCAAGACTTCCGAGATAATAAGGTATATTCCACATTAGATCGCAATATATCACAGACCAGACGTCCAGAAGTGGATGCCTCGTCTAGTGATACTAAGGCCTCTGAAAACGAGAGGGAAACTAATCAGACACAAAGAGGAAGGGGTAGAGGCTATAAGAAAACTCAAAACTATAGGGGCAGAGGAACAAGGAATAATCAGAGAGGGAGACAGGACCAGGGTGGCTCAGATTTTTTAGATACACCTTACCCCCTGCGCAACCGAGGGCCACAAAGATCACCATCTCAGACCAACAAGCTACAGGGCAACACAACCAAGTAATCAACCTCTTTAACCAACAACTGCAGGGTCCAGAGATGTGCCTACCCCCTGCGCAACCGAGGGCCACAAAGATCACCATCTCAGACCAACAAGCTACAGGGCAACACAACCAAGTAGTCAACCTCTCTAACCAACAACTGCAGGGTCCAGAGTTGTGCCTACTTGGCAGGGGCCTGTCCTTTGTTCCCACCTCTAGCTTCAGCCTCTTCAATTGGGTTAGAGATATCCACCTCTTTGCCAAAAAGCTTAGATGGCGCAAACATTTCGCGCTTGTTGCTAGGCGAGAGAGCAAGGAGATGGGTATCTCTCCCGACATCCTTCAAGATGTTCGTCTTCTATACAGCTTGAGTGACAGCATGCCCCAGGAGGGTAAAGGCCCATTTACCTCACTTAAAAACAAAAGTCTTAAAATGCCTCCGTTGGGGGACCCAACCTGTATAGATGTTTTTGTGAACCAGGTTTGTCGGGACTTATCCAGCTTGATATCGTGTCATGGTGGCTTCAATTGCAGCAAAAGCGAGTACAAAGCTTTGCTGGACTTAGAGAAAAAGAAAAACCTCATCATCAAACCCTCGGACAAGGGGGGGAACATCGTGTTGATGAACACCAATGACTATACCAATATGTGTCATACCTTGCTCGATGATAGGGACACATATAAAAAACTGAAGTGTGACCCAACCGTTGAATACCAGAGGGAGTTAATTGACATATTGCGAATAGCAAAAACTGATGACCTTATCTATGGTGACGAATTTGAGTATTTATACAAGAAACATCGTACAGTAGCCACCTTTTATAGCCTACCCAAGGTGCATAAGGGTGGCCTCCCTGTTAAGGGACGCCCGATTGTTTCGGGGGTGAATAGTTTGACCCAAAATTTGGGGATCTATCTGGACCACATATTGGCACCATTTGTTAAAACACTGCCCTCATACCTGAGAGATACGAGTGACCTTCTTGGTCGTTTGGAGGGTATCAGCTTGGAGGAGGGGACATCCCTAGCCTCTATAGACGTTGAGGCCCTCTACTCGTCCATACCTCACCATCTCGGTATGAGGGCAGTGGAGTTATTCTTGTATACTAGGGGCCAACAGTTCTATCCACATAATGTCTTTGTCCTACGACTACTCAATTTCGTCCTTACAAGGAACTATTTTCTTTTTGACGGTGTCCTCTACCACCAGCTCAGGGGCACTGCGATGGGGAGTTCGTGTGCCCCGTCGTATGCTAATTTGTTCCTGGGCTGGTGGGAGAGGACACTGGTCTTTGGCGACACACCCAACAGATATACCCCCTGCATCGTCACTTGGGCAAGATTCATTGACGACGTCTTTGTTGTCTGGAAAGGGGGAGAAGAAGAATTCTCAGACTTCGTCAAGTATCTCAATGCCAACGACATAAATATGAAGTTTACCTCGGTCTTTGAGGCAAATACCTTGCCTTTCCTTGATGTTTCCATTTCAAGGGGCAAGGATGATGCGATTCAAACAGACATCTTTAGGAAACCCACTTCCACGAATTCACTCCTACATTGGAGCAGCCACCATCCCTTCCCCTTGAAAAGGGGAATACCAGTGGGACAGTACCTGCGTCTTAGGAGGAACTGTTCCACTTGGGAAACATTTAAAACACAGGCTGACGATCTTAGAAGTCGTTTTCGGGAAAGGGGGTACCCAGATGCGGTCCTAAAAAGTGCTTTTAAAAGAGCCTGTGGGAGTAAAAGAGATAACCTTCTCTATCCCAAACCCAAAAAACCGGAGACTGGTTTGATACGCCTCATAGGTACCTTTGATGACTCTTCGGCGGAGGTTAAACAGATACTAAGGAAACACTGGGAGGTCCTCCTCATTGACCCAGACATTAAAAAGGTTATCCCGGAAACAGCACAGGTCACCTACCGCAGGGGCCTTAGTCTTAGGGATCGCCTGGTACACAGCCACTACAGCGATACACGTGATTCTAATGAGACATGGTTACAACGTCCAATCGGTTGTTTTCGCTGTAGTGGTTGTGTGGCATGTGAACACATCCTAAAGGGACGTTCGTTTTATGCCAATGTCACCGGCAAGTGTCACCAAATTAGACATTTCATCAATTGTCGCACCAGGGGAGTAATTTATAGAGCCAACTGTATATGCGGTCTCGAGTATGTTGGGAAAACTACCCGTGAATTGCGACGCCGGATAGGTGAACACTTGGGTGATATTAGGAACAACAGAGATACACCCATTGCCAAACATATTAACATGACACATGGTGGTGATGCATCGGAGTTGAGATTTATGGGCATTGAAGTGGTCGCGAGACCAAAAAGGGGAGGGGATTGGGACCGGAAAATATTGCAGAGAGAGACTTGGTGGATATTCCACCTTCAAACTGTAGCTCCAAAGGGTCTAAATGAACAATTGTCATTTGGTTGCTACATTGAACCGTGATATACTACTCCGCATCTCAGTGATAGAGTCCGGTCGCCCTCGTAGTTACCCCTTGAGTATGTGGGCAGGATTGTAATAATAATATAATATATATTTGACATCAAAAATATATATTTGTTCTTAAAAATTATAAATGACTCTGTTTGAGTGACATATTGAATGAGATCACTATACCCCCTATTGGGAACTTATGGAAAGAGGCACCTTTAAATAGGGTTGCGTTGAAGCAATCAATTAACAACGACAGCTATCTGAGGAATCACCTCAAAAACTCTAATATTCCATTAGGCAAACCGCAGACCAAGCGGACCAATGGAAAACATTCTTCATCTCTATGGGAGCAGAGGCGGAGCTTATTTGCCCTTTGATTCCATCTCTGTATCTCATTAAAACACGCACCTCAAATATGTGTAGTGGAGACTATATGCCGCCTGAAACATAACAGGGGAAGGCGGCGCTCCGACAGGCCACTGAAAAATGAACGGACCTCGATTTTATCATCGTAAGTAACGCGTCGTCTTGGTTGCCTGGCAGCAGGAATTTGCATCCACGCTAAGCGTCATAGAAAGGAATAGAAGCACCTGACTATGGGCGGAACAGCCGATGCATCACGTGACTATGACGCGATTTGACAACGAGGGGGCGTTGATTGGAGGCGGGGCTTCTCGGCTTTTTAAATGACCCGCGAATATGGCTTCATTGCCACTGCTACACGCGGGACGCCAGGGAGCACCCTCCATCCATTCCCATCTGGAGACAGTCATCATCACGACTGGACAGATAAGCCGCTTATTTCTTGATGCTTGTATATCAGATTGACATGAGCACTAGATGAGCAACGTTGCGCCGATTTTTAATGTCCGCTAGTAACATCACTGGGGGAGATCGGCTACAATGTATACTAAGTAGATACTATCAACTGACGCAATGCGTTTATTATTGGAGGTATACTGAATAGATACTTCTAGTTATTGTGATGCATTGATGAATATACTATCATTGGTTTGCTAGGCTTGGATTGTAGTCCTACTGACAAGTACCATCTTGTCTAAGTAGAGACTGGTGACCTCTGGTTATTCCTGATTTAGTTTCCAGGTTTAGACACTCTAACCTGAATACTGGTGTGTATTGAACACTGAACACATTACACACTATTGAATTTAAATATCAGGAACTACCACAGGCCATGCAAAATAGAGGGTGATTTTTGCCTTTATTACTATAACGTTTGGCTGATTTGAGGCCACATAATAACCTACCTATACACTCCATTTGCTGCACAGTTGTCCATTACCAGGGAGACTGTATAGGCTTATCGAGTATGGTATATTAGTGTGCCCTCTATGACTCCTCTATTTTGTCTGAATGACTGAGCCCAATTGAGGGGCTCTGTTGATATAATCTATTTGTCCCCTGACGAATCAGGTTGCACTGAGGAAACGCGTCGGGACATTATTACCAGTTGAATATGCACATTCTTGGTATATCATGATTTTTTGATTATATATTTCATCGTGTATGAATCTGCTTAGGCATTACAGGTGACGTTACATAGTGATTTCACCTGTTCTTGTTTCAGCACACTCACCTTTGCCAGCTTTCCCTTCCTTTTCCCTTGTGGTTAAGGATACCATCTATAGGACCATATTCTGGCTATCGGGCAAAGCTGGGCAGTCCACAACTAGGGAGGGTGCAAATAGGGATATAGTGGCAGATAGGAGGGAGGTTATAGTGAGAGACAGGGCTGCTTAGGGATATTGACCCAGCGCTGTGTCTTTCTACCTTGGTACCTGGCTACCCTTCACCCTATCTGATTACATTATTACTGTCCCTTTTTGGTCCCTTCCCATCTCCGCCCATTTTTTATAGGAGAACAGTGTAACTAGTGGCAACTATTTAGTATTGTCAAGTATAGTAGGGCCCATTATTTTATCTACAAACATTAATAAATGTTATGTTTTAAATTTAAATAAGCTACCCATTTATTGTGAAGTCTAGGAATTATGAACAGTTCCAAATACCAGTCAATATTGGCACAAAACCTTCAGGCTTCTGCTAGAAAGCTGAACATTAAGAGGAACTTCATCTTTCAGCATGACAACGACCCAAAGCATACATCCAAATCAACAAAGGAATGGCTTCAAAGATTATGTTTAAGATTAAGTTTTGGAATGGACCAGCCAGAGCCCAGACCTAAATCCGATTGAAAATCTGTGGGGTGATCTGAAGAGGGCTGTGCACAGGAGATGCCCTCGCAATCTGCCATATTTGGAGTGTTTTTGCAAAGAAGATTGGGCAAATCTTGCCAAGTCAAAATGTGCCATGCTGATAAACTCATATCCAAAATGACTGAGTGCTGTAATAAAATCAAAAGGTGCTTCAACAAAGTATTAGTTTAATGGTGTGCACACTTATGCAACCATATTATTTTATTTTTATATTTTTTCTTCCCTCTAACTAAGATTTCAGTTTGTTTTTCAATTGAGTTGTACAGTTTATAGATCACATTAAAGGTGGAAAAAGTTCTGAAATGATTTATCTTGGTCTCATTTTTTGACATCACAGAAACCTGACATTTATATACTCACCTAAAGAATTATTAGGAACACCATACTAATATGGTGTTGGACCCCCTTTTTCCTTCAGAACTGCCTTAATTCTATGTGGCATTGATTCAACAAGGTGCTGATAGCATTCTTTAGAAATGTTGGCCCATATTGAAAGGATAGCATCTTGCAGTTGATGGAGATTTGAGGGATGCACATCCAGGGCACAAAGCTCCTGTTCCACCACATCCCAAAGATGCTCTATTGGGTTGAGATCTGGTGACTGTGGGGGCCATTTTAGTACAGTGAATTCATTGTCATGTTCAAGAAACCAATTTGAAATGATTCGAGCTTTGTGACATGGTGCATTATCCTGCTGGAAGTAGCCATCAGAGGATGGATACATGTTCTCATTCTGTTTACGCCAAATTCGGACTCTACCATTTGAATGTCTCAACAGAAATCGAGACTCATCAGACCAGGCAACATTTTTCCAGTCTTCAACAGTCCAATTTTGGTGAGCTCGTGCAAATTGTAGCCTCTTTTTCCTATTTGTAGTGGAGATGAATGGTACCCGGTGGGGTCTTCTGCTGTTGTAGCCCATCCGCCTCAAGGTTGTGCGTGTTGTGGCTTCACAAATGCTTTGCTGCATACCTCGGTTGTAACGAGTGGTTATTTCAGTCAACGTTGCTCTTCTATCAGCTTGAATCAGTCGGCCCATTCTCCTCTGACCTCTAGCATCCACAAAGCATTTTTGCCCACAGGACTGCCGCATACTGGATGTTTTTCCCTTTTCACACCATTCTTTGTAAACCCTAGAAATGGTTGTGCGTGAAAATCCCAGTAACTGAGCACATTGTGAAATACTCAGACCGGCCCGTCTGGCACCAACAACCATGCCACGCTCAAAATTGCTTAAATCACCTTTCTTTCCCATTCTGACATTCAGTTTGGCGTTCAGGAGATTGTCTTGAGAAGGACCACACCCCTAAATGCATTGAAGCAACTGCCATGTGATTGGTTGACTAGATAATTACATTAATGAGAAATAGAACAGTAATAATTCTTTAGGTGACTGTATATATATATATAAATATATATCTATTAGGGCAAAGACCCCAATGCAGGATGAGTAGTGGATTCCGAATTAGAAAATGTGTGTGTACTCACAGAGAATAACTGATACACACGCGCAATGCTATGTACCAAGTTTTTCTAGTTTATTGAAAAAAGGAAGCAGAGTTATAAAGCTAAATTCTGGATAATTTTCAACTGAAGACGTAGTTAAACATTTACATCATTAACTCATTAAAATCATAATCTAAACAGTAACCTTAATTACATAAAATGGCAGTAGTAAGTAGAGTTGAGCGAACACCTGGATGTTCGGGTTCGAGAAATTCGGCCGAACTTCCCGGAAATGTTCGCGTTCGGGATCCGAACCCGACCCGAACTTCGTCCGGAACCCGAACCCCATTAAAGTCAATGGGGACCCAAACTTTTCGGCACTAAAAAGGCTGTAAAACAGCCCAGGAATGAGCTAGAGGGCTGCAAAAGGCAGCAAAATGTAGTTAATTCTCCTGCAAACAAATGTGAATAGGGAAATTAATTTAAAAAAAAATTAACCAATGCCAATTGGAGAGAGGTCCCATAGCCGAGAATCTGGCTTCATGTCAGCAGAGAATCAGTCTTCATGTCATAGCAGAGAATCAGGCTTCACGTCACCCACCACTGTAACAGTCCATTGTCAGATATTTAGGCCCCGGCACCCAGGCAGAGGAGAGAGGTCCCATAAAATAGAATCTGGCTTCATGTCAGCAGAGAATCAGTCTTCATGTCATAGCAGAGAATCAGGCTTCACGTCACCCAACATTGGAACAGTCCATTGTCATATAATTTAGGCCCCGGCACCCAGAGAGAGGAGAGAGGTCCCATAACATAGAATCTGGCTTCCTGTCACCAGATAATCAGTCTTCATGTCATAGCAGAGAATCATGCTTCACGTCACCCAACACTGGAACAGTCCATTGTCAGATATTTAGGCCCAGGCACCCAGGCAGAGGAGAGAGGTCCCATAGCAGAGAATCTGGCTTCATGTCAGCAGAGAATCAGTCTTCATGTCATAGCAGAGAATCATGCTTCACGTCACCCAACATTGGAACAGTCCATTGTCATATAATTTAGGCCCCGGCACCCAGACAGAGGAGAGAGGTCCCATAACAGAGATTCAGGCTTCATGTCAGCGACTCAGCAGAGAATCAGTCTTCATGTCATAGCAGAGAATCAGGCTTCATGTCACCCACCACTGGAACAGGCCACTGTCAGATATTTTTAAGCCCCGGCACCCAGACAGAGGAGAGGTTCATTCAACTTTGGGTTGCCCCGCAATATAATGGTAAAATGAAAATAAAAATAGGATTGAATGAGGAAGTGCCCTGGAGTACAATAATATATGGTTAAGGGGAGGTAGTTAATGTCTAATCTGCACAAGGGATGGACAGGTCCTGTAGGATCCATGCCTGGTTCATTTTTATGAACGTCAGCTTGTCCACATTGGCTGTAGACAGGCGGCTGCGTTTGTCTGTAATGACGCCCCCTGCCGTGCTGAATACACGTTCAGACAAAACGCTGGCCGCCGGGCAGGCCAGCACCTCCAAGGCATAAAAGGCTAGCTCTGGCCACGTGGACAATTTGGAGACCCAGAAGTTGAATGGGGCCGAACCATCAGTCAGTACGTGGAGGGGTGTGCACACATACTGTTCCACCATGTTAGTGAAATGTTGCCTCCTGCTAACACGTTCCGTATCAGGTGGAGGTGCAGTTAGCTGTGGCGTGGTGACAAAACTTTTGCACATCTCTGCCATGCTAACCCTGCTCTCAGAGGAGCTGGCCATGACACAGCTGCGTTGGCGACCTCTTGCTCCTCCTCTGCCTTCGCATTGGGCTTCCACTTGTTCCCCTGTGACATTTGGGAATGCTCTCAGTAGCGCGTCTACCAACGTGCGCTTGTACTCGCGCATCTTCCTATCACGCTCCAGTGCAGGAAGTAAGGTAGGCACATTGTCTTTGTACCGGGGATCCAGCAGGGTGGCAACCCAGTAGTCCGTACACGTTAAAATGTGGGCAACTCTGCTGTCGTTGCGCAGGCACTGCAGCATGTAGTCATTCATGTGTGCCAGGCTGCCCAGAGGTAAGGACAAGCTGTCCTCTGTGGGAGGCGTATCGTCATCATCCTGCGTTTTCCCCCAGCCACGCACCAGTGATGGGCCCGAGCTGCGTTGGGTGCCACCCCGCTGTGAACATGCTTCATCCTCATCCTCCTCATCCTCGTCCTCCTCGTCCTCCAGTAGTGGGCCCTGTCTGGCCACATTTGTACCTGGCCTCTACTGTTGCAAAAAACCTCCCTCTGAGTCACTTCTAAGCGACTGCCCTGAAAGTGCTAAAAATGACCCCTCCTCCTCCTCCTGGGCCACCTCCTCTTCCATCATCGCCCTAAGTGTTTTCTCAAGGAGACATAGAAGTGGCATTGTAACGCTGATAACGGCGTCATCGCCACTGGCCATGTTGGTGGAGTACTCGGAGTACAGCGCAACAGGGCACACAGGTCTCGCATGGAGGCCCAGTCATTGGTGGTGAAGTGGTGCTGTTCCGCAGTGCGACTGACCCGTGCGTGCTGCAGCTGAAACTCCAATATGGCCTGCTGCTGCTCGCACAGTCTGTCCAGCATGTGCAAGGTGGAATTCCACCTGGTGGGCACGTCGCATATGAGGCGGTGAGCGGGAAGGCCGAAGTTACGCTGTTGCGCAGACAGGCGCGCAGCGGCAGGATGTGAACGCCGGAAGAGCGCACAGACGGCCCGCACTTTATGCAGCAGCTCTGACATGTCGGGGTAGTTGTGAATGAACTTCTGCACCACCAAATTCAGCACATGCGCCAGGCAAGGGATGTGCGTCAAACCGGCTAGTCCCAGAGCTGCAATGAGATTTCGCCCATTATCGCACACCACCAGGCCGGGCTTGAGGCTCACCGGCAGCAGCCACTCGTCGGTCTGTTGTTCTATACCCCCCACAACTCCTGTGCGGTGTGGGGCCTGTCCCCCAAACATATGAGTTTCAGAATGGCCTGCTGACGTTTACCCCGGGCTGTGCTGAAGTTGGTGGTGAAGGTGTGTGGCTGACTGGATGAGCAGGTGGAAGAAGAGGAGGAGGAAGCTGAGTAGGAGGAGGAGGAGACAGGAGGCAAAGAATGTTGCCCTGCGATCCTTGGCGGCGGAAGGACGTGCGCCAAACAGCTCTCCGCCTGGGGCCCAGCCGCCACTACATTTACCCAGTGTGCAGTTAGGGAGATATAGCGTCCCTGGCCGTGCTTACTGGTCCACGTATCTGTGGTTAGGTGGACCTTGCCACAGATGGCGTTGCGCAGTGCACACTTGATTTTATCGGATACTTGGTTGTGCAGGGAAGGCACGGCTCTCTTGGAGAAGTAGTGCCGGCTGGGAACAACATACTGTGGGACAGCAAGCGACATGAGCTGTTTGAAGCTGTCTGTGTCCACCAGCCTAAATGACAGCATTTCATAGGCCAGTAGTTTAGAAATGCTGGCATTCAGGGCCAGGGATCGAGGGTGGCTAGGTGGGAATTTACGCTTTCTCTCAAATGTTTGTGAGATGGAGAGCTGAACGCTGCCGTGTGACATGGTTGAGATGCTTGGTGACGCAGGTGGTGGTGTTGGTGGTATATCCCATGTTTGCTGGGCGGCAGGTGCCAACGTTCCTCCAGAGGCGGAGGAAGAGGCCGAGGCGGCAGCAGCAGAAGAGGCCGAGGTGGCAGCAGCAGAAGAGGTAGCAGAGGGAGCCTGAGTGACTTCCTTGTTTTTAAGGTGTTTACTCCACTGCAGTTCATGCTTGCATGCAGGTGCCTGGTCATGCAGGTTGTGCTAAGGTTCAGAACGTTAATGCCTCGCTTCAGGCTCTGATGGCACAGCGTGCAAACCACTCAGGTCTTGTCGTCAGCACATTGTTTGAAGAAGTGCCATGCCAGGGAACTCCTTGAAGCTGCCTTTGGGGTGCTCGGTCCCAGATGGCGGCGGTCAGTAGCAGGCGGAGTCTCTTGGCGGCGGGTGTTCTGCTTTTGCCCCCTGCTCCCTCTTTGTCTTTTGCTACGCTGTTGGCTCGGTCTCACCACTGCCTCTTCCTCCGAACTGTGAAAGTCAGTGGCACGACCTTCATTCCATGTGGGGTCTAGGACCTCATCGTCCCCTGCATCGTCTTCATCCCTGAACTCTTGTTCAGTCTGCACACTGCAGAAAGACGCAGCAGTTGGCACCTGTGTTTCGTCATCATCAGAGACGTGCTGAGGTGGTACTCCCATGTCCTCATCATCAGGAAACATAAGTGGTTGTGCGTTAGTGCATTCTATGTCTTCCACCGCTGGGGAAGGGCTAGGTGGATGCCCTTGGGAAACCCTGCCAGCAGAGTCTTCAAACAGCATAAGAGACTGCTGCATAACTTGAGGCTCAGACAGTTTCCCTGGTATGCATGGGGGTGATGTGACAGACTGATGGGCTTGGTTTTCATGCGCCATCTGTGCGCTTTCTGCAGAAGACTTTGTGGGAGATAATGTGAACGTGCTGGATCCACTGTCGGCCACCCAACTGACTAATGCCTGTACCTGCTCAGGCCTTACCATCCTTAGAATGGCATTGGGCCCCACCAAATATCCCTGTAAATTCTGGCGGCTACTGGGACCTGAGGTAGTTGGTACACTAGGACGTGTGGCTGTGGCAGAATGGCCACGTCCTCTCCCAGCACCAGAGGGTCCACTAACACCACCACGACCATGTCCGCGTCCCTTACTAGATGTTTTCCTCATTGTTACCGTTCACCACAATAAGAAAAATATTATTTGGCCCAATGTATTGAATTCAAATTCAGGCCTTTTTTTACAGACACCTAACACTATCTGGCTATCTATTTAGGTCTCATATTACACTAATACAGGCACAGCAGTAATGACAGATTTAGCTGAATATAAATTTGAGGCCTATTATTTAGGCGCTGGGTGACAGGTATACGTTTACGGACAGAATTAGACTTGGATATGCACAGTAGCGTGTGTGTGAAGTTATTGAGAATGACCCTATCAGCACCTTGAGTCTAATATACCCTTTTAGGGATAGATTTAAAGTAGGCCTGATACAGCAGAAACCACAAATTTAGGAAATTGCTAAGTTGGGAATTTTATTTCAACCCAGAACAAAAACTGTGCTTTGACGGACACAAAATAACTTGACCAGCTACAGCAATAGCCACAGATTTAGCTGAATATAAATTTGAGGCCTATTATTTAGGCGCTGGGTGACAGGTATACGTTTACGGACAGAATTAGACTTGGATATGCACAGTAGCGTGTGTGTGAAGTTATTGAGAATGACCCTATCAGCACCTTGAATCTAATATACCCTTTTATGGATAGATTTAAATAACCACACTATTGATGGTTAAATGGACTTGGTGGCAGCTTGCCCCTGATGTAGGATATAGCCAAAAAATAACCACACTATTGATGGTTAAATGGACTTGGTGGCAGCTTGCCCCTGATGTAGGATATAGCAAAAAATAACCACACTATTGATGGTTAAATGTACTTGGTGGCAGCTTGTGCTGGCGCACCACAAGCCACAAATTGGCCGCCGATCACCCCAGAAAAAAGTGACTGAAAAACGTTCTGGGCAGCCTAAAAACAGTGAGCAATTGAATAGCAGCAGTTCAATGATCCACAGCTGGAGATCGATCACTGTCTTAAGTGTTTTGGAGGAGTTAATCACTGCCTAATCTCGCCCTAACGTCGCAGCTGCAACCTCTCCCTACACTTGTAACAGCAGAGTGACGTGCAGCGCTACGTGACCCAAGCTTATATAGTGGCTGGGTCACATGCTGCACTGGCCAATCACAGCCATGCCAATAGTAGGCATGGCTGTGATGGCCTCTTGGGGCAAGTAGTATGACGCTTGTTGATTGGCTGCTTTGCAGCCTTTTAAAAATCGCCAAGAAATCGGCGAACACCGAACCCGGACTTTTACGAAAATGTTCGGGTTCGGGTCCGTGTCACGGACACCCCAAAATTCGGTACGAAACCGAACTGTACAGTTCGGGTTCGCTCATCCCTAGTAGTAAGCACAAGATGGAATCTGAAGGCACAATATGGAGTCTGAACCCTCACAATATATATATATATATATATACTAGCTGAAGGACCCGGCTTCGCTTGAGTATATTTAATCTATTTCATTTAATGTTTGTGTGTGTCGTTAAAAGATATCAACACTATCCACTATAACAGTGACATCTACAGCACCCCGTCCCCAAAACAGTGACCTTCAAAGCCCCCTACCGCTTAACATTGCCCCCCCACAGTGCCATGTTCCTTAAAATTGGACCTCCACAGCAGCCCACCCCCTTAACTTTGACCTTTACAGCAACCTTCCCCTTTAACAGTGACTTTCACAGCATCCCACCCCCTTGACAGTGACCTCCACAGGGGCCCGCCCCCTTAAAGGGTTTCTATCACTTCGTTTGACATATTTAGCTGTCAGACACTAGCGATCCGCTAGTGTCTGCTCTAACAAACCATCCTAATATGATAGGTTTTGGTGCAGCCGTTTCGCTAAAAAAAGAACTTATATCTATATGCTAACGAGCCTCTAGGTGCTATGGGGGCGTCATTAGCACCTAGAGGCTCCGTCTACCTTCATAAACTGCCGCCGCCCAGCGCGTCCCTCCAGCCCGCCCATCTCCTGCTGAATGCGATCCTCCCCGTGCGCTTCTCTGTTCGGCGCATGCGCAGTGAATGTCTGACCGCTTCCCTGCACAGACATCTCCACTGCGCCTGTTCCTCGGAGCACTATGATGTCATTGGCGCAGGCGCAGTGGAGATGTCTGAGCAGGGAAGCGGTCAGACATTCACTGCGCATGCGCCGAACAGAGACGCGCACGGGGAGGATTGCATTCAGCAGGAGATGGGCGGGCTGGAGGGACGCGCTGGGCGGCGGCAGTTTATGAAGGTAGACGGAGCCTCTAGGTGCTAATGACGCCCCCATAGCACCTAGAGGCTCATTAGCATATATATATAAGTTCTTATTTTAGCGAAACGGCTGCCCCAAAACCTATTATATTAGGATGGTTTGTTAGAGCAGACACTAGCGGATCGCTAGTGTCTGACAGCTAAATATGTCAAACGAATATGTCAAACGAAGTGATAGAAACCCTTTAACAGTGGCCTTTACTGGATCAGGGGCGTGTCCTTTTGAACAGCTCACTCTAAGACAGCAGTCTGAGTGTGGGCTGCAGGGAGAAAGTCACCCTCCCTCCCACCTCTGCAGCTGACAGAAGTTGATTTTTACCTTTATTTTTTTAATTCCTGTCGCCTGAGGAGTGGAGGGGGCGTGGCCTAACCAGATCGAGAGCGTGGTTTAGCGGGGTCTGGGGGCAGGATTTTAAGTCTTTTGAGGATGGACACATTTTGGCAGGGTGGCGTGTTTGTGCTCCTTCCTGCAAGAGTGACGCCCCTCTGGGCACCTTACTGGCTCATTTTCATACCAAATAAACTTTCAGAGGATAAAAACATCTATTGCTGGAACAAAGGAACATCTTGAAATAAGGTACTAAATGTTATTAGGCCATGGCTTTACTGCAATAGCGATTATCCAGGTGACAGATTTCCTTTAAAGCTCTCCTACAGCAGTGAAGATAAATGGCTGGGTTCTTATGGAAACTTGGAGTAAAAATGTGTATGTGGAGACTGGAGGATCTGCGAGCTTCTATTGGCTGATAAGGGTCATGTGACCAATCTTCGATTGGCTAATGCATTTTTTGGGAATATCTTAGGAACGGTATGTCCTAGAGAGCTGAGACCTTGTCTAAAACCTTCCTGGACACCTGATGTACCTTTACAGCAGCCTTCCCCTTTAGCAGTGACTTTCACAGCATACCACCCCCTTGACAGTGACCTCCACAGGGGCCCACCCCCTTAACTTTACTGGATCGGGGGCATGTCCTTTTGAACAGCTCACTCTAAGACAGCAGCACAGTTCACCCTCCCTCCCTGCACCTGACACAAGTTGATTTTTACCTTCATTTTTTCAATCCCCATCGGCTCAGGAGTGGGGGGGTGGCCTAACCAAATATGGGCGTGGCTTCTCGGGACCTAGAAGTTGATTTTTAACTTCATTTTTTCAATCTCAGTCGGCTGAGGAGTAGGAGGGGTGTGGCCTAACCGGATAGGGGGCATGTCCATTTGAACAGCTCACTCTAAGACAGCAGCACTGTGCTGTCTGAGTGTGAGCTGCAGGGAGAAAGTCACCCTCCCTCCCACCCCTGCTGCTGACAGAAGTTGATTTTTATCTTCATTTTTTTCAATCCCCGTTGGCTCAGGAGTGGGAGGGGGCGTGGCCTAACCAGATCGGGAGCGTGGCTTAGCGGGGTCTGGGGCAGGATTTTAAGTCTTTTGAGGGTGGACACATTGTGGCAGGGGGCATGTCTGGGCTCCTTTCTGCAAGAGTGACGCCCCTCTGGGCACCTTACTGGCTCATTTGCATACCAAATAAACTGGATTTTCAGAGGATAAAAGCATCTATTGCTGGAACAAAGGCACATCTGAAAATAAGGTACTAAGTGCTATTAGGCCATGGCTTTACTGCAATAGCGATTATCCTGGTGACAAATTTCCTTTAAAGCTCTCCTACAGCAGTGAAGATAAATGGCTGGGTTGTTATGGAAACTTGGAGTAAAACTGTGTATGTGGAGACTGGAGGACCTGCGAGCTTCTATTGGCTGATAAGGGTCTTGTGACCAAGCTTCTATTGGCTAATGCATTTTTGGGGAATATCTCAGGAACGGTATGTCCTAGAGAGCTGAGACCTTCCCGGACACCTGATGTACCTGTGTGCCAAATTTTGTGATTGTAAATGTGGCGGTGCAGATTCCTTTAGCAGACATACACACACACACACACATACACTCAGATTTATAATATATATATATATACAGGGCTATACTAGGTATAATAGATGCAGTGTGTACAGATATATGTGGTCAGTTATACATTATGGTCACTGTGTGTCAGGTACATGAGGTAGTGGTCATTGTAGCTGAAGTATTACCGGTATATGAGTGAGCAATAAATAAAAACAGGGCATGGGTAGGGGGCAAATGAAAAGAAAAGTGGAGGACCTCCTCTTACTACTCCCTTCCAGTCTGTATGGATCAATGCAGTGCTGATTGTGAACTTCTAATACTTGCTATTTGAAGGACCTACTTAAAGGACCTGTGATGATGTCATCATAGGTTCTGGCAGATGTACCTTTCAATCCTGGGAACTACACCGTTTTTGGTGCAGTTCCTTTGCAAGATCCTGCAGGACCTGTGATGTTGAAGAAGATGTCATCACAGGTCCTGACAGATGCACAGTTCTAACCTGGGAACTACACTTTACACTGTGCAGTTCCCTTACAGGACCTATGATGACATCATCAAAGGTCCTTTAGCTTTAGGAAGATAGACATGCGGGGCCTCTCCCCCACTGCGAGCCCCCCTTCCTCCCCGGCACCATAGCAGCTGCATGGTCTGTATATATTGTAGGTATGTCACTGGCAACACAGCAGTATAAAGGAACTTTTTTTGTGTACACATAACGGCTGAAGCCTTGCTGGTCTACAGAACAAATTTAGAACACCGTTAAGTTCTATGTTGATCTAACCTCAGTCCAGTAGAAACAGAGGAGGCCCAGATTTCTTCAGCTGTGTGAAATTGATCTAAGGTAGTGATACCTCATGGTTTTAGGCAACACTGGATTTATACAAACTGGAGAACAATGCTCTATAAACCAGCAGGATTAATAAGTACTTAGTGGAAGACATGCAGCATTTCTCCAATGTCTAATACTGCATGGTATTGTTATTGGGACATCCTTAAAGGGTTTCTGTCACCAGATTTAACCCTATTAAGCTATCTGACATTAGCGATGTGATAATGTCAGCTAAACCTAACTAGCCTATTCCTACTTTTATCTATGCCCCCATTACGCCAGAAATCTAACTTTTATAATATGCTAATTAGCCTCTAGGAGCAGGGGGGGCGTTGTTCCTGGTCCGTTCTCCCACCTTTGTCCAGTGGCGTAGCTTGGGTTGCCAGCACCCGGGGCAAGCCATTTATTGCGCCCCCCCTCCCAACCTGTGGACACGCCCCTTTTACAGATAATATAGCAGTCCTATATAACACCACAGATAACATGGTGGTAACTCTCTAAGTACAGATGATGTAGTAGATGGGTATAAGGCATCACACAGTGTGACCTGAAGTCTGAGGCCAGGATGCGGCAGGATGGGCCAAATTCTCAATCCACTTCCCAACCCTACCGTGAAACAAATATGTGTTTGGACATTACAGACATCACTACAAAATATACAGTATAATACAGCACCACATACCTCATCCATTCAGTGACATCTCCTGTGATGTAGACTTTCCTCAGCGTCTTCATTCGGAGATAAGACCGTCATGACACCTTCTTTCAGCCGCGTCTCATCTCTGCAGAGTTTTATTATTATTAGTTATTATTATATATAATGGCCCCCTCTGTATAATATATAATGGCCCCCTCTGTATTAATATTATATATAATGGCCCCCTCTGTATAATATATAATGGCCCCCTCTGTATTATTATTATATATAATGGCCCCCTCTGTATAATATATAATGGCCCCCTCTGTATTATTATTATATATAATGTCCCCTCTGTATTATTATTATATATAATGTCCCCTCTGTATTATTAGGATATATAATGTCCCCTCTGTATTATTAGTATATATAATGTCCCCTCTGTATTATTAGTATATATAATGTCCCCTCTGTATTATTAGTATATATAATGCCCCCTCTGTATTATTATTATATATAATGACCCCTCTGTAATATTAGGATATATAATGGACCCTCTGTATAATTACTATATATAATGTCCCCTCTGTATTATTAGTATATATAATGTCCCCTCTGTATTATTAGTATATATAATGTCCCCCTCTGTATTATTAGTATATATAATGCCCCCTCTGTATTATTATATATAATGACCCCTCTGTAATATTAGTATATATAATGGCCCCTCTGTATTATTAGTATATATAATGTCCCCCTCTGTAATATTAGGATATATAATGGACCCTCTGTATAATTACTATATATAATGTCCCCCTCTGTATTATTAGTATATATAATGTCCCCCTCTGTAATATTAGGATATATAATGGACCCTCTGTATAATTACTATATATAATGGCCCCTCTGTATTATTAGTATATATAATGTCCCCCTCTGTAATATTAGGATATATAATGGACCCTCTGTATAATTACTATATATAATGTCCTCCTCTGTATTATTAGTATATATAATGTCCCCCTCTGTATTATTAGTATATATAATGCCCCCTCTGTATTATTAGTATATATAATGGCCCCTCTGTATTATTATTATATATAATGACCCCTCTGTATTATTAGTATATATAATGCCCCCTCTGTATTATTAGTATATATAATGTCCTCCTCTGTATTATTAGTATATATAATGTCCCCCTCTGTATTATTAGTATATATAATGTCCCCTCTGTATTATTAGTATATACAATGCCCCCTCTGTATTATTATTATATATAATGGCCCCTCTGTATTATTATATATATAATGTCCTCTCTGTATTATTAGTATATATAATGGGCCATTATATATCCTAATAATACAGGGGGGGTCATTATATATAATAATTATACAAGGGGGCCATAATATATTCTACAGGGGGCCATTATATATTATAGTTATACAGAGGGGCCATAATAAATGATAATTATACAAAGGTGCCATTATATATTATACAAAGGGGCCATTATATATAATAATTATACAAGGGGCCATTATATATTATACATAGGGGCCATTATATATTATAATTATACAGAGAGGCTATTGATAATGGGCCCTCTGTATAATTCTAATATACTGTATAATGGCCCCCCTGTATAATTATTATATATAATGGCCCCTCTGTATAATTATTATATATAATGGCCCCTCTGTATAATATATAACGGCCCCTTGTATAATCATTATATATTATGGCCCCACAGTAGAACTATAAATTATAGTTATACAGTGGGGCCATAATATTTACGGTAATAATTATACAGAGAGGCCATTATTAATAGCCTCTCTGTATAATTATAATATATAATGGCCCCTCTGTAATATTAGGATATATAATGGCCCCTCTGTAATATTAGGATATATAATGGGCCATTATATATCCTAATAATACGGAGGGGGCCATTATATATCCTAATAATACGGAGGGGGCCATTATATATCCTAATAATACGGAGGGGGCCATTATATATTATAATAATACAGGGGGGTCATTATATATAATAATTATACAAGGGGGCCATAATATATTCTACAGGGGGCCATTATATATTATAGTTATACAGAGGGGCCATAATAAATGATAATTATACAAAGGTGCCATTATATATTATACAAAGGGGCCATTATATATAATAATTATACAAGGGGCCATTATATATTATACATAGGGGCCATTATATATTATAATTATACAGAGAGGCTATTGATAATGGGCCCTCTGTATAATTCTAATATACTGTATAATGGCCCCCCTGTATAATTATTATATATAATGGCCCCACAGTATAACTATAAATTATAGTTATACAGTGGGGCCATAATATTTACGGTAATAATTATACAGGGGGGCCATTATTAATAGCCTCTCTGTATAATTATAATATATAATGGCCCCTATGTATAATTAATGATGGCCCCCTTATATAATTATTATATATTATGGCCCCAATGTATACCTATAAGCTGCCACATCAGAACCATAAATGCCAGACTGCCACGCCACCTATTTGGCCTGGCAGAGATCTGGCACTTCACTCATTGATTTATTACCATTATTATTGCATGCTGCTCAGCCTGGCTCAGACAGTGGTGGCACCATCCCCCCACACACAGACTCAGGGACAGGGAGGGAGGTCATCATTGTGACATCTGACATGGCCACCCACTAACTCCCTTTCTACCTCTGCTCTGTAGTAGTCTCAGGACAGTCTGGACGGCTCACTGACTCAGGGCTCACTCAGACTCAGGGCCTGGTCAGTCTCTGACTCAACAGTTCTCTGTCTGGACTGGAGTCTGAAGTGACACAGTGCACACTGACCAGTGGACTCAGCCTGTCTTCTGCCGCGGCGCCGCCTCCTGCTCCTGGCAATCTTCTGCTGGCTCTGACTCCCGCACTCCGCACTGTGTTTCCCGCCTGGAAAGTGGGCGGAGCCAGAGGCGGAGCCAGGCCAGTCAGACTGTCTAGTTGTTAACAGTTAACTAACCAACACAGTAGTGCGCCCGCCGCGACGACCGCACAAATGAATCATCAGGGCCGGGCGGGCGCACGCACTAAACAGCTTTCTGCCTCAGACTCTGGCCGGCCGTTGCGCGTCCTGAAAAAAACGCACAATATAAAAACTTTTCAGCCGGCGCCGGAGCGCCCCCTGCAGTTTGGCGCCTGGGGCAACAGCCCCCCTGGCCACCCCCCACGCTACGCCCCTGCCTTTGTCGCCTCCCTCCAAGTACTGATTGACAGGGCTAGGCAACGCTTGCATCTGTCTGCCAGCCCTGTGCTCTGGTGAAATCTTGTGCCGTTCAGTATTCGGTGCAGGCGCATGCCGAAGGGAGGCGACAAAGGTGGGAGAACGGAGCCTCTAGGAGCAGGAACAATGCCCCCCACTGCTCCTGGAGGCTAATTAGCATATTATAAAAGTTAGATTTCTTGCATAACGGGGCATAGATAAAAGTAGGAATAGGCTAGTTAGGTTTATCTGACATTAGCACATTGCTAATGTCAGCTAGCTTAATAGGGCTAAATCTGTTGACACAAACCCTTTAAGTCCAAATAGGGTATCTGGCAGTGACAGTGTAGTGCCCTGGAGCAGGGGGTACTTTTACGTTTGGACATTTGTGGACATTTGTTTATTTCCCCTATGCATAGTTATAAACTTCTTACTTTACTTCACTTTAAAAAAAAAGGTTAACTTGCACTGTTTAATACTGTGTAACTGCATTTTATATGTTGTGATATATATTCTGTTCATTATCACTCTATTTGCAAGGCTCTGTGGAAAGAGTTAATGAATACTGAGAGACTGTTAGGACCTTAAATAAGAAAGCTGCCATCAAGCTGCCATCGAGCTAGACATTGTTTACCTCCAAAACCAGACAGACTGACCTTTTGAATGTCTGGAAACTTTTTTTATCTGTTACAACTGCTATGTCATTGCCATTGAGTATCATTAAAGCTCTAATGTAAGTCTATGAGAGACGGAAATTGTTGCAATGTATCTGTTTGTGCTGAGCTTTTCCACTCCACCCCTCCCACTAGAAGGTTCTAGTCTAGCTAAAACTGTATATAAAGAGAGCAGTCAGAGACCCTAGTGTGCTGCAGTTAGGGAACAGTGCTTGGAAGAGGAGACTCTGTCAGACTACTGAGTGACCGGAAGAAGACGCTGAGACAGGGATACTCTGCCACAGACCCTCGATCGCCAGCCTTGCACCAGGGTACCAGCCTTCTGAAGAGAGAGAGGGAGAGATAGCTCAGGCCTTTCTTCAGCATCCAACTCTTCGTCTGCCAGGGAGGAGACTGGAGAAGCCAGCCCTACGCCTCGCCTATAATGTTTTGCACCTGAATCCCTCCAGTAAGGAAGCACTCTGGTTTACTGCAGACCCTGACTCTCTAGATTTATTTCCCATTGGGGTGCACCACCCCTTACCATCCCTTCCGGAGAGCAGCAACACTTGGTGACACCTCGGCGGTGGGGCAACCCCAAACCCGGCCACTGCAACTATCCAGTAGAGAATTTCTTTAGTACAATATATTATAAATTACTATACTTTAATGTTTACTGGTTAATTTGATGCACTCATGTATAGTTTCTGACAAGTTTTGTTAAATCATTGACATAGGGAACCTATATCATCCCATTACTGTCATCTGTACTGAGAGACCAGACACAATTTGAAAAACCTGAAGACTTTTACCCAAACCATTTTCTTGATGCTGATGGAAATTTCCTAAAGAAAGAAGCCTTTATGCCATTTTCTGCAGGTAAGGATTATGACTTATGTGAAATGTAGTGTGGGGATTCACTCTGGTAGTTAGGACTAGCGATTGCAGTATAGAGGCAAAGTGCACAGTTCTTGAATCAAACAGCGGTGTTCATTCACACATTGGTGTATAACAAAATGCAGATAAGGTGTATCACAAAACGCATGTGGCTTGGTGTTTGTTCACACACAAGGAAAGTCCATAAACAATAAGTCACCGTTTCTCCTGGGTGTTAATTCACACCCTGTTAGCAGTTCCGTCTCTTCAAGTCCATTAGCGGCCTGTTCGCCTTTAGAGGGGCCTGAGTCCTCCAGCCCGGCTCAAACCTCAAATCCCAGAACTCAGTTCACAGCACACAGACTCCTGAGCTCCACTATCAGAGGGAGGTAAATCCACACACCTGGCAGTGCTGGCTCTTTTTTTATGCCTGGCAATACCCGGCGGCCTGGAACATGGGGAGTAGTCACCCACCCAGCACTTTGACTACTCCCACTAAAAGCCGTCCCGTATGAGCCAGATTTTGTCCTAATAAAAGTGATTGATTTGAAGCCTTGAAGTGTGCTGCTGTCCATCATTGCGATTCTACACGCGATCTTGGCCGGGGGGGGGGGGGGGGAGGGTCTACGTCACAGGTGTTATGTGCTTATCCTGATGACTACCCCCCAGTGAAGTGAGTGCACCTGTATTTTATTGCTGTTTTTATGTCACTTCATCTACAATATATTTAATCAATAACAGATCTATCTTTTTTCCTTGATCCAAAGAGTACTTACCCACCTAGGATTTATAGTACCTTTACTTTTACTTTCACTAATATTGAGGGAATAGTACTCCTCACCTCAATACCACTATTGTTGTACGTGTCTACCTGTTAATTATTGCTTACACAATCCACCAATTACTCTACCACCCCACGATGCTAACACGTGAAGCACCGTTCTGAATTTTCTGGGAGTGGCGCTCTCCTTCTGTCTCTTTTTGTGTGGGCTGAGACATCACCTCTCTCCCCCCACTTTTCTGTAATGATCCGTATCAGCTATAAAAGCCATGCTAAATCAAGGTGTTAATTAGCAATAGCTGCTGCTTACACATAAAATACCGGCTCTTACTTCACCAAGGCCAGGAACCTCAGTGACACATACCTTCCATCCATGATGATTCCAGGTACCTTCTTACAGTAGAATTAAAAAACATCATAAAACTTAAGTATCTGGAGAAGTTAACAACTTGATGCCACCTTTAAACTACACTTTCCAGGCTATAATATAGGGTGAAGAGTATGGTCAGTTTGACACATGGTATGGTCAGTCTTATGGGCATTTGGTCACTGATTCGAGGTGGTGGTTTAGACTCTTGAAATAGAAATTCAGCTATTTGCATTTTGCAATTGTCCTTGAATGTCAAGGTGATGGACCGCTTGTAATAAAGAGTTCCCATTAGAGCTAATATGTATGATATTAGCTGTCAGACAGCTATGTCCTGGTCCAGAAACTCAAGATAGGAGAAGTCCTTTATGACATGTTGTGTAATGTTATCTTATCCCAATGTGGGCAAAATAGTGCTATATTTATTAGAGACTGCCCTTTCACGTGACCTAGGTTCGACTGCCAAGGGTTGATCTATTTCACACACTCAATCTATTATGCCCTTATACACAGGTCACAGACTAAATATAGATCACACCCTGACACAGACTTTCATGCACCCCAACACGCTGCCACCAGCTATGAAATTTAAATTAATATGTTAATTAATTAGGGGCACATAGAAAACTCCACAGCACCCCACTCACAAGAAGGCTCCCAGTAGCACTAGTCCCACTAATATCAGATACACAGTAACACAAACCACACTCATACACTTAAAAATGGAGTTTACCAAGGCAAAACCATTAAATATGTAACATAGTAACATAGTTTATAAGGCCGAAAAAAGACATCTATCCATCCAGTTTCACCTGTTATCCTGCAAGTTGATCCAGAGGGGGAAAAAAAAAAAACTGAGAGGCAATCAGAATAACTCCCTGGATCAACGACCCCTCTCTAGTAGCCATAGCCTGTAATATTATTACACTCCAGAAATACATCCAGGCCCCTCTTGAACTCTTTTATTGTACTCGCCATCACCACCTCCCCAGGCAGAGAGTTCCATAGTCTCACTGCTCTTACCGTAAAGAATCTTCTTCTATGTTTGTGTACAAACCTTTTTTCCTCCAGACGCAGAGGATGTCCCCTCGTCACAGTCACAGTCCTGGGGATAAATAGATGATGGGAGAGATCTCTGTACTGACCCCTGATATAGTTATACATATTAATTAGATCTCCCCTCAGTGGTCTTTTTTCAAAAGTGAATAACCCTAATTTTGATAATCTTTCTGGGTACTGTAGTCCCCCCATTCCAGTTATTTATTTAGTTGCCCTCTTCTGAACCCTCTCCAGCTCTGCTATGTCTGCCTTGTTCACAGGAGTCAAGAACTGTACACAGTACTCTATGTGTGGTCTGACTAGTGATTTGTAAAGTGGTAGGACTATGCTCCTTTTGATGCAACCCATTATCTTATTGGCCTTGGCAGCAGCTGCCTGACACTGGTTTCTACATCTTAGTTTGCTGTTCACTAAAATTCCTAGGTCTTTTTCCATGTCAGCGTTACCCAGTGTTTTACTATTTAGTATGTACGGGTGACTTGCATTATTCCTACCCGTGTGCATAACCTTACATTTGTCAGTGTTAAACCTCATCTGCCATTTATCTGCCCAAGCCTCCAATCTATCAAGATCCTTCTATAGCCGTATAGTGTCCTCTTCCGTGTTAATTACTTTACACAGTTTAGTGTCATCTGCAAAAATTTATCATTATTTGTGCAATTCCATTTTAGACGTCTGAATTGACTGATGGGTATATTTGTTAACCACCTGGGTAGGTGGCAACTAGAAAAGAGTATATAACTGTTCTCAGTGGTTGATTTCTGATATGAATTACAAATTAAACTACAGTAGGTGAACCCGATTTTGTGTCAATCTCGCTCTCTTTCTCGGCGAGATTGAGCACCTACGAGCCCCATCGCGGGAGCCAGCGCCGAGCTGGCTTGCCGCGATGGAGACAGAGCCGTCATAGAAGCGACGGGAGATCCGACTTGGATTCCCGCCAATTCTACACGTGTGCGGCGTTTGTTATGAATTCTGAGGGGGAAGTCCCCGCCGGATTTTAAATAAAAATCCGGTATGGGTCCCCCCCTCAGGAGCATACCGGGCCCTTAGGTCTGTTATGGGTTGTAAGGAGAGCCCCCCCTACGCCGAAAAAAACGGCGTAGGGGGTCCCCCTACAATCCATACCAGACCCGTATCCAAAGCACGCTACCCGGCCAGCCAGGAAGGGAGTGGGGACGAGCGAACCCCCCCCCCCCCCTCCTGAGCCGTACCAGGCTGCATGCCCTCAACATGGGGGGGTTGGGTGCTCTGGGGCAGGGGGCGCACTGCGGCCCCCCCACCTCAGAGCACCCTGTCCCCATGTTGATGAGGACAGGGCCCCTTCCCGACAACCCTGGCCGTTGGTTGTCGGGGTATGCGGGCGGGAGGCTTATCGGAATCTGGGAGCCCCCTTTAATAAGGGGGCCCCCAGATACCGGCCCCCCACCCTAAGTGAATGAGTATGGGGTACATCGTACCCCTACCCATTCACCTGCAAGAAAAGTGGTAAAAACACAAATAAACCACACAGTGTATTAAAATATTTTATTTTTCTGCTCCGGAGGCCGCCCCCTGTCTTCTTTATTAGCTCTTTTACCAGGGGGGGGGCTCTTCTTCTTCCGCTATCCCGACGGGTCTTCTCCGCTATCCGGGGGGTCTTCTCAACTCTCCGGGGTTCTCCTTCTGTCTTCGCCGCTCTCCGTTGTTGACTCGGCGCACCCCGGTTCTTCGTCTCGCGAGATCTCGGATTTTAAATAAAAATTTAGCGAGACGAAGAACCGGGGTTCTCCTTCTGTCTTCGCCGCTCTCCGTTGTTGACTCGGCGCACCCCGGTTCTTCGTCTCGCGAGATCTCGGATTTTAAATAAAAATTTAGCGAGACGAAGAACCGGGGTTCTCCTTCTGTCTTCGCCGCTCTCCGTTGTTGACTCGGCGCACCCCGGTTCTTCGTCTCGCTAAATTTTTATTTAAAATCCGAGATCTCGCGAGACGAAGAACCGGGGTGCGCCGAGTCAACAACGGAGAGCGGCGAAGACAGAAGGAGAACCCCGGAGAGTTGAGAAGACCCCCCGGATAGCGGAGAAGACCCGTCGGGATAGCGGAAGAAGAAGAGCCCCCCCTGGTAAAAGAGCTAATAAAGAAGACAGGGGGCGGCCTCCGGAGCAGAAAAATAAAATATTTTAATACACTGTGTGGTTTATTTGTGTTTTTACCACTTTTCTTGCAGGTGAATGGGTAGGGGTACGATGTACCCCATACTCATTTACTTAGGGTGGGGGGCCGGTATCTGGGGGCCCCCTTATTAAAGGGGGCTCCCAGATTCCAATAAGCCTCCCGCCCGCATACCCCGACAACCAACGGCCAGGGTTGTCGGGAAGGGGCCCTGTCCTCATCAACATGGGGACAGGGTGCTCTGAGGTGGGGGGGCCGCAGTGCGCCCCCTGCCCCAGAGCACCCAACCCCCCCCATGTTGAGGGCATGCAGCCTGGTACGGCTCAGGAGGGGGGGGGGGGCGCTCGCTCGTCCCCACTCCCTTCCTGGCTGGCCGGGTAGCGTGCTTTGGATACGGGTCTGGTATGGATTGTAGGGGGACCCCCTACGCCGTTTTTTTCGGCGTAGGGGGGGCTCTCCTTACAACCCATAACAGACCTAAGGGCCCGGTATGCTCCTGAGGTGGGGACCCATGCCGGATTTTTATTTAAAATCTGGCGGGGACTTCCCCCTCAGGATTCATAACAAACGCTGCACACGTGTAGAATTGGCGGGAATCCAAGTCGGATCTCCCGTCGCTTCTATGACGCGCTTGCTGGGATGTGCTGTCACTATTCCAGTGAGTGCGAGATCTCGGCACCATGTCGCCGAGTATCAGCGCGACGCTGTCGTGCTAAAAGCACAATATCACAAACACCTACTGTATGGTCTTGTTTCTTTATTGTGATGTCTAGGAAATTAGCTGTATCTCTACTGATTTTGGTAGTAAAATGTAAATTCCTAGCATTGGTGTTGATTTCTTGTATGAATTTGTTTAACTCTTCTTCTGGTCTGTTCCAAATAAATATGATGTCATCAATGTATCTCCGTCAGAACACCAGGCCCGCCAAAGATTAGGGCGGATAGCCTCTTCCTCCCAATGTACCATAAACAAATTGGCATAGCTCGGGGCGAACCTGGTGCCCATGGCGGTACCTCTGGTCTGTAAATAGAAATCCAAACCGTAGTAAAAAAGTTGTGATAATATGTATTCTACAGTCGTGGCCAAAAGTTTTGAGAATGACAAAAAATATTAGTTTTCACAAAGTTTGCTGCTAAACTGCTTTTATATCTTTGTTTCAGTTGTTTCTGTGATGTAATAAAATATAATTACACGAACTTCATACGTTTCAAAGGCTTTTATCGACAATTACATGACATTTATGCAAAGAGTCAGTATTTGCAGTGTTGGCCCTTCTTTTTCAGGACCTCTGCAATTCGACTGGGCATGCTCTCAATCAACTCCTGGGCCAATTCCTGACTGATAGCAACCCATTCTTTCATAATCACTTCTTGGAGTTTGTCAGAATTAGTGGGTTTTTGTTTGTCCACCCGCCTCTTGAGGATTGACCACAAGTTCTCAATGGGATTAAGATCTGGGGAGTTTCCAGGCCATGGACCCAAAATGTCAACGTTTTGGTCCCCGAGCCACTTAGTTATCACTTTTGCCCTATGGCACGGTGCTCCATCGTGCTGGAAAATGCAGTGTTCTTCCCCAAACTGTTGTTGGATTGTTGGAAGAAGTTGCTGTTGGAGGGTGTTTTGGTACCATTCTTTATTCACGGCTGTGTTTTTGGGCAAAATTGTGAGTGAGCCCACTCCCTTGGATGAGAAGCAACCCCACACATGAATGGTCTCAGGATGCTTTACTGTTGGCATGACACAGGACTGATGGTAGCGCTCACCTTTTCTTCTCCGGACAAGCCTTTTTCCAGATGCCCCAAACAATCGGAAAGAGGCTTCATCGGAGAATATGACTTTGCCCCAGTCCTCAGCAGTCCATTCACCATACTTTCTGCAGAAGATCAATCTGTCCCTGATGGGTTTTTTTTGGAGAGTAGTGGCTTCTTTGCTGGCCTCTTGACACCAGGCCATCTTCCAAAAGTCTTCGCCTCACTGTGCGTGCAGATGCGCTCACACCTGCCTGCTGCCATTCCTGAGCAAGCTCTGCACTGGTGGCACTCCGATCCCGCAGCTGAATCCTCTTTAGGAGACGATCCTGGCGCTTGCTGGACTTTCTTGGACGCCCTGAAGCCTTCTTAACAAGAATTAAACCTCTTTCCTTGAAGTTCTTGATGATCCTATAAATTGTTGATTGAGGTGCAATCTTAGTAGCCACAATATCCTTGCCTGTGAAGCCATTTTTATGCAACGCAATGATGGCTGCACTCGTTTCTTTGCAGGTCACCATGGTTAACAATGGAAGAACAATGATTTAAAGCATCACCCTCCTTTTAACATGTGAAGTATGACATTTTAACCCAATCAGCCTGACATAATGATCTCCAGCCCTACTGATCTCCAGCCCTGCTCGTCAACATTCTTACCTGAGTTAACAAGACGATTACTGAAATGATTTTCATGTCAGGAGGACTATGCAATTCATCTGATCACTCTTCATAACATTCTGGAGTATATGCAAATTGCTATTATAAAAACTTAAGCAACAACTTTTCCGATTTCCAATATTTATGTAATTCTCAAAACTTTTGGCCAGGACTGTACCCCCTCTATTGCAAACTCTATTTGTTCTTAATGTAAATTACCGCTCAGTGATAGTCTATTTCTCAGGGCATTAACTCCTTGTTTATGATCAATTATCGTATAAAAGGAACTGATATCCATTGTTCCCATCAGCCAATCATCTTCCCAATACATCTTTTCCAATGTAGTTATATTATTTGTCAATGGTTTTTATTGTCATTTTCAAGAAAAGGTAATACAGAAGCATATATTCCGCCATACATCTCTGTTTTACATCATAAATCAAATGATACATAAACAAGGGATAAAGGAGGGTGGGGAATACATAGAGGGGGGGGGGAGGAAGAAAGGGATTAGGGTATCCGAGTAGGATGAGAATATCCAATGTAGTTATTATGTCAGTGGTGTCTATGATGTAAGATGGTATATGAGTTACAAACGGCTGTATGATTCTATCCATGTATTGGGATAGATTTGAAGAAATAGATCTGATTCCTGAAATTATGGGCCTACCTGGAGGGTTAGTTAGATCTTTGTGAATTTGGGGGAGACAGTAAAAGATGGGTGTTCTTTGTTGAGTTTTCATAATGGATGTATGTTCTTGTTAATTGAGGATCCCTTTGTCTAGGCCTCTCTTGCAATATTTAGCAAGTTCTCCCAAAAAGTCTTGCGTGGGGACCTTTTTAAGAATTTTATAAGTAGTAGTGTCAGACAGTTGCCTCACACACTCACCGTTAGAGTTATTATAATCTTGAACAACAATGCCCCCCCTTTGTCAGCTCACCTAATTACAATGTTTAATGATTTCTGTAACTGTGTGATGGCGTCTATCTCACGTTTGGAAAGATTGTTTCTCATTATTCTATTACCTATTTTCCTCAAGTCTGATTATATGCCTTTATGGAATGTAGCCATTTATTGGCTTACTTCCTGTTTCAGGTACTTCTTAGATTTCAATCTCAAACTTTTTCAGGCAGATTTTTCAAATACTTTTTTTTATGCCAATATATGTACTGAATTTATCTAGGCCTATCGTAGGGAAAAAATTCAACCCTTTATTCAGTAATTGTTTTTGTGCATCTGTTAATATAGTCTTGCTCAAACTGATCACTGTATCGTCTGTTAATGACGTGTCCAATATCTCTTGGGTGTGTTTCCTTCGTCTACCTCTGTGTGTCTTTTTTCGTTGGTGTGTGGGTATAGTGGTCTGTAATATTGTTCCGTGTCTCGTGACTGAGTTTGTTTCCAATAATGGTGAGTGTTCTGCAATTGGTTTGCCCTGTGTATATGTGTCAGTAGGGCAGTTTTCATGTGATTCTCTCCGTTTTGCCTGTGTCCTAAATTGTATCCGTGTGTAGGGGACTGGTGTATTTTGGTCCTCATTTCTCTTGGTTGGTGTCGTATTGGTCGACTTCGTGCCTGGTTATATGGTGGGGTCCTGTCTAAAAATAGTGGATCATTAAGTGCTTCAAATCTGTTCATCACAGGTATGTCATGGTGGAATTTGGTTCAATGTTTGTTTTTGCTCATAATCGTATCGTTTGTATGATTATCAATGTGATCTCTCTGTGAATTGTCTGTACTTTTTATATCTTGTTTCTGATCTGAATTCCTATATCTGAATTTTTTTGTTATATTACCAAGTTTAGAACTTACCTCCTCATAGAAACTAATTAAATTAGTTTGACATGACCGATCCCTCATGAAGCCATGCTGATTAGTGTTGGGTGCGAATTTTCGAATCGCAAATTTCAATCGCGAATATCACCACTTGGATAATTTGCGAAGATTTAGAATATAGTGCTATATATTCGTATTCGCAAATATTCTAGATTTTTTTTCAACTGAACCCATGCGCCGATTAGCGCAATCGTGAATATATTGGAGCACTCTAACTGCATATAAAGCTATTGTAATGTTCTGCCGTGTCAACCATTTTCTCCAGTCTCAGAAAAATTCTAGCAGCTTGAAAAATGTAGCAAAAGTGACCTACGCCTGTATTGCGTGCGCAATACACGCATATTACATTGCCAATTTTCGCAATCATGAAAATAATTGCGAATTGTTGAATTCGCAAATTTATGACAAATATTCGCCCAAATATTTTCAAAATATCGCAAATTCTAATATTTCACCTGTCGCTCATCACTAATGCTGATATGGCGTTATTTGCTTATTTTCATTGAGCAACTCCAAGGTAGCATCTTTTAGAAAACCTTCAAACTGTTTACCCACAACAGATGTTAAATTTACCGGCCTATAGTTTCTGGGCTCTCTTTTTGGACCTTTTTTGAACATTTGCTATGTGCCAATCCTGTGGAACACTTCCTGTCAGTATAGAGTCCATAAATATCAGAAATAAGGGTCTGGCTATGACATTACTTAATTCTCTTAGGATATGGGGGGTATATACCATCTGGTCCTGGCAATTTGTCTATTTTAATCTTTTTAAGACGTCGCTGTACTTCTTCCTGGGTCAGACAGGGCATTTTTAATGGAGAATTTACTTTTACATTCTGCATTTCATCTGACAGTTTATTTTCCTCAGTGAATACAGTGGAGAAAAAAATAGCTTTGCTTTCTCCTCATCGCTCTATGCAACTCCCCCGTCATTACTCTGTAGAGGGCAGACACCTTCAGATTTATACTTTTTACCATTTATATAATTGAAGAAAATTTTAGGGTTAGTTTTGCTCTCTTTGGCAATTAATCTCTCGGTCTCTAGTTTGGCCGCTTTTATTTGTTTTTTACATATTCTATTTTTTCCTTATAGTTTTTCAGTGCTTCCTCGCTACCGTCCTGTTTTAGTGATTTAAATGCTTTCTTTTTGTCATTTATTGCTTTCTTTACAGTTCTATTTATCCACATTGTTTTTATTCTTGTTCCTAAACCTTTTATTCCCAAAAGGTATTTACCTCTCACAATTAGATTTTAGGATGCTTTTAAAAAATATCCCATTTTGTGGCTGTGTTTTTATTTTTGAGGACATTGTTGGCTAAATTTAGCTTTTTTGCAGTTTGGTGTTTTTGTTCATCCCTGAAGAAACACTCTTTTGAATGACAATTGAAAGGCTATTACTTACTGGTCACTATTTCTCAGGTGTCCCCAACCTGCACATCTGTTGTTCTGTCAGGTCTATTGGTTAAGGCTACATGCACACGACCGTATTGCAAAATAAAACGGATGACATCCGTATGCCATCGTTTTTTTTTTTTGCGGATCCATTGTAACAATGCCTAAAACGGACAAGAATAGGACATGTTCTATTTTTTTTTGCGGGGCTACAGAACAGACATACTGATGCGGACAGCACACGGTGTGCTGTCCGCATTTTTCGCAGACTCAGAATGGGTCTGCATCCTATCTGCAAAAAAGTCCAGTATGGCTGTCCCTCTAGTCGGGTCCTGAACCAGTTGGGAAAGGTAATTGTCTTTGGTTATTGCCAACAACCTTTATGAGATATACAGGTTTCAGGTGTTTCAGGTGTTTCAGGTATATCAGGTGGTTTATATCAGGTGGTTTATAATAAACTCCCATTAGTATTTTATTATTGTTTTTGCCTCCATGTATTTCTACCCACTGTGACTCTACATGTTTATGTCCCTCACTTATATCTTCTCGGACTGTGGGCATTAGACAAGACTTTACATAAAGGAAAACCCCTCCCCCTCCTCGGTTTTCACGATCCTTTTTAAACAGACTGTTACCCTGTACATTAACTGCCCAGTTATAGCTATCATCCAGCCATGTCTCAGATATTCCCACTATGTCATAGTCCTCCTCACACATCACTATTTCCAGTTCACCAGTTTTATTAGTCAGGCTTCTGGCATTAGTATACATACAAGTAAGATGTTTATGTATATTTTTCTACCCTACACTTTCCTTCTGAACTGTTCTAGTCCCACCTTCCATTCCTCCCCCAGTCCCATTACCTTGCCCCTGTCTCTATCTGCACTATCTTCCCATCCTATAACGTAATTACCCTATTCAGTCCCTAGTTTAAACACTCCTCTAACCTTTTAGCCATCTTCTCCCCAACATAGCTGTCCCTTCTCCATTGAGGTGCAGACCATCCCGACAATAGTGCCTGTAGCCAACATAGAAGTGGGTCCAGTTCTCCAGGAACCCAAACCCCTCCTTCCTACACCAGTTCTTGAACCACTTGTTAACCTCCCTAATCTCCCGCTGCCTTTCTTGTGTGGCTCATGGTACAGGCAGTATTTCAGAAAACACTACCTTGAGGCCCTAAGCTTGTGACCTAAATCCCTAAAATCATTTTTAAGGATGCTCCACCTACCTCTAACTTTGTCATTGGTTCTGATATGAACCATGACTGCTGGATCTTCTCAAGTCCTCCCAGTAATATGTCAACCTGATCCTCGATGTGTCGAACTCGAGCGCCAGGAAGACAACACACCGTTCGACGATCCCGGTCTTTGTGACAGATCGCCCTATCTGTACCACTAATAATTGAGTCTCCCACTACCAGCACCTGTCTTGCCTGTCCTGCTCTCATGGTCCCCTGCTTACTGGAGATGACATTCCCCTGACTGGCAGAGGAAGGGTCTGGCTGCAGCAGTGCTCTCCCTGAACTGACATCCCCCTCATCTGTCAACTTTGCAAACTTGTCGGGGTGTGTCAGATCAGGGCTAGCCTCCCTGGCACTTATCCCTCTACCCCGCTCTCTAACTGTTATCCAGCTAGCTACCTCACTTTCCTGAGCATCCTCGCTACCACCCTCCCTCACATCTACAGTACCTCATAGAGTGCTTGCTTAGTGAGTAACAAACTCTTTTCCAAATTGTCAACGCTTCTCAGTGTTGAAACTCGCCCGGTTAGATACACGATGTGCAATTCCAAACTGGCAATTTGCTCACATTTTGAACAAAATATGCACTCTCAAATGGCTGTTCCAGGAATGCATACATTAGACTTGTGCAATGAGCTGGGCCGTGGGGGCAGTTACACGGACACTAATTATGCAGTGAGTCAGGATATGGGTATATGAGTCTATGGTTTTTGTTCGTGACGCCAATTGCAGCGTGCGCAGGGTACTAACACAGGGCCCTTTAAGGTGTTGAAACCCACGTACCAGGTTAGGAATGCCGGAGTGGTGTAATGTCTCTGTTTGGTAATAGTAATAGTGTCAACGGTGTCTCCTACCTTGGTACGGCTGGACTCCTGGATCACTTGCAATAAAATGAGTGTTGCTAGTAGGAGTAATTGAGGGATTTGGTAGCAGTAAATGAGATCCAGACTTGTCATAAAGTTCCAAACTAGTCTTTACTTGATGCAGCAGTAATCCATGTGAGATACAGCAATAGTCTTGGGTCCCAGCAGGTATTGGCATAATGTGGCAGGAATTACTATCTTCTGCTCTGTCTATCTTCTGCTGTGTTGGGGACTGACTAGCTGAGGAGGAATTTGGCTTCTCCTGGTCACTGGATGGTACTCACAGTTATGCTCACAGGGTATGGTTCTTCCTGGAGTTCTGGAGGTGGCTGCTTGCTTGTCACCAGCTGAGGCTGAAGGGCTCAGGCTGGGAATGATGATCTTTGGTCTCAGCTGAGACAAGATTCTGGCTTGGATCCCTAGAACTGGGACCTCCTACTTGCACAGCCTTCCCCTAGCCGGGGTGGCTGGCACACTAACTCTAACTTCCTTCCCCACCCATGAGGCAGGATGTGGGCAAGCCCACTCTGCTAAAAGAGGGGGGAGCTAAACTGGAATGTACTATTCCAGTCTAGAAATGCTAAACTGTTACTAAGGCCCTGCTGACACATTGTTGCCACCTGCTGGTAAACATGAAAATTACAGCAAAGTATATTTAACAAGGGTTTCAATGCACATTTGTGAGGATGTGATGTTAAATTACACAGGACAATGCGGATACACTTAACAGGTTGTAGCGGGGTATAAGAGTTTCGTAACATAACTCTGGGATGTTGCACATGATGTGCACTGGACTGTGCTGTCAATAATGGAACACTTACTAAATGGGGATTACGCAAGAAAAGAGAAAAATACAATATAGTGCAGTGATAAGAATCTAACTTACTGTAGTCCCCTACTAAAGTCTCTGAATCTCAAGTCTTGTAATCTAAAGTCACACGCTTAATACAAACACACACTTGAAATCAAACACGAAAACGCTCACAAACTTGCATTGTTTGTCTGCTTGTATAAGTGCAGCTCTCAAACCAGACTGCTTTTTTTCCCCTCTGGATTCAAAGGGATGTGCCTTAATGTACTAAGTTATAAAAAATTTAAGAAATAACAGACATATATAGAAGGGCAAAAACAGTTATAAAAATAAGAGATTAAAAACAGGAAGGTTCATAATACCTAGCATATTGCTTGATAAGAGTCAGTTCTGGTTCCAGGGATAGGAGAACAGGGAACACAGCCAATGTCGATAAGATCCTCAAACTGTGTCGACGAAAGGTTCAAAATCCTTCATTTTTATCCAAATTTGGCAGAGGCTATCTGCTGAGAGTGGTCGACCTCCCATTCTTAGCCCAGCCTTCTGGAAAGACTTTCATTACGTTTGCATGCTCCACCTCTCTCACTCAGCTGGCAAATATGGAATATCCATAAAACATGTCTTCCTGTCCACTATAATGTATATCGGAGGCCCAACATGTTAAAAATGCATATTTCATCATGCTGATCATTTTAAGTAGAGATGAGCGAATTTCTCAAAAATTCGATTCGGTTGGTTCGTCGAATTTTCCGAAAAGATTTGATTTGATATGATTTAATTCATGGCGAATCGCGTTAAAAAAATAACTATTTGCTGGCTGCAGAGAGCCTGTATAGTGGTGTAGAACACTGTGCCTTGCAGCAACACGAATAGGGAGTCTGCTGTGGTAGTGAAACAATACTGTGAGTCAGTATGACACGCAGATGACAGGCGTCGCTCTTAGAATCACTGCACACTTCACTTCTTTGGGCAGTTACGGGGCCAAAACTGACTCAAGAGTGAACTCAACCTTACAGGTCGATGTTAGCATCAGCTATAAAGAACCGTGCAGAGGCCCAAGATCCTACTATAGCGTGAAAGAGCGCACTTCTTTTACACCTTCGTCAGCTAATTCCACACAGATGTCTACAGAACCTGTTCTATTAAACGGTTATGCAAGTAGAGCCCCCCTGACAAAGTGGAGAGGGTGTCAGCAGTAAGTTTTTGTTAATGTCACTGATTATTTTGCCCTTCCTCTGATCCGTCAGAACAATAACCCCCAAATAAACGGATCCGGTCTGTTGAGCATCCGCCTTCACTCTGTCATCAATTGGTCAGTAATCCATCGGTATTGCTAATGCCAATAAAACAAACAGGAGTGTATTTAAAACAGAGATGACACGTGAATGGAATATTTTCATGTCTTCTGTGTTTTTTATACCCACTCTTGCTTTTGGCTACCAAATCATAAGCCAATTCTGATGCATAGTGACCATGTCATGCAGGCCTTACAACTGATACATAGACAGGATCCGTTGTACGTCTCATTTTTCCTTCCTTCTGACAGATAAGAATAAGGGTCAAATAAATGATGATGTCAGCCAGGCCGAAAGGCAAAAATGTCACGGAAGGTGTACAGGAAACAAGACAATGCAAAAAAGAATCTATGACTCACTGGATCCAAAACTAAGGAACAAAAGGGAGACCCCTGCATGAGACCTGGCACTCTCCCTGACTGCTCAGCCTATGCAAACACCCCAAAGGTGGATGGTTGCATATCCTCGTACCTCGACTATATAACACCTAAACACCCTACAATAGTGAGGGAACACGACCACCGGCTCCCTACACTAGATACGGAGGGAGTCAGGGTAATCTGGGATCCAGCAAACAGAAAATCACAAATAAATGTACAGCCCTTATCTTGTAGAAGACTGGGAAATAGGAACAGCATGCACACACACTCCAGGAAGTTGTATAAGCCGCACACTAATGCATTATGGGGAGGAATTTAAAGGGATGCAATCAGTCCAACTACATGACAGCTGAGAGAGACTAACGAGATGAGATGAGGAACTAAAAACCAAAACAAAGAAAACTCAAGGAGGAGGTTCTGAAAGGCTTCTGTCAGAACTTCTCAGCTGTCTGGTTGTGACAAAAATAGTGGCCCAGTCATGAAGTGGGGAGGGTGGGAACAGCATGAGAAGTCCACAGACTATGACATAGTGGTGAGGTGAAAGCAGCATGAGTAGCCCTCAGAGTGGCCAAATGGCAGAGTCTGGAGGTGGCAGCAGCATCAGGAGGAGGCCACTGACATGATGTCAGCCAGGCCAAAAGGCAAAATAGTGGCCCAGTCATGAAGTGGGGAGGGTGGGAACAGCATGAGAAGTTCACAGAGTGGCCCTAGGACATAGTGTGGAGGTGAAAGCAGCATGAGGAGATCACAGAGTGGCTCAATGACAGAGTCCGGAGGTGGCAGCAGCATCAGGAGGAAGCCACAGAGTGGCACAATGACAGTGTGGAGGTGGCAGCATCAGGAGACCACAGAGTGGCACAATGACAAAGTGTGGAGGTGGCAGCAGAGTGGCAAGGTGACATAGTGTTGAGGTAGCAGCAGCATCAGGAGACCACAGGGTGGCAGGTGACATAGTGTGGAGGTGACAGCAGCATCAAGAGACCACAGAGTGGCAAGGTGACATAGTGTGGAGGTGCCAGCAGCATCAGGAGAGCACAGAGTGACCCGGTGACAGCGTGGGGAGGTTGATGGCACTAACAGTACCCGCTGACAATGGTGGGTGTAAGAAGGAGCACTTGGTATCAGATGTGTGGCATCAGGCGGGTGGCAGCATCAGAATAGTAGCAAGAAGAAACCGGTCTCTTTTGTCAAGGTTTGGGTGAGGCAGCATGAATGATCTAGTCTGATGCATCAGGCATTGGTGGGTGGAAATTCTGGCTCTCCACATTTTGGGTGGACAAGCATGTTCTCCTTGGGGTAACTATGGCCCTTGCCGCACTAAACACCCGCTCTGATGCCACACTACTGGCCAGGCATGACAGCTTTTCCAGGGAAAACTCGGCCAGTTTGGCTGCCCAGCAGTCCAGCGGATCTTCAATGACGGCTGACAGAGTGCAGTCCACGTATGCCACCACCTGCTGGTTCAGGTTCTGTTCTATGTCTAGCTGCTGATGAGTAGTTTCTTCACTATGCGGGTGAAGATAGCTGCTCATCTGCGACTCTAGACTTAGGCTGCTGCTGATGGAGCTGGTACTGCTCCTGCCACCCCCCCAAGCAGCCATGACAGTGGAACGTGAGCGCATAGGGCCCCCCTGGTCAGACCGACGAGAGGATGGATGATGGCGCTGATAGGCAGCGGCCAACTGATAACATAGGATGTCTCTATAGTAGTTCAGTTTGTCCTCCCTCTAAGCGGGTGTAAAAAAAAGGCCCCCATTTTGGACTGGTAGCGAGGGTCTAACATGTTGGAGAGCAAGTAGTCATAACTCTGCCAAATGGTGACAATTCGGCTGTCACTATGCAAGCAAGTGAGCATGCATCGGGCCATTCGTGCAAGTGACTCGGAGGGACTTCCTGCCTCCATCTCCACTGCATACGTTGTGTCTGGTCATATGCCTCGTCTTTGTCATCTCCCTCTTGTTCCTCCGGCTGCTCCTGCTCCTCCTCCTGCTCCTCCTCTTTCACCTGTGTAGAAAAACTACCCATTTTGTTACACATTGCTTGTGCTCCAATATCCTCCTCCAGTTCTGCCCCCACAGTGCTCATTTGGCCGCGAGATGTAGGCGTCACGTCTCTAGTCCCCTGACCAGCCAGATTTACCAGCATCGTTTCCAGGATATGAATCAGTGGAATGATGTTGTTTATCCCGTAGTCCTGGCAACTGAGAAATAAAGTGGCCTTCTCAAAGGGCACGAGCAAACGGCAGATGTCACGCATGAGCTGCCACTGGCTAACATCGAAGTTACACAGGGGAGTACCTCTGTCCGCCTGTATCATCAAGAAATCGTTTATGGCCTTTCTCTATTCGTACAGTCGGTCCAACATGTGGAGGGTGGAATTCTAATGGGTGAAAACGTCGCATATCAGCCTATGTTGGGGGACGCCATTCTGTCGCTGTAGCTCAAGGAGGGTGTGATTGGCGGTGTAAAAGTGGCTGAAGTGCATGCAAAGTTTCTTGGCCTTTTTTAGGATGTCTTGCAGATGGGTGGAAGACTTCAGGAAACGCTTGACTACCAGATTGAACATGTGCACCATGCAGGGCATATGGCTCATCCCTCCTTGACGCAGCCCCGACACCATGTTCTTCCCATTGTCGATCACCATGGTTCCGATTTTGGATTGTAGTTGAAAAAGCCAGGATTTGATTTGTTGATGAACGATGCGGAGCAGTTCCTTTCCTGTGTGACTCCGTTCGCCCAGGCAAACTAAATGCAGAACAGCGTGACACCGCCATGCCCTGTACATGTGGTATGCTGATGGGGCACAGTGAATTGTCCCTGCAGTGGAGGCTGAGGACAAGTTGGAGGATAAAGAGGCAGAGGCGGACATTGTCGCAGGATCAATGGCATGAGAACGTGGAGACGGAAGCGGCGTCACCTGGCCAAGTTGCTGGTTTGGCTGGGCAGGAACCACATTTACCCAGTGGGCTGTAAAGTTCATATATTGTCTTTAACCGTAGTTACAGCTCCACTCGTCAGCGCTGCCGTTCACTTTGGCAGACACCGAAAGGCTCAGGGACTGGCCCACCGTCTGTTCTACATACAGTACAGACCAAAAGTTTGGACACACCTTCTCATTCAAAGAGTTTTCTTTATTTTCATGACTATGAAAATTGTAGATTCACACTGAAGGAATCAAAACTATGAATTAACACATGTGGAATTATATACATAACAAACAAGTGTGAAACAACAGAAAATATGTCATATTCTAGGTTCTTCAAAGTAGCCACCTTTTGCTTTGATTACTGCTTTGCACACTCTTGGCATTCTCTTGATGAGCTTCAAGAGGTGTCCCCTGAAATGGTTTTCACTTCACAGGTGTGCCCTGTCAGGTTTAATAAGTGGGATTTCTTGCCTTATAAATGGGGTTGGGATCATCAGTTGCGTTGAGGAGAAGTCAGGTGGATACACAGCTGATAGTCCTACTGAATAGACTGTTAGAATTTGTATTATGGCAATAAAAAAGCAGCTAAGTAAAGAAAAACGAGTGGCCATCATTACTTTAAGAAATGAAGGTCAGTCAGTCAGCCGAAAAATTGGGAAAACTTTGAAAGTAAGGGCTATTTGACCATGAAGGAGAGTGATAGGGTGCTGCGCCAGATGACCTGGCCTCCACAGTCACCGGACCTGAACCCAATCGAGATGGTTTGGGGTGAGCTGGACCGCAGAGTGAAGGCAAAAGGGCCAACAAGTGCTAAGCATCTCTGGGAACTCCTTCAAGACTGTTGGAAGACCATTTCAGGGGACTACCTCTTGAAGCTCATCAAGAGAATGCCAAGAGTGTGCAAAGCAGTAATCAAAGCAAAAGGTGGCTACTTTGAAGAACCTAGAATATGACATATTTTCTGTTGTTTCACACTTGTTTGTTATGTATATAATTCCACATGTGTTAATTCATAGTTTTGATGCCTTCATAGTCATGAAAATAAAGAAAACTCTTTGAATGAGAAGGTGTGTCCAAACTTTTGGTCTGTACTGTATGTGTGCAGGGTCGGTACTGCCCATTTAGCAAAGAAATGACGGCTTGGGACTCTCCACCTCGGCTCGGCACAAGCCATCAGTTCTCTGAAATGTGCAGAGTCCACCACTTGGAAATGGAGGGACTGCAGTACCAGCAACTTGGCCAGGAGCACGTTCAGCTTCTGCGCCGTTGGATAAGTGCACGCATACTGTTGTCTCTTGGCAATCGCTTCGGTGATCGATTGCTGATGGAATGACTGACAAGGAGGAGCAGCAAATGATGGGAAGGACAGGCAACTTCCTTCGGCTGAGGTGGTGGAGCCTTAATTTTTTTAAATCGGCTGTGTGCCATTGGGTGACGCAGCGGTTTCTGTGGCAGGTTGGACCACCACATTGGAGCCACGGTTCTCCTAGACCACTTTATGGTGATGCTGCATATGTTGACGCAGGGACGTGGTGCCAACATTGGCACCCTGGCCACGCTTCACCTTCTGCCCACAGATTTGAAAAATTGCCATGTTCACCTCCCCCGGCAGCTTAAAAAAAACCTGCCACACTGCAGAGTAGGTGATTTTACCCCCAACACTCCACACTGACTGACTGCTACCGCCACTGCCTCCGTGAACCACTGCACCACTTCTTTGCAAGCCTGTAGGCTCCGGCGAAGCGGGTGGTCTACCCCAGGCACGTTTGGCTCCTGACCTCTCACTGCTGCCACTCTGCTGACTCTTGACCACGCTACCGACTTCCTGGCTTCGCCGCTGCCTCATGCAACAGCTGCCACCCTATTCTCCTGATGATGATGAAGGCCCTTCGTCACCCGGCTCCCAATTTCGATCGGTTAAATCATCTTCGAGTACTGTCTGCACATCACTGATATCCTCCTCAACAGACTATAAGCCAGGAGCCTGACTGCTCGCAACACCAGCTTCCATGCCACTCTCCTTATTACTACTTGCCCGCCTGCTAGAGGAAGCAGCGGATGTCTCCTCCACATCTTGGCTGGCCAGGAGCTGCTGACTGTCCTCTAGACCGCTAGCTGACACTGGGAGCTCAGGCCTCTCATAGTGACCCCTGCTGCCACGCCCCCTTTTTCTGCTGCGAACTGTGCCAGAAACATTTAGGCCTGTGCCCCTCCCCTTTGCAGGGCCTGGCACTTCTCTGTCTGATATACTGTTAGAATAAAATAGTAAATAAAAAGGAAATTAATACATGCCAAAAAGGGCTGTCATTTTCCCACTTCACCACACAACGGCTAATAAGCCCCTTTTTTTACCCCACTAATACAAGCCAAAAAAAGCCTTTAGAACATATAACTGCGGTCGTGAACGGCAAATAACATTTTTTTTTGCCACTAATACACACCAAAAAGGGCTGTAATTTTATCACTTCACCACACAACAGCTAATAAGTCCTTTTTCTTTTCCCCACTAATATACGCCAAAAAATAGCTTTAGAACATATATATATAACTGCACCGCACAAGGGCTAATAAGACCCCCAATAAGAATGGTTTGCTGGAATTACAGAGTTATTGCAAACCTGAAATGAGCAGCAGTATAATGGCAATTTGGATCCGCTGTCAGTGCAGCAAGGTGTAATAGAATTGTTCCTATTACCCAGGCTGTAACCTCCCCTACTGAACCCTGTTCTGATTCAATACTGTGGAATAATCCCTCCCTATCATTTCCCTACACTTCTAATGCACTTTTCCTGAACTTCTATTGAGCAAAATATAAGTTTTAAAGTTTTTCCTAGCACTTTCCCTAGTGCCTGCTATCATCTCTCCCTGCACTAAGCACACTGGAAAATGGCTGAATCCAAGATGGCTGAGGCTATTTATAGGGCTGTGACATCACAGGTACTGGCTGCTGATTGGCTGCATGCATGGCATTGTGGGTGATCCCTCGTTCCCAGAGTTCCTTGCTCCATGTCCTAACATATGCAGCAGCCATTTTAGGTAAAAATGTGATTAGTTACCATGAAGCGTGAGAAAATTTAGCATTTCTATGGGGCTTGAGTGTAGAATCCAGGAAACATCTCATGACCACTTGCAAAGGGCCAGCTTCTAGCCATCAAGTGATAATATGATTTCCTCCAAAGGGAATGCATACTCCACACCCAGGCCCAGACTGAGCAGCAACGTGCAGACAATATTTGAGAATGGTGGCATACAGTATACAGAATCATACAACATCAGATGTAGGCCTCTATTTATCACAGAGACTTTGAGCCTATTGTCAATCTTGCTCAAATTTGTAGCCCTTTCTATTAGTAACACTACATTTCAGGCTAGTGGCAATAAACCAACATAATATAACGGCACAGTAATCATTATGACCCACAGAATAAATTTAACATGTAAAGAAAAAAGAAAAATTTGTTGTATTCCTCTTTTAGACCCATTACCCCCCCCCCCAAAAAAAAAAAAAAAGCATAATGAAATGAAATTAAATGGTGAATGATATGAAGCCAAAATACTGTGAATTGAAAAATATACGTTTTCCAGTGAAAAAAAAGAAGCCCTTCAACAAAAAATTAGGGCTATTGCTTGCTTGCTTGGACCCCACCTTACCTCCGTTTTGTGATGCATCTGTTTGATAATCTTTTTTATTTTAAAACTGGAGCTAAGGGCTTGTTCACATCATCACTATTATTGACTATAATGGGACCCGTTCAGTTTAGTCCTGCTTCCCACCAAGGGAAGGGCTGCAGGAACCCAGGGAGAGAGTTGAGTTTTAGAGTCCAAAGGGACCAGACTTGGCACAGTTAGGGGAGCGTTCCCCCCCTCCTGCTGCAGGAGCCCTGGGAAGAAGTTTGCAAAGCCCCCTAGCTCCAGGCAGTTCACAGACAGAGTATTATGAGGAGGTGAGCTGCCAAAGGCACCCCATTCAATGGTGCAAGAACCTCTAGAAGGTCCAGTAGCCAGACTGAAGCCAGAGAGATAAAGCAAAGTATTAAAGTTTACCTGCCAGTTCACCCTTAGCCTGCTGGAGCCAAGAGACATATCAAATATTGTTTGGATGGCACAAGTTTATTGCAAGTTTATTCAAGTAAAAAACCTTATACTTTACCAAGTCTGACTCTACTTATTCCAGCAACTGCAACTCTTTTGTTGCTACTGAGCCTAACTCCGGGGAGCGACAGTATCCAAGTAAGAGCACCGTGACACAAAACTATTAGGGCCACGACATACCACTCGGCATTCCTAAACACTGGGCTCAATCGCCCCTGGGGGGCAGCCTGCTGTACTAAGGGCTCTCCATAATGATAACAAGTGGACAAGTCATATATTGTTAAGACACTATAGTATACATTTGTGTAGTTTAGATCCTCAGATCAGACCCCCATATCAGAGCTAAAATAAATAAACTAACTTACCTCTCCTGCTCTGCCTCTTCTCTGCAGGTCCAGCGGTATCTCCTGCATTGACACTCCCTGGTCTTCTCCGGGTCCGCACTACACTGTGACCTGACTGCATACAGCGTCAGGTCATAGTGAACACACTATGTCCTGATGCTGTACTACACAGTCAGGACAGTGCAGTGCGGTGCCTGGAGGAAAACCAGGTAGCGGTGAGTACAGCAAGCACTAGCAGTGCTACAGTTCCGCGAGCCTCCTGCATACTAGTGAATGCTTCCATAATGGAAGCTCTCACTAGAATTCGCTGTATAAGTTGCACTGACATCCCCCCCCCCCCCATGTTTGGGGGAAAAAGACCATCTTATAAAGCAAAAAATAAGTTCAGTAAGTGTTTTGCTGAGGCAGCATTGGACTTTTCCTGTGTTCTAGATTTGTGTTAGAAGTGTACAGTGGTGGCTGCTTGAAGGTTTTTGAACCCCTCAGAATTTTCAGTAATTCTGCATAAATTTGATTACATCACTACATCAGATTTTGATGCCCAGAAACAATGCAGATGTATGAGGACGAGGAATCACAATAGCATGTAAATGCAGTGCTTCACCTCCACTTAACTAGCAGCTGACTGTCAGGAAGGAATGCTTCACCTTTACCCCTTTGATACCAGCGCCGTACCTGTACAGCTCGCGCTTCTGGGCTCAAATACGAGCTTCAAAATCATAACAAAAAAGTTAAAAATATATAAAAAAAATTAAAAATAAAAGTTTAAATCACACACACCTTTTTTGTAGAATAAAAAAAAAAATACCAAAAAATATAAACATCATGGGTATCACCGTGACCCAAAACACCCGTACTATTAAAATATCAATGGTCAAAATGGACAATTTGCCATTTTTTCATCGCTTCTCTTATCCAAAAAAATTTAATAAAATGTGATCAAAAAGTCACACACACTCCAAAATAGTATTAATAAAAACTAAAGATTGTCCCACAAAAAATGATCAGCTCAGTAGACATAACTATAACATTTCTCTCAAAGTTTAAATCAATTTTTACACTATTTAGACATAAAAACCTAAACATTGTATTGTATTTGTATTTGTATTTGTACTGACCCAGGGAGTGAAGGGCACAGGCCAGTTTTGCCACAAACAGAACGCCATGGGAACAAAACCTGTAAAACAGTGGCATCGTGTTAATTTTTAATATTTTTTTTCAATTTCACCCCATTTGGATTTTTTTCTGGCTTCCCACTACATTGCATGCCATAATAAATGGTGGCATTTGAAAGTACAACTTGTTCCACAAAAAATAAGCCCTGAAACAGCTATGTGAACGAAAAAAAATAAAGTTATGGATCAAGGAAGAAAAATGAAAACGCTAAAACGAAAAAACTAATATAGAAACGTCAGGACCAGTGAAAGGTTCTCTTTAAAACTCCTCAATAGGGATGAACGAAATTGTGTTTCAAGTTCAGCATACAAGGTTCGGGTAATCTAAGAATTCTGTTATGGATTCCACTACCACGGACCATAACTTATGGTTCGTAGTAGCGGAATCCATAATGGAATTCTTAGATAACCTAAACCCGAACTTTTTACGCCATATTTGAAACACAAGTTGGCTCAACACTACTCATCACACAACTATATACAATTTGTGGCAACTCCAGGTCTGGGGTACTACAGATGTCTCAGTATGTTTAACTAGGAAATGTTTAACCAGTATGTTTAACAAATTTGCATTCTTCCTCTATTCAGTCAATTTGTTTGGAAAAAGCAAAGTACCCAGTTGAAACCCATGAAAACTCACAGGGAACATACAGTTTGCACATATACAATCTTTAGACCCAGTGCATTGAGCATCTGTGCTGCCCCATATTTTCAGGTCTCATTATTGAGCTTTTATGTTACTTCTTTATTTTGTTTTAGGTCGGAGAGCCTGTGCTGGAGAAACACTTGCAAAGATGGAGCTCTTCATCTTTTTTACAACCCTACTACAGAAATTCACCTTCTGCTCACCGCCAGGGGTGACTGATGTGGACCTGTCATCTGTTGTCGGAATAACACATGCTCCAAAAAAGCAAATGATGTGTGCATTGCCTCGCTTTTGAAAGAAAGTAAATAGTGTGTGGTAATACAGATGTTAATAAATACACTAAAAACATCATAATATAATGGAGGACTATGCACGCCCGTTCAATAGTTAAAATGTCATAATTTTTTTTTATTTTTATCATAGATAATTCTAGTTCTATTATTTACATTATTATCAAATAATTATACATGTCAACTAGACAATATACTTCAGGTTTTCAGTGACACTTAACCTAGAAATGTATGATAAAAGAAAACAGAATTTAACCATAGTCTACCAGATTTTGGCTAGATTTCTGAAACAAAAGGTCAGATTTACTTATTCTGTTGATAGTGTTAACCTAAAACATCCATGTACATTAATGGAACAGAATATAAAAGCACTCTCAAAGCAAATGCAAAATGTATACATAAATTAATTTAATACTGCATTTCATATGCTAAATAAAAATGGGTTCTCAGCAAATATATTTTGATCTCAATATACACTGACGAGCAAAAGGGTAACAATGTTTTGAAAAAAACAGGAGTGGATCCAAAACAGAGATGACACGTGAATGAAATGTTTTCATATCTTCTATGTTTTGTACCCACTCCTGCTTTTGGCTACCAAATCACAAGCCAATTCTGATGGGACCATAAAGGACTTACAACTGCTACACAGAGAAGATCCGTTGTGCGTCTCATTTTTCCTTCCTTCTGACAGATCAGAAGAAGGGTCAAATAAATGATGATGTCAGTCAGGCCGAAAGGCAAAATAGTGGCCTAGTCATGAAGTGGGGAGGGTGGGAAAAGCATGAGAAGTCCAAAGAGTGGCCCTATAACATAGTTGTGAGGTAGAAGCAGCATGAAGAGACCACAGAGTGTTATAACCAGAAAAGAGGAGTGAATACAGCAACTAGGGATGGAAACATCACTTCGTAGGACAGACCAGAGCCCGGGGGAAGGAAGCACCCAGTAATACAGAAACAGTATGGGCCAGAGATTGCAGCATAGGCCCAGTACCTGAGATACTGCAAATATCCGCCTATAATATGGGTAAAGTGGCTGCACATTGCACTCTAATGAGAATGGAAACAGAGCTACAGCATCCGGGAATGCTACAGTATCTGGCGATGGTACAGGCACTTTACCTGTAAGGCAGAAATACGGCTGTGTAGTGCAGAGGTAAAACCAGACAGGTGAAATGGGTACAGCACCTGGAGGTGGAAGAGGTACTCCACTTAAGAGGGGAGCAACGTGGCTGGATGGGGCACCCTTGAATCTGAGAGGTGCAACAGTAACCGCATTAGAAAGGGACATATACTGCGACCAGGAAGGGGGAAACAGGGCCGCATGGTGCACCATCGACCAAGACAGGTGCACACTATAATCAGGTAGGTGCAATGGTCACGGCAAGTGAAGGGCCTCCATATCTCGCCTGGAAAGAGGGAAATAGGGCCACATGGAACACCATAGAGCCAGACAGGAGTAATGGATACATCACCTGGAGATGGTGCAGGTACTCTACCTATGAGGGAGCAAGATGGCTGCTTGGTTCACTCTAGAACCAGGAAGGTGCCATTGCTACGGCAATTGAAGTGGCTTCTATATCTCGCCAGGAAAGGGAGAGATAGGACCGCATGGAAGGAAAGTGGCTACTTGGTGCACATCATAATCAGATAGGTGCAATGGTCACGTCAAACGAAGTTGGCCTCTATATCTCGCCAGGTAAAGGAGAAATAAGGCCGCATGGTACACTATAGAGCCAGACAGGAGTAATGTCTACAGCATCTGGAAATGATGCAGGTACTCCACCTATGAAGGGAGTAAGGTGGCTGCTCGATGCACTCCAGACCCAGGCAGGGGCTATTGCTACGGCAATTGAAACTGGCCTCTATATCTCGCCTGGGAAGGGAGAAAAAAGGGCCGCATGTAGTACCATAAAGCCCGACAGGAGTAATGGCTCCAGCATTTGGAGATGGAGCAGGTAATCTACCTATAAAGGGAGTAAGGTGTCTGCTTGGTGCACTCCAGAACCAGGCGGGGGCAATTGCAATGGCAATTGAAAATGGTCTCTATATCTCACCTGGGAAGGGAGAAATAGGGCCACATGGTACACCATAAAACCAGACAGGAGTCATGGCTACAGCTTTTGGAAATGGAGCAGGTAGTCTACCTATGAAGGGAGTAAGGTGGCTTCTTGGTGCACTCCAGAACCAGGCAGGGGCATTAGCAACGGCAATTGAAAATGGCCTCTATATCTCGCCTGGGAAGGGAGAAATTGGGCCGCATGGTAAGCCATAGAGCCAGACAGGAGTCATGACAACAGCATCTGGAGATGGTGCAGGTACTCTACCTATGAAGGGAGTAAGGTGGCTGCTGGGTGCACTCCAGAACCAGGCAGGGGCAATAACAACGGCAATTAAAAATGGCCTCTATATCTCGCCTGGGAAGGGAGAAATTGGGCCGCATGGTACTGTCATGCTGGGTAGGATACAAGATCCAATAAACACACAGAAAACCACAAAACAAGCGTCTGGAAGCTGGGGATAAAGGTCACCTCCTGACAAATCCCTACCAGCTCTCCCTGGACTTCTGTGCCCACATTCAGACCCTAAAGGTGGGAATCAATGTGCCCCCGTGCCTAAGGCTGAAGATTCCCTAAAGTCCCTAAGATGGTGGAAAGGGGAAAAGAGGCAGCCTGCTTCCTCAAGACCTGGAGGAGGCATGTGTCTAGACAGAACACAAAAAGGAAATCAAAACCAACTTATCTTGTAGCTGAGCAGAAACAGCATATCCTCCTTTCCTCAGAGCAAGATAGAAGCTATAACCTGCACAGGCCACTGGAAAGGGGCGTAATTTAAACTCATACAAACGACCCCACCCAGTGCACCTGAAGGGAGGCGGATACAGCTCAACTCCAAACCCAAAACAAACAAAAAACTACACACGTGCTGCTAACCTGGCAGACCTCTGCACATAACCTGAGTAGGGCATGACAGTACCCCCCCTTCTACGGGTGACCTCCGGACACCCCGGCCCAACTTTATCCGGGTGGGGCTTGTGAAATGCCCTCACCAGTCGGCTGGCACTAACATCCACAGCCGGAACCCACATCCTCTCCTCGGGGCCGTATACCCTCCAGTGTACCAGGTACTGAAGGGAAAGCCGAAGCACACGTGAGTCGAGAACCCTAGAGATCTCAAACTCTAAATTGCCATCAACCAGAACAGGGGGAGGAGGCAATAGCGATGGTTCCACCAGTTTCACATATTTCTTCAGTAAAGACCTGTGAAACACATCATGGATCCTTCAGATCTGCGGAAGATCCAGACGAAGCGCCACTGGATTGACAACCGCAGATATTTTGTAAGGTCCAATAAATCTTGGACCCAGTTTCCAAGATGGTACTCTCAGTTTAATATTTTTAGTAGATAACCACACCAGATCACCCACACACAGGTCCGGATCAGTCATATGTTTCCTGTCAGCCATTCGCTTATACCTCTCACCCATCTTCTCCAAATTCACTTGGATCCTCCGCCAGATAGAAGACAAGGCAGAAGAAAATCTCTCCTCCTCTGGCATCCCAGAGGAACCAGTCCCAGAAAAGGTACCAAACTGAGGATGAAAACCGTATGCGCCAAAAAATGGCGACTTACCCGTGGACTCCTGCCTACGGTTATTTAAAGCAAACTCTGATAGAGATAAGAATGAGGACCAGTCCTCCTGGTTCTCAGCCACAAAGCACCTCAAGTAGTTCTCCAGATTTTGGTTAGTACGCTCTGTCTGCCCATTCGACTGCGGATGAAAAGCTGAAGAGAACGAAAGTTGAATACCAAGACGAGTGCAGAACGCCCTCCAAAACCTGGAAACAAACTGCGTCCCCCTATCAGAAACCACATCCGAAGGAATGCCATGTAATTTCACAATGTTATTCACAAAAACCTGAGCAAGAGTCTTAGCATTGGGCAGACTAGCTAACGATACGAAGTGAGCGATTTTACTAAAACGGTCCACAACCACCAAAATCACAGTTTTCCCGGAGGAACTCGGCAGATCAGTAATAAAGTCCATAGACAAGTGCGTCCAAGGACGAGATGGAATAGACAAAGGAAGAAGTGAACCAGAAGGTTTGAGTGTGAGCAACCTTTCACCGTGCACAGGTCTCACAAGCTGCTACGAAATCCTCAATCCTCTTACGTAACCCGGGCCACCAGAACCTCCGGGAAATAAGCCAAAATCAGAGCAGGATCCACAGGCTAGATGGTCACTGTTCTTTACTAGGTTCAATTTTGTGGTTACTTTTCGCCCGGGGTTAAAAACGTTAAGGCAGATGCATTGTCTCATAGTTTTCCTGGGGGAAGTGATTCGGAGGATCCTGCTCCGATTTTGGCTGATGGGGTGGTGGTCTCCGCTCTGTACCCCGAGTTGGAGATGGAGCTGTTGGGAGCCCAGAAGGGGGCTCCTGATTCTTGTCCCCCAGGGAGGTTGTTTGTTCCTGCTGGACTGCGATACAAGGTATTCAAGGAACATCACGATACTGTCCTGGCTGGACATCCTGGTGGCAAGTCCACCTTTGATCTTATTTCTCGGAGGTTCTGGTGGCCCGGGTTACGTAAGAGTGTTGAGGATTATGTAGCAGCTTGTGAGACCTGTGCACGGTCAAGGGTTGCTCACACTTGACCTTCTGGTTCACTTCTTCCTTTGTCTATTCCATCTCCCTTTCATCCACAGTTTGGTACCTTTTCTGGGACTGGTTCCTCTGGGATGCCAGAGGAGGAGAGATTTTCTTCTGCCTTGTCTTCTATCTGGCAGAGGATCCAAGTTAATTTGGAGAAGATGGGTGAGAGGTATAAGCGAATGGCTGACAGGAGACATGTGACTGGTCCGGACCTGTGATCTGGTGTGGTTATCTACTAAAAATATTAAACTGAGAGTACCATCTTGGAAACTGGGTCCAAGATTTATTGGACCTTACAAAATATCTGCGGTTGTCAATCCAGTGGCGTTTCGTCTTGATCTTCCGCAGATCTGGAGGATACATGATGTGTTCCATCGGTCTTTACTGAAGAAATATGTGAAACAGGTGGAACCATCGCCATTGCCGCCTCCCCCTGTTCTGGTTGATGGCAATTTAAAGTTCGAGATATCTAGGGTTCTCGACTCACGTGTTTTTCGGGGTTCCCTTCAGTACCTGGTACACTGGAGGGGATACGGCCCCGAGGAGAGGATGTGGGTTCTGGCTGTGGATGTTAGTGCCAGCCGACTGGTGAGGGCCTTTCACAGGGCCCACCCGGATAAAGTTAGGCCGGGGTGTCCGGAGGTCACCTGTAGAAGGGCGGGGGGTACTGTCATGCCCTGCTCAGGTTATGTGCGGAGGTCTGCCAGGTTAGCAGCATGTGTGTAGTTTTTTGTTTATTTTGGGTTTGGCGTTGAGCTGTATCCGCCTCTCTTCAGGTGCACTGGGTGGGGTTGTTTGTGTGAGTTTAAATTACACCCCTTCCCAGTGTCCTGTGCGGGTTATAGCTTCTATATTGCTCTGTGGAAAGGTGGATTTGCTGTTTCTGCTCTGCTACAAGATAAGTTGGTTTTGATTTCCTTTTTGTGTTCTTTCTAGGCTGTTAGCGAGACACCTGCCTCCTCCAGGACCTGAGGAAGCAGGCTGCTTCTTTCCCCCTTTCACCATCTCAGGGACTCTAGGGAATCTTCAGCCTTAGGCACGGGGGCACGTTGATTCCCACCTTTAGTGTCTTAACGTGGGCACAGAAGTCCAGGGAGAGCTGGTAGGGAATTGTCAGGAGGTGACCTTTATCCCCAGCTTCTGGCCTAGAAGCTTGTTTTGATGTTTTCTGTGTGTTTATTGTATCTTGTATCCTACCCACCGTGACACAAGGCCAAAACTGACCAAATAACTCAAGTGTGAATTCAGCCTTACAGGTCATTGTTAGCGCCAATTATTAAGAACCATGCAGAGGCCCAAGATCCTACTATAGCATAAAAGAGTGCACTCCTTTTACACCATCGTCAGCTGATTCTACATAGATGTCTACAGAACCTGTTCTATTAAACACTTATACAAGTAGAGCCACCCTCACAGAGTGGAGAGGATGTCAGCAGTAAGTTTGTGTTGACGTCACAGATTATTTTGCCCTTCCTCAGATCCATCAGAGCAATAACCCCCCAAAAAAACGGATCTGGTCTGTGGAGCATCTGCCTTCACTCGGTCAGCATTTGGGCAGTAATCCATTAGTATTGCTAAAGCCCCCCAAAAAAACTGAGATGACATGTAAATGGAATATTTTCATGTCGTCTGTGTTTTGTACCCACTCCTGCTTTTGTCTACCAAATCATAAGCCAATTATGATGCTAAATAGGGACAATGTCATACAGGCTTTACAGATGCTACATAGACAGAATCATTTGTGCGTCTCATTTTTCCTTTCTTCTGACAGATCAGAAGAAGGGTCAAATAAATGATGATGTCAACCAGGCCAAAAAGGAAAAATAGTGGCACAGTCATGGAGTGGGGAGGGGAGGGTGGGAACAGCATGAGAAGACCACAGAGTGGCCCAGTGACAAAGTGTGGAGGTGGCAGCAGCAGCATGAGGAGATCACAGAGTGGCTCAGTGACATAGTGTTGAGGTAGTAGCAGCATGAGGAGACCACAGAGTGGTGAGGTGGCAGCAGCATGAGGAGACTACAATGTGGCACAGTGACATAGTGTTGAGGTGGGGGGCAATACCAGTACGAGCTGAAGATGGTGGTTGGCAGTAGGAGCACCTGGCAGCAGGTCGGCATCAGCCGGGTGGCAGCATCAGAATAGTAGCTGAAGCAGGTAGCCAGAAGAAACAGGTCTCTTTTGTCAAAGTGTTGGTGTGGCACCATGGATGATCTAGTCTGATGCATCAGGCACTGGTATTCAAAAATCCTGTCTGATCAACACCTGATTCATCTTCACAAAGGTCAGTTTCTCCACATTTTTGGGTAACAATGGCCCCTGCCGCACTAAACACCCACTCTGATGCCACACTGCTGACCGGGCAGAAAAGCTTGTCCAGGGCAAACTCGGCCGTTTGCGGCCACAAATCGGGTTTGGCTGCCCAGTAGTCCAGTGGATATTCGATGTGGGGTGACAGGGTGCACTCCAAGTATGCCACAACCTGCTGGTTCAGGTTCTGCTCTATGTCTAGCTGCTGCTGCCGGTGAGTAGTTTATTCCTCATCAGCAACTCTAGACTTAAATTGCTGCTGATGGAGCAGGTACTGCTCCTACACCCCCAAGGCCCAGCAGCCGTGGCAGTGGAACGTGAGCGCAGAGGGCACCCCCGGTCAGACCTGCGTGAGGATGGGCGATGGCGCACATAGGCAGCGGCCAACTGACTACATAGGATGTCTCGATAGTAGTTCAGTTTGTCCTCCCTCTCAGTGGGTATAAAAAAGGCCCCCATTATTAAACCGGTAGCGAGGGTCTAACATAGTGGAAAGCCAGTAGTTATCCCTCTGGCAAATGGTGACAATTCGGCTGTCACTACGCAAGCAAGTGAGCATGCATCAGGCCATTTGCGCAAGTGACACGGAGAGACTCCCTGCCTCCATCTCCACTGAATACTGCCACTGTGTGTCTGGGTCCTCTGCCTTATCGCCCTGTAACTCCTCTGGCTGGTCCTGCTCCTCCTGCTTCTCCTCTCCTGTCACCTGTGTAGAAAAACCAACCATTTCTCTACGCATTACTTGTGCTCGAATGTCCTCATCCTCCTCTAGTTCAGCCCCCACAGGGCTCATGTGGCCATGAGAAGTAGTCACTAGAGTTGAGCGGACACCAGGATATTCGGGTTCGACGGGTTCGGCCGAACTTCGGAAAAAAGTTTGAGTTCGGGACCCGAACCCCATTGAAGACAATGGGGACCCGAACTTTGAGCACTAAAATGGCTGTAAAAATGTCATGGAAAGGGCTAGAGGGCTGCAAATGTCGTCAAAATGTGGTTAAGAGCATGGCAAGTGCTCTGCAAACAAATGTGGATAGGGAAATGACTTAAAATAACATAAAATACGTAAAAAAAATAAAATAAAATATTGATCTAGGAGGACCAGGTCCATATGGAGTAGGAGGTTGAGGAGGCAGTGGAAGTAGCGGTGGAGGAGGAGGAGGTAGCCTACACTACTTTTTGTTTTAAAATTAATTTATATTTTTTTAAATTAGGGTAAACCCCAAAACATTGGGAAATATAGCCCTCCAGTCGTGCTGAACACACGTTCAGACAATACACCGGCTGCAGGGCAGGCCAGCACCTCCAAGGCGTAAAGGGAAAGCTCAGGCCATGTGCCCAATTTGGAGACCCAGAAGTTGCAGGGGCTGACCCCTGTCAGTTAGTTCGTGTTGGCGTGTGCATACTTACTGCCCCATCATGTCGCACGTCCCCGTGATGTTCACGATCCAATTTGATATCTGCTCTATCAACTTTCAATGTTCTTTTATGCGCCTACCATGGTGATTACGGGTGGAGGGGAATCAGGGTTCCAGGCCGGAGAGGAAGCGTGATAAAAAGAGACCAAATTTAAGGGAGATAAATTTATTTTAAAAAATTGAGGATCGAGAAGAAATGTGGGAAAAGCTATTGAGGCGCAAATGTGGGACAAATTACAGAAGCCCAAATGTGGGCAAAAAGAGTCAAGCGGAATTGTGGGAAAAGCTATTGAGGCGCAAATGTTGGCCAAAAGAGTATAGCGTAAATGTGGGACAAAGTATTGTAGCTTAAATGTGGTACAACTTGTTTAACCCTTTCATGACCAAAGGTCATTGATGCCCCAGTGTCTAGGTCAAAATTTACAAATCTGACATGAGTCACTTTATGTTGTAATTGCTTTGGAACACTTTTATTTATCCAAGCCATTCTGAGATTGTTTTCTCGTGACATATTGTACTTCATGAGAGTCATAAATTTGAGTCAATATATTTCACCTTTATTAATGAAAAAATCCCAAATTTACCCAAAATTTTGAAAAATTCTCAATTTTCAAAATTTAAATTTCTCTGCTTATAAAACAGAAAGTCATACCTAATAAAATATTTATTACTTAACATTTCCCATATGTCTACTTTATGTTGGCATCATTTTGGAAATGTCATTTTATTTTTTTAGGACGTTAGAAGGCTTAGAAGTTTAGAAGAAATTCTTAAAATTTTTAAGAAAATTTCCAAAACCCACTTTTTAAGGACCAGTTCAGGTCTAAAGTCACTTTGTGGGGCTTACAAAGTGGAAACCCCCCATAAATGACCCCATTGTAGAAACTACACCCCTCAAGTTACTCAAAACTAATTTTACAAACTTTGTTAACCCTTTTGATGTTCCACAAGAATTAAAGGAAAATGGAGATGAAATTTCTAAATTTTACTTTTTTGGCAGATTTTCCATTTTATTAAATTTTTTTATTTAACACATTGAGGGTTAACAGCCAAACAAAACTCAATATTTATTACCCTGATTCTGCGGTTTACAGAAACACCCCACATGTGGTCGTAAACTAATGTAAGGGCGAAAAATTTGGTGAATTTCACCCGAAAATGTAAATGACAAAATAGTGAAAAGATATAAAATAAAACACGTACAAAAAAAAATATTGATTTATGAGGTCGAGTTCCATATGGAGTAGGAGTTTGAGGAGGCGTTGGACGTAGCGGAGTAGGTGGAAGCGGCGGTGGAAGAGGACGAGATAGCCAACACAGGTTTTTGGTTTGAATTTTATTTTTTTAAATTAGGGTACACTCCAAAAGAGTGTGAAATATTCAAATTACAAACATGAGCAATTGTGCTGCAGTATAAAAATGGCTGGTTAGTGACGGAATACATGTCTATTCTGGAAAAGGTACGGACAAGTCCTGAGGGATCCCTGCCTGGTTCATTTTAATGAACGTGAGCTTGTCCACATTGGCTGTGGACAGGCGGCTGCGCTTGTCTGTGATGACGCCCCCTGCCGTGCTAAACACACGTTCAGATAATACACTGGCTGCAGGTCAGGCCAGCACCTTCAAGGCGTAAAGGGCAAGCTCAGGCCATGTGCCCAATTTGGAGACCCAGAAGTTGAAGGGGGCAGACCCGTCATTCAGTACGTGTAGGTGTGTGCACATATACTGCTCCACCATGTTGGTGAAATGCTGCCTCCTGCTAAGACGTTCCATATCAGATGGTGGTGCTGGTTGTTGTGGCGTGCTGACAAAGCTTTTCCACATTTCGGCAATTCTAACCCTGCCTTCTGAGGTTTTGGCGGTGCCCCAGCTGCGTTGGGGAACTCTTCCTCTGCCCTCGCCTTGTGCTTCCACTGTGCCCCCGCTGTCAGGTGGGAATGCCCCCAGCAGCGCATCTACCAGCATGCGCTTGTACTCGCGCATCTTACGATCACGCTCCAGTGACGGAATTGAGTACGGTACGATGACCTTGTAACGGGGATCCAGCAGTGTGGCCACCCAGTAATCAGCACAAGGTAGAATGTGGGCAACTCGGCGGTCGTTGCGGAGACACTGCAGCATGTAATCGCTTATGTGTGTGCCAGGCTGCCCAGAGGCAACGAAAAGCTGTCCTCTGTGGGAGGTGTATCGTTGTGTCCTCTGTATCCCCCCATCCACGCACCAGTGATGGCCATGAGCTGGTCTGGGAGCCACCCTGCTGTGAACATGGTTCCTCCTCCTCCATCTCCTCATCCTCATCCTCCACCTCCTCCAGAACTGTGCCCTGGCTGGACAATTGTGTACCTTGGGTTTGTGGGTGCAGGAACCCACCCTCGGATCCACTTGGGAATGACTTGCCGGAAACCCTACAAAATGATCCCTCTTCCTCCTCCTCCTCCTGTGCCACATCCTTTTCCATTATCGCCAGGAGCGTTTTTTCAAGGAGACATAGAAGTGGGATAGTAACGCTGAGAACGGCGTTATCGGTACTGGCCATGTTGGTGGAGTACTCAAAACAGCGCAACAAGGAACACAGGTCTCGCATGGAGGCCCAGTCATTGGTGGTGATGTGGTGCTGTTCCGCCGAGTGACTCACCCGTGCGTGCTGCAGCTGAAACTCGACTATCGCCTGCTGCTGCTCGCACAGTCTGGCCAGCATGTGCAAGGTGGAGTTCCACCTTGTGGGCACGTCACATATGAGGCGATGAGCGGGAAGGACGAAGTTACGCTGCAGCGCTGACAGGCGAGCAGCAGCAGGGTGAGAATGCCGAAAGCGTGCACAGACGGCCCGCACTTTATGCAGCAGCTCTGACATATCGGGGTAATTTTTAAGGAATCTCTGCACCAGCAAATTCAGCACATGCACCAGGCAAGGGATGTGCGTCAAACCGGCTAGTCTCAGAGCTGCTACGAGATTTCGCCCATTATCGCACACCACCAGGCCGGGCTTGAGGCTGACTGGCGCAAACCACTCATCGGTCTGTTGTTCAAGGCCCGTCCACAGCTCCTGCGCGGTGTGGGGTTTGTCCCCCAAACAGATACGTTTTAAAACTGCCTGATGTCGTTTACCCCTGGCTGTGCTGAAGTTGGTGGTGAAGTTGTTACGCTGACCAGATGAGGAGCTGGTAGAGGATGAGGAAGCAGAGTAGGAGGAGGAAGCAACAGGAGGCAAACTGAAGCGCCCTGCAATCCTCGGTGGTGGAAGGACATGCGCCAAACTGCTATCCGCCTCAGGCCCAGCCGCCACTGCATTTACCCAGTGTGCTGTTATGGAGATATATAACGGCCCTGACCGTGCTTACTGGTTCACGTATCCGTAGTCAGGTGCACCTTGCCACAGATGGCGTTGCGCAGTGCACACCTGATTTTGTCCCCTACTTGGTTGTGAAGGGAAGGGATGGCTCGCCTTGAAAAGTAGTGGCAGCTGGGCACGATGTACTGTGGGACAGCCACTCGCCATAAGGCCTTTAAAACTATCCGTCTCCACCAGACGGAATGACAGCATTTCAAAGGCAAGTAATTTAGAAATGCTGGCATTCAGGGCTAGGGATCGCGGGTGGGTAGGGGGGTACTTCCTCTTCCTCTCCAGCGTTTGGGATATGGAGAGCAGAACGCTTCCGTGTGACATTGTGGAGATGCTTGGTGACCAAGGTGTTGGTGTTGCTGGCAGATCCTCTGTTTGTGGGGTGCCAGGTGGCACTGTCACTCCAGAGGTGGATGAAGAGGCCGCGACTGCAGCAGAAGAGGAAGCAGGAGGAGCCAGAGACCTTTCTTGGTTTTTGAGGTGTCTACTCCACTGCAGCTCGTGCTTTGCACTTAAATGCCTGGTCATGCAGGTTGTGCTCAGGTTGAGAACGTTTATGCTTCGCTTCAGGCTCACCACTCGTGTCTTGTCGTCAGCACATTGTCCGAAGTACTGCCATGCCAGGGAACTCCTTGGAGCTGGCTTTGGTCTGCTCGGTCCCTTGGTGCGGTGGGCAGTAGGAGGCGTACTGTCTAGAGGACGGCCGCTCCGCTTTTGCACCCTGCTCCCTCTTCTGCTGTGCTGGTGGCTCTGTGCGACCACTGCCTCTTCCTCCGAACTACATCGGTCACTCGCATGACATTGATTCCATGTGGGTTCGAGGACCTCATCGTCCTCCACATCATCTTCCACCTAGTCTTCATCCCTGACTTCCTTTTCGGTCTGCACGCTTTTGAAAGCCCTAGCAGTTGGCACCTGTTTTTCGTCATCATCCGAGACGTGCTGCGATGGTCCTCCCATGTACTCATCTTGAAAGATAAGTGGTTGGGCATCGGTGCACTCAATCTCTTCCACTTCTGGGACAGGGCTATGCGTCAAACCGGCTAGTCTCAGAGCTGCTACGAGATTTCGCCCATTGGATGGCCAAGGGAAACCCTGCTAACAGAGTCATCAAAAAGGAGAAGAGACTGCTGCATGACTTGGGACTGCTTGGCTGATTTGCAATGGGTTGAGGTGAAAGACTGATGGACATGGGCTGCAGGTGCCAACTGTGGTCTTTCAGCAGGAGAGCCCATGGACTACCGTATTTTTCGCCCTATAAGACGCACCGGTCCCAAAATGAGGTCCCCCGATTTGCTGGAGACTGAGGGCAGGAGCTTCATCGTTGTCACTGGGCATGCGCCAAGCCCAGTGACGTCCGATGCTCGCGCGAGACTTCGATCGGCCGTCAGGGAGGGGGAGGAGAGGGATGAGATGCTGTGGGCGGTTAGGGATTCTGGAGGAAGGCGTTTTGGGCACTGTAAGAGGGGCGTTACTGGGCACACAAAGGGGAACATAACGCCCCTCTGGGCACCTTCAGGGTTTTATAAAAGTCGTTTTTCTGCAAAACTACTGGACGGATTACAATATAGAACAGCACAGCCGATTCAAGGTAAGCTGTGGAGCATGACTGGTTTAAAATCTGAATTTGTGTTATGAGAGGTGACAGAATCCCTTTAAAAGCAAATGGTAAATGGGCGGTGGTGCAAAATCACCACCAGGGGGGGCCAGTCCCCCAGTGGCAGTGACCATAGGGAAGAAAAACAAACGAACCAGCACCTCCATAATAAGTAAATTTGAGAACGCAGGTGCACGCTACCTTGGCTGAAACACAATGGAATTAGTAGAACTACAGGTAACAGCACACTATATCCTACACATGCCTCTCCCAGGCTGTCAGCCTGCAATATGGGCAAAGTAGAATACAGCTGTACAATCTATCTAATTAAAAGCACATGGCTACTTTGCCCAGATTGTAGGCTGTAAGCCCAGGAGAGGCATGTTAGAGTAGGCCCCATCTGATTAGAAGACACCTTGTCATCTGGTAGATGGGCCCGACATATTTTTGATCAATTATATGCGCATAGAGCTTCTAAATGCCCTTGCAGTAAGTATGGCCACCAAGCAGTTATTTTTTATTCAGTATTTGCTTTTATCTTTGTGCAATTGACTAGCAGTTTGCTGTTACCTGTAGTTCTACTAATTCCATTGTGTTTCAGCCAAGGTAGCGTGCACCTGCGTTCTCAAATTTACTTATTATGGAGATGCTGGTTCTTTTGTTTTTCTTCCCTGGTGTCCGTCATTAGGCGTCCGTCAGTGACAGTCAATTATATTCGTTAGGGACCCTGGGTTCGTCTGTTACTGGCGGTCAGTGGTTGTCCGTCATTAGGCGTCTATTAGTGACGGTAAATTATTTTCATTACGGACCCTGTGTCCGTCTGTTACTGGCGGTCAGTGGGTGTCCATCATTAGTCTATTAGGGACAGTCAGTTATTTTCTTTCTGAGCTTTTTATACCCACCAATTAAATACACCGGGTAGTAAAAAATGTTTCAGAGATTATTCAGTGGAGAGCAGGAATATGAATTTCTCTGCTCTGACCACTCTGAATCTGACACCGCTTCAGAGGCAGAAATATCTTCAGATAGCGAGGACTCTAGTTCCGCTTCCATCCCCAGACCCCATAGCCCTACCTAATCTCATTCTCCACCCAGCGGTCACGTCCCTTCTACTACGTGGGTTCTTGCTACTTTATTTTCCCCCTTAAGTACCCTAATTTTTATCCACTCCCCAAATTAATGTGGACGTCACAAATTTTCCCCTTATGATTTTTTTCATTTATTTGTGGACGATAAGGTCCTGAAGTTAATTGTGCAGCAAACTAATCTATACGCCACACAGTTTGCTGTACAAAAGCCCACGTCTATCTATATAAGACGGTGGACCCCCACAAGTGTCTCACACTATTCAAATACCCTATTGAACGTTCCTAAATACTTATATTATCACAGCGTGATAAACGTCTAAAAGAAAAAACAAAAACTTTATTAAAGTCTGTTTAAAAAGAGGGCAAAAAACCTATATGTCACAGTCTGTGACCATCAGGCAACCAGACTTGAAGAGTGCAGAAAGGGACTTAGGCTGGGTTCACACGGGCGTTCCAGGAAAATGTGCCGGTGCGTTGCGGGAACACCCACGATTTTTTCGCGCGAGTGCAAAACATTGTAATGCGTTTTGCACTCACGTGAGAAAAATCGTGCATGTTTGGTACCCAAACCCGAACTTCTTCACAGAAGTTCGGGCTTGGGATCGGTGTTCTGTAGATTGTATTATTTCCCCTTATAACATAGTTATAAGGGAAAATAATAGCATTCTGAATACAGAATGCATAGTAAACTAGCGCTGGAGGGGTTAAAAAAAAAATAAAAAAATAATTTAACTCACCTTAGTCCACTTGATTGCGTAGCTCGTCATCTCCTTCTGTCTCCTTTGCTGAACAGGACCTGTGGTGAGCATTAATTACAGGTAAAAGACCTTTGGTGACGTCACTTCGGTCATCACACCAAAGGTCCTTTACCTGTAATTAATGCTCACCACAGGTCCTGTTCAGCAAAGGAGACAGAAGGAGATGCCGGGCTTTGCGATCAAGTGGACTAAGATGAGTTAAATTATTTTTTATTTTTTAACCCCTCCAGCGCTAGTTTACTACGCATTCTGTATTCAGAATGCTATTATTTTCCCTTATAACCATGTTATAGGGAAAATAATAATGATCGGGTCTCCATCCCGATCGTCTCCTAGCAACCGTGCGTGAAAATCGCACCGCATCCGCACTTGCTTGCGGATGCTTGCGATTTTCACGCAACCCCATTCACTTCTATGGGGCCTGCGTTACGTGAAAAACGCAGAATATAGAACATGCTGCGATTTTCACGCAACGCACAAGTGATGCGTGAAAATCACCGCTCATGTGAACAGCCCCATAGAAATGAATGGGTCGGTATTCAGTGCGGGTGCAATGCGTTCAACTCACGCATCGCATCCGCGCGGAATACTCGCCCGTGTGAAAGGGGCCTTAAGGTGAAAAAGGGCTGAGTGCCTAAGGGGTTAAGGTCCAAACAGGCTTGGTCACTAAGGGGTTAACTTTGTTTTCATCTCACTGGTTTCTTTGGCATGAGTTTTTGTACTTTGTATCTCAAAACTGATTTCAAAATGTTCTGTCATTGCTGAAATAAAAAATAAAAACAGTGCCAAAACATAAATTTTTGGTCACCTTGCCTCATAAAAGGTGCAATACCAAGCAATCAAAAAGTTGTATGTACCCCAAAATGGTACCAAAAATATAGCTCCTACCTAAGACAATCGTCCAAAAAATAAATAAAAATATGCTTTCAGAAAATGGCAAAAAAAATATAATTTTTTTTAAATCAAAAATGCTTTTACTATTGTGGCAGTGGAGCTGCCAGAGAGCCATATAAGGGCCATTAAAATGGTGTATCTCACCCAGAGGAAGCTGGGTGAGAACAAGAAAGGCTGGGAAAATAGTTTTTTTCCCACTGTCTGCAGCAGCTAAGCTGGTAATTAAGATAATTAGCCAGCTGAGGAGCTAAGATAAATATGGGCTGATCTCCTCAATCAGGGCTCTCAGTCTGGGGAAGGAGCAGGCTGCGCCAAGGCCTGTGGGAGCCTGGACCCTCTAACCCTGTGTACTTTAGTGAAAGCACCTTTTTCGTTGTGCCAACCGTCTAAGCAGAGAAGATGGAGATACTGGAGAGCTAAGTGACCCCAAGTTGTCACACTGTGTAAAACTTAAAAATAAAAAAATTGACCTATTAGGTATCGCTGAGTCCGTAACAACCGGCTCTATAAAGATGTCGCATGAGCTGCCCTGTGAGGTGAACGCTGTAAGAATAAATAAATAAAAACAGTGCCAGAACTGTCATTTTTTTCTGTCACCTAACCTAACAAAATGCAAAATATCGAGTGATCAAAAATATGTTCCCCAAAATGGTACCAATGAAAACATCGCCTCATCCTGAAAAAAATCAGCCCTCCACATAAGACAATTGCCCCAAAAATAAAAAACAATGTAAACCAATCCATTAAAATCTTCGTTACAATAGCCATATGGTGTTGTTTCCCTTCTGAGTCTTGCCATGTGCCCCTACAGAAGTTTACCACCACATATGGCATCCGTTTTGACTTTTGTCTTATGGATAACATAAACGGAACCCATAACGGTGATGTGAACCCGCCCTAATCCTGTTAGACTGACCTCCAGGATCACAGCTATCTTGCTGGTTGAAGAGCTATGTACCTGATCTTGGTTATTCCATCTGCCCTGTCTATGTGGCCACCTAGTAGGACATCAAGGTCAACTTGTCTGGTTCTGTGTCTTGTCTGTGACCAGGGCCAGCGCCACCTGTAAGGCGACCTAGGCAGCCGCCTAGGGCGCAATTTAGCAGGGGGCGCCGGTTTTAAAAAAAAAAACGTTGGTTAAGTGGCGGCCAGCGGGCGGCGCTCCTCAGGCTGCGCCGCCTGAGCGGCTGAGCGCTCTAGTAAAAATCCCTCAGGCGGCACAGCACTGAGCCGGTGGCCGGAGTCCAGAGATGATGTACAGACAGTCCAGAGCCTCAGTGAAGCCATGGCTCTGGGGCGCAGCAGACCAGAGAGACTGACACCGCTGTCTCTCTGGTCTGACTGAGCTTACCTTCAGGCTGAGGGTGGAGGCGGAGCTCTGCCGACTTGGATGGAAGGCTGGGTAGCTCAAGGGCGCACAGCCGCGCACTGTGTGCGCCCTGATCTCTACATTTACCCCCCTGACCCCTCCCACCCTTGAGCACGGAGAGCAGATAGGGGGTGGAGCGAAGAAGGAAGGGAAGGCCACTGAGCAGCCGAGCAGCCAGCTACCAGCAATTTCCTGCCTCCCAGTGCCTTCTGGGACAGAAGTGGGCTCCTGGATTGGAGTGCAGCTGCTTTCTTCTTCCCCAGGGCGACATTCAGGGGTCGAGTCGAGGGGGAACGCGTGAGAACGGCGTTCCTGCACTTTTTTCATGGCAGGAACGCCGTTCCCTTTCAGGGCAAAAGGACCAGGAGGAAGCGGTGAAGGCTTTGTACTCACCGCCGCCTTCCTGGTCTTCGGCTGTCGGCTGTGAGGGCTGCGCACAGGAGCCGAGTGAGTCGCTCTGTGACGTACAGCCTACAGCAGTAGAAGAGGAGCGTCTGCATCCAGGAGCAGGAGAGGTAAGTGTAAGTGTTTTTATTTTTTCCATATTTTATTTATACTAAAGGCGCTGATGAGAGGCACTGACGGGGGGGGGGGGGGCTGATGAGAGGCACTGACTGGGGGGGGCTGATGAGAGGCACTGACGGGGGGGGCTGATGAGAGGCACTGACGGGGGGGGCTGATGAGAGGCACTGACGGGGGGGGGGGCTGATGAGAGGCACTGACGGGGGGGGCTGATGAGAGGCACTGACGGGGGGGGCTGATGAGAGGCACTGACAGGGGGGGGCTGATGAGAGGCACTGACCGGGGGGGGGGGGGGCTGATCTGATGAGAGGCACTGACGGGGGGGCTGATGAGAGGCACTGACGGGGGGGGCTGATGAGAGGCACTGACGGGGGGGGCTGATGAGAGGCACTGACGGGGGGGCTGATGAGCGGCACTGACGGGGGGGCTGATGAGAGGCACTGACGGGGGGGCTGATGAGAGGCACTGACGGGGGGGGCTGATAAGAGGCACTGATGGGGGGGGCTGATGAGAGGCACTGACGGGGGGGCTGATGAGAGGCACTGACGGGGGGGCTGATGAGAGGCACTGACGGGGGGCTGATGAGAGGCACTGACGGGGGGGCTGATGAGAGGCACTGACGGGGGGGCTGATGAGAGGCACTGACGGGGGGGCTGATGAGAGGCACTGACGGGGGGGCTGATGAGAGGCATGGGGGTCTTATCTGAGGTCTGATTGGGGGTCATTCATATTGGGTTCTGATCTGAGGTCTTATTGGGGTATTATTGGGGTCTTATTAACATTAGGGGTCTGATTGGTGGTCTGACCTGAGGTGTAATGAAAAATATTTTTTTCTTATTGTGCGGTGCCCACTTCCAGCCCTGAGCCCAGCTGCCTAGAGCACTGATCCGGAGCAGCTTGGAGAAAAAAGGCCTCACAGTCCCACACTCCTTCTGCTCGGCCAAGCCTGTCAGCACCCCTGAGGCAAAACCAGCCAGCACCCCTGAGTCTTCAGAACTGTAAGTAAATTATATATAAGGGGAGTTTTTGTTTTGTTTTGATCACAATGTGTACATTTGGCTCAGTCCGCAGCGACACAAATTACAGCATGCTAGATTTTCTGTGCTTTTTTTTCCCCCGCTACACGTAGCTTTCAAAAGCCCATTCACATGTATTGTATTTTAAAGGGGTTTTCCATCTCAGACAATGAGGGCATATCGCTAGGATATGACCCCATTGTCTGATAGGTGAGGGTCCCTATATATATTTGTTTATTTCATCTTAATTTTGCAGTTGTTTGTGTAAACTGGCACTTTACAATAAATGTTGCACTGAATTTTCAGCGAAATATATATAGTTTTTTCGGGGTGTGGGGGGGTTTGCAGTGGATCTTAGGTGAGTTCCCACACTTTTTTTCCCAGGACTTGACCCCTGGCGACATTGGTGTTTGTCTCCAGTCCCCAGAGCCAGACCAAGAGCCAGACTGCAGCCAGAGACCAGATCATCTTATTGTCCTGGTGGTAAGTAGACAATGCAATATGTTTATTATTTAATTGTTTAGTTATTAATACTACATTGGAAACTAATTTACCTCACATTAAAAGGACACTATAGTCCCAGAACCACTACAGTTTAATGTAGTGGTACTGGTGTCTATAGCCTGTTCCTGCAGAGAAAAGACACTGTGCAGTACTGGTGTTAAAGGAGCACTATAGTGCCAGGAAAACAAACTCATTTTCCTGGCACTATATAGGTGTTAGGAGTGGGGCACCCTCGTGTCCCCCTCCCACTGGGTTAAAACCCCTTCAGCCACTTACATTTCTCCAGCGCCAGCACTGGGAACTCTTCTCCCCGATCCTCCTCTCAGCTGTGAATGTGCATGCGCACGCATTCAAAACTAAGTTCCGCGTCTTCCCACTGTAATTTTCTCCGTGAGAATCGCGGAAGCACCTCTAGCGGCTGTCAGGGAGACAGCTACAAGAAGCTTGATTAACCCTAAGGAAAACATAGCAGTTCTTTTAATTTAAATGCTGAGAAAGGGGTGGAACATATGTGATGTCATGATATGGACAGATCATCTGATAATGGGGGGGGCGGCAATTTTTATTTTGCCTAGGGCAGCAAAAATCCTTGCACCGGCCCTGTCTGTGACCGCCATGTGTCGTCCTGTATGGGGTCCAGACTTCTGCCTGTCTGTGCCTTGTGTGCAGCTCTGTCTGTTTGCCCATGGACTACCGTATTTTTCGCCCTATAAGACGCACCGGCATATAAGACGCACCTAGGTTTTTGGGGAGGAAAATAAGAAAAAAAATATTTTAACCAAAAGGTGTGCTTTTGGTGGGTTTGGAACTAATGGTGGTCTGTGGATGGCACTATTACTGGGTATCTGTGGATGGCACTGTTATGGGGGGATCTGTGAAGGACACTGTTATGGGGGATCTGTGAAGGACACTGTTATGGGGGATCTGTGGATGACGGACACTGTTATGGGGGGATCTGTGGATGACGGACACTGTTATGGGGGGATATGTGGATGACGGACACTGTTATGGGGGGATCTGTGGATGACAGACACTGTTATGGGGGGATCTGTGGATGACGGACACTGTTATGGGGGGATCTGTGGATGACAGACACTGTTATGGGGGGATCTTTGGATGATGGACACTGTTATGGGGATCTGTGGATGACGGACACTGTTATGGGGGGATCTGTGGATGACGGACACTGTTATGGGGGGATCTGTGGATGACGGACACTGTTATGGGGGGATCTGTGGATGACGGACACTGTTATGGGGGGATCTGTGGAGCCTCAGCAAAGTTCACCCCAACCATCTGGTACTCTGTGAAAAACGGGACTCACTGAGGCCCCCTGGGTTTGGCCCCAAGTAAAACCGGTGCACTTGGTCCAGTGGAATTTCCCGCCACGGGTCCCTTACCTGCTGATCCAGTTTTATGCCAAGTCATTATCTTGCTAATAAAGTGTTTGTTTTGGTTACTGTCATGTCTTTGTCTCTCTTTGCTTTGGTGTGTTTTTCTGAGATGTTCTAGTGATCGGTAGGACCCTCGCTAGAATCTGACGGTGACGCGTCAAATTTGCAAAATATGACCTGGGCAGGAAGGTGAAAGCAGGCCTGGGGTAGAAGGGGTCAAACAAGTAAACAGAACTGGGTTACAATGCCTCACCCAATCTGTGCACTGGTGAGGTGCAGACACCTTTTTTATCCTGTACAATTCCTTTAACTTTGTTTCCATCTCACTGGTTTCTTTGGCATGAGATTTTGTACTTTGTATCTCAAAACTGATTTCAAAATGTCATTGCTCAAATATTTATCTTCTACAATTAATTATTTAACCTTCTGTAGTTTATAAATGGCTTTTAACTTAAAAGTGATTAAAGTTGTCCTGAACTAGTGACACAAATGGAGGTCCTATCTGTAATATTAGTAACTGTGGTTACTTTCTATATTATACATTATTTAAACACCTGGATGAATAAGAATCCTAAAAATTTCCCCCCAGGACCACTTAAACTGCCACTGATTGGAAATCTCCATACCGTGCTTGCAAAGGGACTTCATCAAACTTTGATGGAGGTGAGTGATCTATAGCCTGTCACAGAATTGTATGTCATAGATTTATATGTGTATACACTCCAGACTCCACACAAACTGCCCTTACCAAAATACCTCCTGATGGCTATATGCAATAGTAACTACTCGGTCTCTACTCATTCTTCTATATCTCTCCGCAGCATTGGATAACGTAGACCACCAAATCCTCCCCACCATGCTTCAATATATCGGCCTTAAAGGGGTTGTCTTGCTTCAGCAAATGGCTTTTGTCATGAAGAAAATGTTAATACAAGGCACTTGCTAATGTATTGTTATTGTCCATATTGCCTCCTTTGCTGGCTGGATTCATTTTTCCATCACATTATACCTTGCTTGTTTTCATGGTTACGACCACCATGCAATCCAGCAGCGATGGTCGTGCTTGAACACTAAAGGAAAGGGTGCATGACTATGCACACACCTTCGGTCTCAACCACCAGAGAGGACGACGCCTTCCACTGCTGGATTGCAGGGTGGTAATAACCATGGAAATGTGCATTGTATAATGTGATGGAAAATGAATCCAGTCAGCAAAGGAAGCAATATAGACAATCACAATACATTAGTAAGTAGCTTATATTATCTTTATGTACATGATAAATTCCATTTGCTGATATGAGACAACCCCTTTAAGGATACAGCCCTTTTTTGTTTTTTTCCAATCCTTCTGGTTGTTCTTTCAGTGTATCATTTGCAGGTTTTACTACTTTTCAACTTTCCTTTGCTGTTGGAATTCATTAGAGTTCAGTCCTAGGTCCTCTCGTCTTGTCTCTCTACCGAGCCCCTGTTGCATAGACTATCAGTAGATTTTGTATTCAGTACCATCTATATGATGATGACACTCAACTTTATATCTCATCTTGTGACATAACCACAGTACAATTATAAAACACTAGAGTTCGTATATCTGCTGTCTTTAACATCATGTTCTCTATCTGGAACTTAACCTTTGAAAAATTGAAGTTCCTGAGTATTGTGTCACAGTGAGAGGTTTCGTCTGGGAAAACAGGTATTTTCCTCCCAGCATGTGCTGCTTGGCTGATTTACAGCCAGGTGAGGTCAAATACCGGACCGGATTTTAAATGCCAGTCCGGGTATTGGCAGCACCTGGCTGTCCTTAAATAGGCAGCTGGGCTCAGAAGCCAGGTCTCTGTGTTGGGATCTGGGAGCCTTGTGTCTGGATGATGGCTTGCTACCTGTTTGGCGTGAAAACAGGTTGGTGCTGCTATCAGCAAGGGCTCTTTGAGGCAGAATTGCCGCATGGTGTGAATTACCACCAACACCGCAAGGTGACTTTTTGTTTGAATATGACTGCTTGTTTTGTCACTTGCCTAACGTGTGAATAAAACACTGAACTGTTTGATCCAAAGAACTTGTTGTTGCCTCTATACTGCGTCCGCTAATCCTGTCTACCAGAGCGAGTCCTGACAGTTTTTAAATAAAATTTCTCACTCTCATCGGCAAAGCTCTTCGCAGTGCTGCATCTCCCAACATCTGCTCCCTCATCTGTCTACCACCCTACCCGTGTTCTCTGTTCTGCCAATGATTTACATCTACTATAGTCCAAACCTCCCACTCCCATCTCCAATTATAAAGATTATTAATATTGCTACTGTTTGGATTGCTGTGCAGGACACAATTATAGCACATAATTTAGTTCTCTATAGTAACTGTTCAGTCTTTTTTCAGTTGTCAGAGACCTATGGTCCAGTGTTTAGCATTCAGATGGGCCTGAAGAAGATAGTGGTGTTAGCTGGATATGATGCTGTCAAAGATGCCTTGGTAAACCATGCAGAAGAGTTTGAAGAACGAGCTAGAGTCCCGATATTTGAGAAGATGGATAAAGGATTGGGTAATATATTAATAAGCAAAAATAAATAAAAATTTCTACACTCATTGTAATTTAAACTACCATTAGAGATGAGTGAATCGAAGTTGATGAAGTGGAATTAGATCCAAATTTCAGGAAAAATTTAATTCGCACCGAAGTCGAATTTCCTCACGCTTCGTGGTAACGAATCGCATTTTTTCCTAAAATAGCTGCTGCACATGTTAGGACATGGAGCAAAGAACTCTGGGAACGAGAGATCACCCACAATTCCATGCATGCAGCCAATCAACAGCCAGCCAGCCCTGTGATGTCACAGCCCTATATATAGCCTCAGTCATCTTGGATTCAGCCATTTTCCGGTGTACTTAGTGCAGGGAGAAATGTGACAGGCGCCAGGGACAGTGCTAGAAAAGACTTTATTGTGCTGAAAAAAAAGATTTACAAGTTCAGGGAAAGATTATTCAAAGTGTAGGGAAAGGATAGGGAGGAATCATCCACATTATAAAAGGAGAACAGGGTGTAATTGGAGAGTGTACAGGCTGGGTAATAGGAGCTCTTCTACCACACCTTGCTGCACTGACTGGGGATCCCAATTGCAGTTATACTGCTGCTTTTAGGTGGTTTGCACTATATGATACATCCCTAATTTCAGCAAACCTTGCTTGTTATTGGAGTGCAAGTTCTGTGTGATACAGCCATTTATAGGGTGTATTAATAGGAAATATACGTACGTCCTATTAGCTGTTCTGCTGTGATTTTACATTGTTATATATTTTTTTTGGGGGGGGGGTGTATTAATAGGGAAAAAAAATACGTCTTATTTGCCGTTCTGCGGTGAAGTTACATTGTACTACAGCCATTTACGGGGTGTATTAATCTAATATATAAAGCTGAGTGTATGTGTGTATGTCCGCTAAAGGAATCCGCACCATCGCATCCACAATCACAAAATTTTGCACACAGGTACATCAGATGTCCGGGAAGGTTTTAGACCAGCTCTCTAGCATGTACCATTCCTGAGATATTCCCAAAAATGCATTAGCCAATAGAAGCCTGTTCACATGACCCTTATCAGACAATAGAAGTTCGCAGGCCCTTAGTCTTCACATACACACAGTTTTACACCAGGTTTCTATAACAACCCAGCCATTTTTTTTCACTGCTGTAGGTCAGCTTTAAAGGGGCAGGGTGCTGTGGATGACACTGTTAAGGGAGCGGAGTGCTGTGGAGGTCACAGTTAAGCGGGCAGGTAGGTTGGCCATTCAGGCCACCCTCAAAAGACAGACTTAAAAACCCAGCCCCCAGGTCCCACTAAGCCACGCCACCTTCCACTCCGCCGGCAATGGGGATTGAAAAAATGAACGTAAAAAATCTACTTCTGTCAGCTGCAGGGGTGGGAGGGAGGGTGACTTTCTCACTGAAGCTCACGCTAACACAGCACAGTGCTGCTGTCTGAGAGTGAGCTGTTCAAAAGGGCATCCCTGTGTCCGTCCAGACCCTGCACAGGACGGAGGACAGGGAGTCTGAAAGCCGGACTGTCCGGCCTAAAACCGGACTTCTGGCCACCCTAGGGGCAGGCTGCTGTGGAGGTCATAGTTAAGGGGACGGTCCACTATGGAGTTAAGTGTTAAGGGGCAAATTGCTGTAGAGGCCACTGTTAAGGGGATGGGTGTTGTGGAAATCACTGTTAAGGAGATGGGGTACTGTGGAGGTCACTAAGAAAGGGGCTGCCGCTGTGGAGGTCACTGTTAAAGGGTCGGCTGCCGTGGAGGTCACTGTTAAGGGGTAGGGCACTGTGGAGGTCTCTGTTAAGGGGCAGGGAATGGTGGAGATCACAGTTAAGGGGACGGTCCGCTATGGAGGTCAGTGTTAAGAGACAGGGTGCTGTAGAGGTCACTATTAAGGGGGTGGGGTGTTGTGGAGGTCACATTTTAAGGGAACAGAGCTCTGTGGAGGTCACTGTTAACCCCTTAAGGACCCTGAGATTTTCCTTTTTTCGTTTTTCACTCCCTGAGTTCCTATAGTCCTAACTTTTTTATTTTTCCATTCACATAGCCTTATGAGGGCTTATTTTTTGTGGGACAAGTTGTACTTTCTAATAGCACCATTTACGGTTGCATACCATGTAGTAGGAAGCAAAAAAATAATCCAAATGGAGTAGAATTGGGAAAAAATGCAATTCTGATAAAGGTTTTTATTTTTATTTTATTTAGTTTTAATACTGAAAAAAAAAATTAAAACCTTTGAGAAAAAAGTATAATCATATTTTGACCCCTATAACTTTTTTGTAGTTATGTGTACGGGGCTATGTGAGGGCTCAATCTTTGCATGACGATCTGTAATTTTCAGTGATACCAATTTGAAGTGTGTGCGACTTTTTGATCACTTTTTATAAAAACCTTATTGGGCAGTTGAAGTGACAAAAATTGGAAAATTGGCTGTTTTTATTTTTTTTTCCCTTTACGCCATTTGCTGTATGCCATTAATATTGTTATATTTTAGTTGTGTGGGCATTTTCGCACACAGCGATGCCCAAGATTTTTTTTTATTGAAGTATTTTTATTTCAAGGAAAGGGGGGTGATTTAAACTTTTATGTTTTTTATATATATATATATATATATATATATATATTTGTAAAAACATTTCTTTTTCTTTTTTTTTTTTTTTCTTTTTTTAAGTCCCCTTGGGTGACAATAACTGCCAATCATTAGATTGCCCATTGTGTTCATTGATAACTATATGTCATGCTTCGGTGTGGGAAGGAGACACCATACCGAGCATAAAAGGGAAGGGGGGGAAAGGGAATCAGGCCTGAGAACTAGGGAAGGAATATGGACACCTTCTAGTAACTAGTGATGGACGAACATCGGCCGGGATGTTTCGCGAATGCACATTCAAATGTTCGCGAACCACGCTTTCACGGCGGGTTCCATTCACTTTAATGGCAGGCGAATCTGAAAAATCTTCAGGTCATATTTGCAGCCACCAAATACTTCCTAGAAGTGCACAAATAGTCCCACACCATGGACAGTGACATACCAGAGGGGGATCAATGGCAAAAATGCCCACAAAAAATATGTATTTTAATCAGGGACTATTTTTATGCATCTTAAAAGGAAAATATAAAAAATGGGCCCTGCTGGAGCCTAGAAAATTTTTATTTTAGGCTACGGGAGTACAGGCCCCAAAAATTAGGCATTCACCTGATAGAAAAGTACAAGTGATTATATGGCTGGAGGTACATTAGGCGGTCACTGAATAACAATTTGACTGTAGGCCAGTGGAGTACAGGCCCCAAAAATTAGGCATTCACCTGACAGAAAAGAACAAGTAATTATGTGGCTGGAGGTATATTAGACGGTCAGTGGATAACAATTTTACTGTAGGCCAGTACAGGCCCCAAAAATTAGGCATTCGCCTGACAGAAAAGAACTTGTGATAATGTGGCTGGAGGTACATTAGGCGGTCACTGGCTAAAAATTTTACTGTAGGCCAGAACAGGCCCCAAAAATTAGGCATTCACCTTACAGAAAAAACTTGTGATGATGTGGCTGGAGGTACATTAGGCGGTCACTGGATAAAAATTTTGCTGTCGGCCACTGGAGTAGAGGCCCCAAAAATTAGGCATTCAACTGACAGGAAAGGCCTTTTATGCCGCTGTATATACATAAGACAAGGACCATTCTTTGTTCTGGGTAGTGGCTGATATGTGTGGGCTGGCATGAGGAAATTCAATTACACGTGGTCGTCACAGGTGTTGAATTCCTCCGAGATCCATGCCTCATTCATTTTTAGAAATGTGAGGTAGTCCACACTGTCATGAGCTAGGCGAGTGCGCTTATCAGTCACGATCTCCCCTGCTGCTGTGCTGAACGTCATTTCTGACAGGACACTCGACGAGGGGCAAGCCAAGAGTTCCATGGCACATTGTGCCAGCTCTGGCCACAGGTCAAGCCTGCACACCGAGTAGTCCAGGGGTTCCTCGCTTCTCAGAGCGTCCTCATCAGCCGTTAACCCGATGTAGTCAGACACCTGTCGGTCTAGGCGTTCCCTTAGGCTGGATCTGGAGGGCGGCTCTCGATGGGTTGGTTGCAAGAATGATCTCATATCTGAAGTGACCAACACATCTTCAAACCGCCCTCTTCTTGCATGTGCTGTAGGATTGGTACTTGCAACTGTTTCTCTGTGCTGTGGGTTGAAATTCCTCTGCCAGCGCCCACAACAGTAGAATGCAGCATCTCTCGCAGCAAGGCCTGGAAATGCTGTATTCTGCCAGCCCTCTGTGAAGCTGGTAACATGTCCGCCATTTTGTGTTTGTACCGGGGGTCTAATTACATTTCCACCCAGTACTGGTCCTTGCCCTTTATGCTTTTTATACGGGGGTCCCTCTTCAAACACTGGAGCATGACAGGCCCTATTTGCACTAAATTGGAAGCGGTGGAGCTTCCTGGCTCCTGCTCATCGCCCAGAAGAATGTCGTCCTCGGTCTCCTTCCCCCCAGCCATGGACAACACCAGGGAAACCCCCGAAAAGCTTAAAATCCCCCTCAAAGCCTGCTCTTCTTGCTCCTCCTCCTCCTCCCTCCAGCCACCATCCTCCTCTGACTCCTCTTCACACTCCTGCTGACTTGTCTCAGATGGGAGTAGCCCCGACTGGGAATTCATTTAGCATTGCGACTTCCTCATCTTTCAGCTCCTGCTCCTCGACGGGCGGCTTGATTAATGACACGACACAATGCACGCACCAGAAAGAAGGCGTAAGGTACGATGTCACTGATGGCACCCTGGCTGCGACTGACCAGTTTGGTGATCTCATCAAATGGCTGCAGAAGTCTGCATGCATCGCGCATGAGCAGCCACTGGTGCGGTGAAAAGAAACCAAGCTCCCCAGAAGCTGTCCTGCTGCCGAGTTCGTACAGGTAGTCATTAACGGCACGTTGCTGCTGTAGAAGCCTATCAAGCATATACAAGGTGGAATACCAGCGCGTCGGGCATTCACAAATCAGACGTCTGACAGGCAGGTGGTGTCACCACTGAAAGTCAGCAAGGAGAGCCATGGCCGTGTAAGATCTTCTAAAATGGCCAGAGATTTTCTTGGCCTATCGCCTACTACTCTGGGGAAGGCATCCGCCGAAACGCGCGTCAGGGTTACGTGGCTCTCCTGAGGTGTATATCCCCATACTATGGGTATGTAGATATGTAATGCTCTTGTGGATCTTTGGGGATGTGTTTACTGGCTCTGGTGCTTAGCTATACCCACTTGGGTTATCCATAGTTGGATGTTGCCGTGCACCTGAGCCATATCTTTATGTATATGGAGTTCTAAGTTGTCACCACAGTTTCTATTGTGATATTGGACCATTGATGTGGTGACTCTCTATGCACTTCTTGGCTGCTGTATGTTCCCATACATCTATTGGAACTATTATACATCCATATGTTGCGGTGTAGTCTGTAACCATTTATTGATGTGGTGTTTTATCATTTGCACTTGCACCTTAGTATTTTTTTTTTTGCCCCCACATACTAAGTAATTGTGGTTACAGAAGTACATGCGGAATTCAGTGAGGCCTTGTACTCCATTCTTCCCCTTCATGTTTCACCTGTGCTGATATGCCTCCTCAGATGTAGCCATTTTTTATCTGTTGTCTCATGTTCTCGTCTATATATGTTATTTTTTCAATAAAGGATTTATTTTTGATGATATACCCGTTTAATCTCAGTTTATTCTCGTTGTTTGGTGTATCTATGTACACTGAGTGGGTTTTTACTTACTCTTTCCGGGTCTATTTAACATACTACACCGTTTATGTGTATGTCTATGTTTTGTGTAACCTACTTGTAATAATCATTTTGTGGAAGTAGGTATATCGCACCCATCAATAAGTATTTGGTGAAAGCAGGTGTATCGCAGGCCTCAATCAGTATTTGGTGGAAGCAGGTATATCGCAACCTTCAATCAGTATTTTGTGGAAACAGGTATATAGAACCCCTTAATCAATATTTTGTGGAAGTAGGTATATCGCAGGCCTCAAAAAGTATTTTGTAGAAGCAGGTATATCACACCCCTGAATCAGTATTTTGTGGAAGCAGGTATATCAAACCCCTTAATCAATATTTGGTGGAAGCAGGTATATCAAACCCCTCAATCTGTATGTTGTGGAAGCAGGTATATGAAACCCCTTAATCAGTATTTTGTGGAAGTAGGTGTATCGCAGGCCTCAAAAAGTATTTTCTAGAAGCAGGTATATCACACCCCTGAATCAGTATTTTGTGGAAGCAGGTATATCAAACCCCTTTATCAATATTTGGTGGAAGCAGGTATATCAAACCCCTCAATCTGTATGTTGTGGAAGCAGGTATATGAAACCCCTTAATCAGTATTTTGTGGAAGTAGGTGTATCGCAGGCCTCAAAAAATATTTTATAGAAGCAGGTATATCACACCCCTGAATCAGTATTTTGTGGAAGCAGGTATATCAAACCCCTTAATCAATATTTGGTGGAAGCAGGTATATCAAACCCCTCAATCTGTATGTTGTGGAAGCAGGTATATGAAACCCCTTAATCAGTATTTTGCGGAAGCAGGTATATCGCACCCCTCAATCAGTATTTTATGGAAGCAGGTATATCAAACACCTAAATCAGTATTTTGTGGAAGCAGGTATATCACACCCATTGCAAATAGTTGTTCCAATAGCACTTATCCCTCTATATACCTGCGGTATTGCAGCAGAACCGCACACAACTGCTGCACAATACAAATGCACTATAATATACTTTATATGTTAGAAAGTATATTATAAGTATATCACACCTATCGATAGCACACCTATACCAGTCCTTAAAAGGACTTTTGTGGCCTTATTAGCTAGCTTTTGGTGTCCCTAACAGTCTGTCCCTGCTCCACAAAGCAACCTCTCCCTACACTGGCAAAATACAGAATGTAAAATAGCTGCCAGATCGGGTTCTGTTATAGGGTGGGGGGGGGTGTCCATGTGCTGAAAAGTCTCAATTGGCTGTCCTGTCCCACCTTATTGATGTGTAATGGGTCAAAGTTCGGCTCAATGCAAAAGAATATGGCGCAAGCGAACATTGCCATATGTTTGCATGTTCGGCGAATCGCGAACGAGCAAAGTACGCTGCGAAACGACCGCCGGACGAACCACAAGGCCATCTCTATACACAAATATACGGCTTTATGCAGCTGGGAAATAGATCATTTTTAACGTGATTTGTCACAAATTAATTCGGATCGAATAGTATATTTTTGGAAAATTCGGTGAACCGTCTGAATCGAGTTTTTGAAAAATGTGCTCATCTCTAACTAAATATAATACTCAGCGGCAAGCACAGTTTATGCAGCAAAGGGAGAGGCCAGAAATGGGTATTGGGATGTGCTATAAATGGGGCATGGGGGCCAAATTTAGATTATTGCTATGGGGTCCAGTGATTTATATGTTCACCCATGATCATTAACATTTGATGTCTCCTTTTTCTGCTCCAGGTCTACCTTTTGCTCATGGTGACAACTGGAAGATCATGAGAAGATTTACCATCTCCACCCTACGAGACTTTGGAATGGGCAAGTCTAGCCTAGAGGAGAGGATAGCCGAGGAGTGTTCACATATGATACAGAAAATTAAATCCTTTAAAGGTTTGTAGTAGGACAACATGCTGGATGCTAGATGAGAATGAATTGTAGAATCTTCTCTTATAGTTATCATTTAATGTGTTACTAATAATTTAAGATGAGCTAAAAAATATTTGGTTTGATCCGAATTTATTAGCCGAAAAAATCGCCTTAAAAACTGCTATTTCCTGGCTGCAGAGAGCCTTTATAGTGGTGAAGAACACTGTGCCTTGCAGTAACACGCGTAGGGAGTCTGCTGTGGTAGTGAAATTATACTGTGAGTCAGTATGACATGCAGATGACAGGCGTCGCTCTTAGAATCACTGCACACTTCACTTATTTGGGCAGTAATGGGGCCAAAACTGACCAAATAACTGAAGTATCAACTCAGCCTTACAGGTCGATGTTAGCACCAATAAGAAGCGCACTCTTTTTACACCATCGTCAACTGATTTCACATAGATGTCTACAGAACCTGTTCTATTAAAAGTTTATACAGATGTAGCATGGTTAACACAAATGTTTTACGAGACATGTTATCTAAACTAAATGCAACTAAATGCGTTAAGCAATTGCTTTTCAATGGCATTTGCTTCAAGATAACGTAATGAGTTAAGAAATTTGAGTTAAGAGTGTGTGTGTTACTCCTGCTACATCTGTACAAGTAGAGCCCCCGAACAAAGTGGGGAGAGTGTCAGCAGTAAGTTTGTGTTGACGTCACTGATTATTTTGCCCTTCCTCTGATCCGTCAGAATAATAACCCCCAAAAAACAGATCATCAGAACAGTAACCCCATAAAAACGCACCCAACACTACGCACTGACTCACTGCTACCGCTGCTGCCTCCATGAACCAGTGCACCGCTACTTCCTGGGCAGGTAGGCTCCTGCGATGCGGGTGGTCTACACCGGGCATGTTTGGCTACCGACCTCCCACTGCTGCCACCTGGCTGACTCCCGGTCTCCTCCACATCTTGGCTGGCCAGTAGCTGCTGACTCCTGAAGTAGATGAACGAGTCAACCATTCAAGAACTGCTCGGTTGCTGGTCAAGACACAACCGCTAGATGACACTGGGAGTTCAAGCCTCTCGCTGTGACTCCTGGTGCCACGCCCCCTTATTCTGCTGCAACCTGTGCCTGCTCCAGAAACATTTAGTCCTCTGCTACTCCTCTGTGCAGGGCCTGGCACTTCTTTGTCTGACATACTGTTAGATTAAATAAATAAATAAATAAATAAATAAATAAAAAAGAAATTAAAACACCCCAAAAAAGTCTGCAATTTTCTCACTTCACCATACAACAGCTAATAAGTAGGGATTCAGGTTCGGTGTTCGGCGCTTTCTTGGCGCTTTTTGAAAGGCTGCAAAGCAGCCAATCAACCAGCGTCATACTACTTGCCCCAAGAGGCCATCACAGCCTTGCCTACTATTGGCATGGCTGTGATTGGCCAGTGCAGCATGTGACCCAGCCTCTATATAAGCTTGGGTCACGTAGCGCTGCTCGTCACTCTGCTGATACAAGCGTAGGGAGAGGTTGCTGCTGCGACGTTAGGGCGAGATTAGGCAGATTAACTCCTCCAAAAGACTTAATTCAGTGATCGATCTCCAGCTGTGGATCATTGAAGTGCTGATATTGAATTGCTCACTTTTTTTAGGCTGCCCAGAGCTTTTTTATATCACTTTTTTCTGGGGTGATCGGCAGCCATTTTGTGGCTTGTGGTGCGCCAGCACAAGCTACCACCAAGTGCATTTAACCATCAATAGTGTGGTTATTTTTTGCTATATCCTACATCAGGTGCAGGCTGAGCCTGTGTCACCCAAGTGCATTTAACCATCAATAGTGTGGTTATTTTTTGGCCATATACTGCATCAGGTGCAGGCTGAGCCTGTGTCACCCAAGTGCATTTAAACCATCAATAGTGTGGTTATTTTTTGCTATATCCTACATCAGGGTCAAGCTTTCATCAAGTGCATTTAACCATCAATAGTGTGGTTATTTTTTGGCCATATACTACATCAGGTGCAGGCTGAGCCTGTGTCACCCAAGTGCATTTAACCATCAATAGTGTGGTTATTTTTTGGCCATATACTACATCAGGGGCAAGTTGAGCCTGTCACCCAGCGCCTAAAAAATAGGCCTGACATTTCTATTCCTCCAAATCAGTACTGTTTTAGCTGGTCAAGTTATTTTTAGTGATCGTAAAAGCACAGTTTTTGTTCTGGGTTGAAAAACAATTCCCAAATTTGCCATTCTCAAAATTAGTAGTTTCTGCTATATCAGGCCTACTTTAAATCTATCCCAAAAAGGGTATATTAGATTCAAGGTGCTGATAGTGTCATTCTGAAAAACTTAACACACACGCTACAGTGCAGATACAAGTCTAATTCTGTGATTAAAGGTATACCTGTCACACAGCGCCTAAAAAATAGGCCTGACATTTATATTCAGCTAAATCTGTCATTACTGGTGTGCCTGTATTAGTGTAATACGGTACCTAAATAGATAGCCAGACAGTGTTAGGTGTCTGTAAAAAAAGGCCTGAATTTTAATTCAATACATTGGCCCGAATAATATTTTTCTTATTGTGGTGAACGGTAACAATGAGGAAAACATCTAGTAAGGGACGCGGACGCGGACGTGGACATGGTCGTGGTGGTGCTAGTGGACCCTCTGGTGCTGGGAGAGGACGTGGCCGTTCTGCCACAGCCACACGTCCTAGTGTACCAACTACCTCAGGTCCCAGTAGCCGCCAGAATTTACAGGGATATTTGGTGGGGCCCAATGCCGTTCTAAGGATGGTAAGGCCTGAGCAGGTACAGGCATTAGTCAATTGGGTGGCCGACAGTGCATCCAGCACGTTCACACTATCTCCCACCCAGTCTTCTGCAGAAAGCGCACAGATGGCGCATGAAAACCAAGCCCATCAGTCTGTCACATCACCCCCATGCATATCAGGGAAACTGTCTGAGCCTCAAGTTATGCAGCAGTCTCTTATGCTGTTTGAAGACTCTGCTGGCAGGGTTTCCCAAGGGCATCCACCTAGCCCTTCCCCAGGGGTGGAAGAGATAGAATGCACTAACGCACAACCACTTATGTTTCCTGATGATGAGGACATGGGAATACGACCTCAGCACGTCTCTGATGATGACGAAACACAGGTGCCAACTGCTGCGTCTTTCTGCAGTGTGCAGACTGAACAGGAGGTCAGGGATCAAGACTGGGTGGAAGACGATGCAGGGGACGATGAGGTCCTAGACCCCACATGGAATGAAGGTCGTGCCACTGACTTTCACAGTTCGGAGGAAGAGGCAGTGGTGAGACCGAGCCAACAGCGTAGCAAAAGACAAAGAGGGAGCAGTGGGCAAAATCAGAACAACCGCCGCCAAGAGACTCCGCCTGCTACTGACCGCCGCCATCTAGGACCGAGCACCCCAAAGGCAGCTTCAAGGAGTTCCCTTGCATGGCACTTCTTCAAACAATGTGCTGACGACAAGACCCGAGTAGTTTGCACGCTGTGCCATCAGAGCCTGAAGCGAGGCATTAACGTTCTGAACCTTAGCACAACCTGCATGACCAGGCACCTGCATGCAAAGCATGAACTGCAGTGGAGTAAACACCTTAAAAACAAGGAAGTCACTCAGGCTACCCCTGCTACCTCTTCTGCTGCTGCCGCCTCTGCCTCTTCTGCTGCTGCCGCCGCGGCCTCTTCCTCCGCCTCTGGAGGAACGTTGGCACCTGCCGCCCAGCAAACATGGGATGTACCACCAACACCACCACCTGCGTCACCAAGCATCTCAACCATGTCACACGGCAGCGTTCAGCTCTCCATCTCACAAACATTTGAGAGAAAGCGTAAATTCCCACCTAGCCACTCTCGATCCCTGGCCCTGAATGCCAGCATTTCTACACTACTGGCCTATGAAATGCTGTCATTTAGGCTGGTGGACACAGACAGCTTTAAACAGCTCATGTCACTTGCTGTCCCACAGTATGTTGTTCCCAGCCGCCACTACTTCTCCAAGAGAGCCGTGCCTTCCCTGCACAACCAAGTGTCCATAAAAATCAAGTGTTCACTGCTCAACACCATCTGTGGCAAGGTCCACCTAACCACAGATACGTGGACCAGTAAGCACGGCCAGGGACGCTATATCTCCCTAACTGCACACTGGGTAAATGTAGTGGCGGCTGGGCCCCAGGCGGAGAGCTGTTTGGCGCACGTCCTTCTGCCGCCAAGGATCGCAGGGCAACATTCTTTGCCTCCTGTCTCCTCATCCTCCTACTCAGATTCCTCCTCCTCTTCTTCCACCTGCTCATCCAGTCAGCCACACACCTTCACCACCAACTTCAGCACAGCCCGGGGTAAACGTCAGCAGGCCGTTCTGAAACTCATATGTTTGGGGGACAGGCCCCACACCGCACAGGAGTTGTGGCGGGGTATAGAACAACAGACCGACGAGTGGTTGCTGCCGGTGAGCCTCAAGCCCGGCCTGGTGGTGTGCGATAATGGGCGAAATCTCGTTGCAGCTCTGGGACTAGCCGGTTTGACGCACATCCCTTGCCTGGCGCGTGTGCTGAATTTGGTGGTGCAGAAGTTCATTCGCAACTACCCCGACATGTCAGAGCTGCTGCATAAAGTGCGGGCCGTCTGTTTGCGTTTCCGGCGTTCACACCCTGCCGCTGCTCGCCTGTCTGCACTACAGCGTAACTTCGGCCTTCCCGGTCACCGCCTCATATGCGACTTGCCCACCAGGTTGAACTCAACCTTGCACATGCTGGACAGACTGTGCGAGCAGCAGCAGGCCATAGTGGAGTTTCAGCTGCAGCACGCACGGGTCAGTCGCACTGCGGAACAGCACCACTTCACCACCAATGACTGGGCCTCCATGCGAGACCTGTGTGCCCTGTTGCGCTATTTCGAGTACTCCACCAACATGGCCAGTGGCGATGACGCCGTTACAGACAAACGCAGCCGCCTGTCTACAGCCAATGTGGACAAGCGGACGTTCATAAAAATGAACCAGGCATGGATCCCACAGGACCTGTCCATCCCTTGTGCAGATTAGACATTAACTACCTCCCAGTAACAATATATTATTGTACTCCAGGGCACTTCCTCATTCAATCCTATTTTTATTTTCATTTTACCATTAGGCCAATATGTGACAGTGGCCTGTTCCAGTGGTGGGTGACGTGAAGCCTGATTCTCTGCTATGACATGAAGACTGATTCTGTGCTGACATGAAGCCAGATTCTCTGTTACGGGACCTCTCTCCTCTGTCTGGGTGCCAGGGCCTAAATGTGTGACAGTGGCCTCTTCCAGTGGTGGGTGACGTGAAGCCTGATTCTCTGCTATGACATGAAGACTGATTCTGTGCTGACATGAAGCCAGATTCTCTGTTACGGGACCTCTCTCCTCTGTCTGGGTGCCAGGGCCTAAATGTGTGACAGTGGCCTGTTCCAGTGGTGGGTGACGTGAAGCCTGATTCTCTGCTTTGACATGAAGACTGATTCTGTGCTGACATGAAGCCAAATTCTCTGTTACGGGACCTCTCTCCTCTGTCTGGGTGCCAGGGCCTAAATGTGTGACAGTGGCCTGTTCCAGTGGTGGGGGCGTGAAGCCAGATTCTCTGCTATGACATGAAGACTGATTCTGTGCTGACATGAAGCCATATTCTCTGTTACGGGACCTCTCTCCTCTGTCTGGGTGCCAGGGCCTAAATGTGTGACAGTGGCCTGTTCCAGTGGTGGGTGACGTGAAGCCTGATTCTCTGCTATGACATGAAGACTGATTCTGTGCTGACATGAAGCCAGATTCTCTGTTACGGGACCTCTCTCCTCTGTCTGGGTGCCAGGGCCTAAATGTGTGACAGTGGCCTCTTCCAGTGGTGGGTGATGTGAAGCCTGATTCTCTGCTATGACATGAAGACTGATTCTGTGCTGACATGAAGCCAGATTCTCTGTTACGGGACCTCTCTCCTCTGTCTGGGTGCCAGGGCCTAAATGTGTGACAGTGGCCTCTTCCAGTGGTGGGTGACGTGAAGCCTGATTCTCTGCTATGACATGAAGACTGATTCTGTGCTGACATGAAGCCAGATTCTCTGTTACGGGACCTCTCTCCTCTGTCTGGGTGCCAGGGCCTAAATGTGTGACAGTTGCCTGTTCCAGTGGTGGGTGACGTGAAGCCTGATTCTCTGCTATGACATGAAGACTGATTCTGTGCTGACATGAAGCCAGATTCTCTGTTACGGGACCTCTCTCCTCTGTCTGGGTGCCAGGGCCTAAATGTGTGACAGTGGCCTCTTCCAGTGGTGGGTGACGTGAAGCCTGATTCTCTGCTATGACATGAAGACTGAATCTGTGCTGACATGAAGCCAGATTCTCTGTTACGGGACCTCTCTCCTCTGTCTGGGTGCCAGGGCCTAAATGTGTGACAGTGGCCTCTTTCAGTGGTGGGTGACGTGAAGCCTGATTCTCTGCTATGACATGAAGACTGATTCTGTGCTGACATGAAGCCAGATTCTCTGTTACGGGACCTCTCTCCCCTGTCTGGGTGCCAGGGCCTAAATGTGTGACAGTGGCCTCTTCCAGTGGTGGGTGACGTGAAGCCTGATTCTCTGCTATGACAAGAAGACGGATTCTGTGCTGATATGAAGCCAGATTC